>NC_041387.1:256492430-256600154 GCF_002162155.2 Triticum dicoccoides
TCCGGCGCCGTGCCCGTCCGGCCCTGGCCACGCCGTGATGCCCTCGCCTCGCCTTGCTCTTGCACGTGCCCACCACGGCCCCGCACCGGTCACGCCCGCTCCGCTGTCGCCGGCAGCCTGCGGCCTCGCCCCGGCGCGTCCTGCATTCGGGCAACGCCATGCCTGGGGCAACGCCCGCACCCGCTGAGTCCTGGCGCCCGTTACCCGTGCCCTTGCGCCCGCTTAGGCCCTTGGGGCCAATGACAGCCGGGGCCCCAAACCCCCCCAAGAACGATTTTATAAAAAAAATAAATAAATAAAATTATTAATTAATTAATTAAATTAATTGTGTTTAATTAACCTAGTAACTAATTAAACTAATTAACTATTGTTAATTAACATAACTAATCTGTTAACTAAACTAATTAACCTGGTTAATTAGTTATCAGACAATGACATGTGGGTCCCACTGGACCCACCTGTCTGTTTGACTAGTCAACCGACCAGTTGACCCGCTGACATCACTCTGATGTCATGCCTGCGTCATCATTCACTGTTATGGATAATGTTGGGTTTAAATAAATAATTAAAATCAGAAAATGATTTAAATCTTCAGAAAATCATATCTTTTAATCCGTAATTCGGATGAAAATACTTTCTACATGAAAGTTGCTCAGAACGATGAGACGAATCCAGATACGCGGCGTTCGTCCGCCACACACCCTTAACCTATCGAACCCGCAACTTTCCCCCTCCGGCTCCTCTGCCCGAAAACACGAAACACCGGGAATACTTTCCCGGGGGTTTTCCCCCCTTCACCGGTATCACCTACTACCGCGTTAGGGCACACCGAACACCGCGTATTGCCTTGATATATTTTCTGGTGCTTTGTTTGCTCTGTATTCATTATTTCTTCCCCCTCTTCTCTCCGGTAGACTACGAGACCGACGCTGCTGCTGACCAGTTCGACTACGGAGTTGACGACCCCTCTCTCTTGCCAGAGCAACCAGGCAAGCCCCCCCCTTGATCACCAGATATCGCCTATTCTTCTCTATACTGCTTGCATTAGAGTGGTGTAGCATGTTACTGTTCGGTTACTCCTATTCTATTGCATAGCCTGTCATTGTTGCTACAGTCATTGATACCTTACCCGCAATCCTAAATGCTTAGTATAGGATGCTAGTTTATCATCATTGGCCCTACACTCTGGTCAGTCTGCCTTGCTATACTATCGGGCCGTGATCACTCGGGAGGTGATCACGGGCATATACTATATACTGTACACTGTTACATTACCTGTGATACTGTTCGGAGTTGGGGGCTGAAAGGACAGGTGGCTCCATCCCGGTAGAGGTGGGCCTGGGTTCCCGACGGCCCTCGACTGTTACTTTGTGGCGGAGCGACAGGGCAGGTTGAGACCACCTAGGAGAGAGGTGGGCCTGGCCCTGTTCGGCGTTCGCGGATACTTAACACGCTTAACGAGATCTTGGTATTTGATCTGAGTCGGCTACGAGCCTATACGCACTAACCATCGACGTGGGAGTAGTTATGGGTATCCCGACGTCGTGGTATCAGCCGAAGCACTTCAGACATCAGCGACGGAGCGGCGCGCGCCGAATTGGACTGGAACGCCACTAGGCTAGGTCTACTTTCGGCCGCCCTCGCAACGTGCAGGTGTGCTATGGGCGATGGGCCCAGACCCCTGTGCGCTTAGGTTTAGACCGGCGTGCTGGCCTCTCTGTTTTGCCTAGGTGGGGCTGCGACGTGTTGATCTTCCGCGGCCGGGCATGACCCAGGAAAGTGTGTCCGGCCAAATGGGATCAAGCGTGTTGGGTTATGTGGTGCACCCCTGCAGGGAAGTTAATCTATTCGAATAGCCGTGATCTTCGGTAACAGGACGACTTGGAGTTGTACCTTGACCTTATGACAACTAGAACCGGATACTTAATAAAACACACCCTTCCAAGTGCCAGATACAACCGGCGGTCGCTCTCCCTCAGGGATATGAGGAGGGGATCGCCGGGTAGGATTATGCTATGCGATGCTACTGGAGATGCTACTTGGAGATGCTACTTGGAGATGCTACTTGGAGGACTTCAATCTACTCTCTTCTACGTGCTGCGAGACGGAGGCTGCCAGAAGCGTAGTCTTCGACAGGATTAGCTATCCCCCTCTTATTCTGGCATTTTGCAGTTCAGTCCACTGATATGGCCTCCTTACACATATACCCATGCATATGTAGTGTAGTTCCTTGCTTGCGAGTACTTTGGATGAGTACTCACGGTTGCTTTCTCCCCCCTTTTCCCCCCTTTCCTTTCTTTCTGGTTGTCGCAACCAGATGCTGGAGTCCAGGAGCCAGACGCCACCGTCGACGACGACCCCTACTACACCGGAGGTGCCTACTACTACGTGCATCCCGCTGACGACGACCAGGAGTAGTTAGGAGGATCCCAGGCAGGAGGCCTGCGCCTCTTTCGATCTGTATCCCAGTTTGTGCTAGCCTTCTTAAGGCAAACTTGTTTAACTTATGTCTGTACTCAGATATTGTTGCTTCCGCTAACTCGTCTATGATCGAGCACTTGTATTCGAGCCCTCGAGGCCCCTGGCTTGTATTATGATGCTTGTATGACTTATTTTTGCATTAGAGTCGTGTTGTGATATCTTCCCGTGAGTCCCTGATCTTGATCGTACACATTTGCATGCATGATTAGTGTACGATTGAATCGGGGGCGTCACAGTCATCTCCTACCTCCAAAAAAAATCACCATTGCTCTCTCTCTCTCTCTCTCTCTCTCTCTCTCGTGTTCTTGCTCTCAAACCCACAGATTTCGATCTCTTTGCTCGAAGCTCCATTTCCAAAACTGTTTTGGGGGATTGCTACTTGGTATGTGACTCCTCCATTTGATGTAGGGTGGAACCCTATAGAGAAGATCTTTCACGAATTGGAGGTGGAATCCCCAAGAACAAGATGAACAAAGGAGGGAAAACAAGAGGGACACTCAAGAACAAGTCAAATCACACATCCACTAGACAATCAAACACATAAGATCCACAAGGTACATGGACAACAAAGGGAAATAAGATACATGGTAGAGTTCAAACCAAATCCTATGAAGGAGATGAGGGCTTGATGATCCTATGATTGGGATCCTTCCCCAAGAAGGAGGTCTTGATGTTTGGTCACTCCAAGAGGAGGTCTTAATCTCCTAGTGGAGTGGATCCATGGAGCAAAGCTCTCATATGTCTAACATATCATTTGCTTCCCTAAAAAATGGTCTAGGTACGGAATATATAGTCTTGGGGTCGAAGTGGGTGAAGAGGGGTTCGGAATGGGGATCACAGCCACCCATCCTGATGAGCCCGTGCGCACGGGGTAAGTTGGGCCCATGCGCACGGGGGTCCCGTGGGCACGGTACAGGCCCGTGCACATGGGGTGCTCTAGCGCAAACTCTCTGTGTAGCCCGTGCGCACGGGGTCTTCGAGGCCCGTGGGCACGGGGTCGCCTGGGAGGTGCAGATTTGGTCCTGTTGCACTCCTTCCTCCTTGTGGCCTTGTGGTCCTTCTCCAACTCCTTTGGGGTGTCCCTCACCAGCTTGTGGGCGTCGGTCTTCATACCTAAGGACACATAGAGCACTTTGGTGAGGTAGCAAGCAAGTCCAGTGGATATTCATGATGTTCTCGAAGAAGAGCGGGTTCACCTTAGTTCCGGTAGGTCCACTTGGGGCTTGATGTGCTATGAAGGTGTACATGGAGATGAACGTGGGATGCTCCGTATCATCTCCTCCCCCTTTGAAAAGATCCGACCTCGGATCGTAAACCGTATCGCCATGTACACGGTAGGCATGGTTGTACCATAGGTCGATGTCGTGGCACTCCTCCACTTGAAGGTCCATAGGGTCCATCTCCAATGTCGGTCCTCCATCCAATAGATGTATCATGTAGACAACAAGAAGGAAACAACAATGAAAGAATGGCCCATCCAATATACATATTTGAAAATGGCTCAAAGGGAAGGAGTTCACCTTTAGGAGATTGTCACAAATGTTGGTGGTGCACATCATGTACGCCTTCACATAACCAAAATGTGTCTTTATGGTACCGCCTTGTGAATTCTTCAAAATGAAAGAACATGAGAAACACTTGGAAAAACAAATGAGGTTAGTGCAAAAGCAAGACCTATCATTCGAGGGGCGAGATACCCAACAAGTGTATGCATCATGCTCATCATAAGAATGGACAAGGGAGCATTTCATAGTATGTAGGCATATGATGCGAGAACAACCAAATACAAGAGGCTCAAGGAAATAAGTATGCATCACAAGTAAGGTGTCAAAGTCTCCATGATCAATAAGCATAGTATGGTTGCACTCAATACAAGTGGATATGAAAGAGGCAACTAATGGACACAAGAGACAATGAACAAGATATATCATGTGAGAGGCATGAGCATATATGTCATCAACCCAAGAAAGCAAGTAATAGTGGAACATGGGTGATGCAACATAGCAAGCAATCATAGCAATCAAGTCAAGCAAGCTAGTAGTGCGAAGATCCAACATACTAGGAGGAATCATGGTAAGCATTTCATGTGTGCAAATAGTGGGCATGAATAATGCACATGACATATCACAAGCATGAAAGCAAGGTATGAGTAAAATAGCATGAGGCACATGATAAACATGGCAAAAGCAACAAGGATCTCCACCAAGCATGCAAATACACATAGAAGTAGCATAATGATGAAACATGGGTAGATGCAAGAAAGGGTCACAATTGCATGGCAAAGGCATAGAAACAAGCATAGCATGCAAAGTGAACACGGTAAAATGAGCATAATGTGAGAAGTGGTAAATGGCCGATAGCCGTGTGAGAGCCAAGTAGAGGCGTTGCGCGTAGTCCTTGCGCGAAGGGGACGTTGGTGAGGATAGTCCATGGGATCCCAAGTCATCATTGCTCTCAAGAGCTCATTTCGTCAACTCTTGGGATTGAGAGGTTGACGAGTATACATGAGTACCTACACAAAACAAAGACAAAGGAAAAATTGTGTGTGCGTGGTAGATGTACACATCATCCATCATGATGCGCACGTGCTTGTGTTGGTTAGCGCCAAATATCCAATGCTCAAATAAATGAGATGCGTGATATAGAAACATGTCATCCATCATGAGAGGTTTGTTATTATGTATAGCATAATGGTGACTCAAAGGATGTAACGCATCATGAGAAATATTGAGAGCATTGTTATTCATCTTATGCATATGGTGCACGCAAGCATGGAAATCATGCAAATCATAGGATGGATCAAAATCTCCTAATGGGTATGAGGAAACTATGGGGGTCTCCTCATTAGCAATATCGAAAGCATAATATGGAGAAAATGGACAACATGGTAAACAATGCATATCCAAAGCTAGGTGGTCATGGCATGTCATATTAGATAAATGATGCAAAGGGAGCATATCAATATCATCACAAGAGAAACAAATGCCAATAACCATGGGCTTCTCATCTATGCCATATGTGCAAATTGGGTTTATTTTAATGGCATATGCATAGTCACTATGAAGAGATTGCAAATAAGACATATGGTTGATCTCATGCATAGCATATGACAAGTCAAGCGGATTATCAAACATGATGTGACCAAGAGAATTTCCACATGATATCCTATGGAGCATAGCATCACAACTAGGCAACTCAACATGCTCATCATCATATTCATCGTAAATAGGTAAGTCAAGGCATGAAGAAGTTTAACTAGCATGAAGCATGGTAATAGGTGGGTCAACATCATGCAAGAAATCAATCTCAAGAATGTCCACTAGTGGGACTAGAGCATGACCGTCACCTTTGTTACCTTTATCATTCCACTCAAGTGGTGTAGGTGAGGTGGGAAAGACCAAATGGTGGTCATCTTCATCTTGATGGAACCATGTGGGGGGTGCATCATGTTCCACCATGGCGATCATCGTGTCCAAAGGGAGGATGTAGTCATCGCGAATCGACACGTCATCATATATGGGACCTAGCACCAAAGGAGAAGACACAATAGAGGTAGAGGTTAAGTTGTTAGAAAGCGAAATGGCCTCATATGCCTCATCAACTATCTCACTCTCTCTATGTGGCGGTGGCTCACTCACTCCCTCAAGGTAGGTGCACTCAATGTCGCATATGGTGGAGGCACTCAAATCACTCAAGTAGTTGTGGTGGTGGCTCTCCTCACATGGGAATTGGTGCGGCTCATCATATATGGGGATAGTGGTGAAGTCACTCTCACTCTCAATATGGTGGCAAAAGTCACTCAAGTCATCATACGTCGCCGTGATCGAAGGGAGAATCCCATGCTCAACCATCTCGTAGTCGTCGTCATGGTGTTGGAGGCCCATATGATGTGGCACCTCGTAGCTCGTCTCCGTGACCGAAGGGAGTTTCCCATGCTCGGCCATCGTCCTTGAGGGGCTTCCGAAGATGGAAGTGTCGCCCTCGCTCGTAGGTGGTCGCCTTAGACTTGATGAAGTCGTTGTAGGCGTACTCGTTGGAAGTAGGTGAAGATGTCGTACGTCCAAAGGCGAAGATGCCTAGATAGCACTTGGCGAAGATGCCAAAGTGGTTGGTGTAGCCGTAGCGCCATCTTGGTGGTGCTCGTCTCGCGGTCTTCTCTTGTGCTTATGAAGCTTTGACTTGGCGTGAAGTAGGGCTTGTTGGGACTTGTGCCCTTGCGCTTGTGGAGCATCTTCATGATGATGATGTCGTTGTCGTGCTTGAGCTCGTAGGTGTTCGTCGTCGTCGTGAACATTTTGCTTGGAGGTGACTTGCCCTTCATGACGATGTTGATAACGAATGTGATGGTGGTCGCCATGTAGATGTGGACGATGGCGATTTGCACTTGCATCTTTTTCGCGCTCCGAAGACTTGTGGCTTGAACGTCGTCGTCTTGAGGATGACGAAGTGGAAGAAGACTTGATCAAGGTTCTAATCTCTTCCATCCTCGCATCTTGGTCTTTATTTTGTGCGGCAAGCTTGTTGTCGATGTAGTCCCTTTTCCTTGCTTCAAAGAGATGAATGTCGATGGAGAGGTTCTCGATGCGCTCTCGCAATCTTGATTGTGCCCCTTGCATTTGTTGTTGTAGATCAAAGATGGACGCTTTTGTGATGTAGTTGTTCACGCCATCGTTGTTGTCGTAGACCGGAGAGGAAATGCCTTGCCTACCCATCACAAGAGTAGAGTAGAGGTGAGTAGGAAATGAGATAAACAATACCAAGCTACCTTTTCCCAAAGTTGAGGATGTATCTTGTATCACTCAATGTGAAATGAAAGAATAGTGGAATTGGTACCGGACTTGTTCACTCACACCTACAAGTAAAGGCTTATGGTAGAGCTCAGTGAGGATAGTGGCAGAAAAATTTGATGCAAAATGTTAGAAAGAGTCAATAATGTTGGAAAAGGTTCACAAATTCGCAAGTGAAACAAGTAGATCAATAGCATATGAGGTACACGGAAACACACACACAGATAGATAAATGGGGTCGTGCAACCAAGGAATGAGCACAAAATGTGGAGTCCACGGAAAACGCTCGTGTTGCACAACTCAAGAGAGACGCTAGCACGATTGCTCAATAGGCGGATACGACACTTGTGCACAACCTATAAGATGCAAAATGGATAAACTTCTATCCCAAGTATGCTATGTATGTATGGTTCCCGGTGTTTCTCTCAAGATGATCCAAGATGATCGGATATGACAATCTTATGAGCAATGGGGTATGATGCTATGGCACTTTCTCACGAGCTCTTTGCTCTCTTTTTCCTTAAAAGCTTTTTCTTTTTTTTAAATGGCCACTTTTGCACAATGCACAAACCAAGATAGTTATTGTGTATATGCGGGAAAGATATTGTGACACAAAGGATGATGTGATACCAATATGATATGTTATGTATGCAATGGAATGGTGGATCACTAATGTGCACAAGTAACATTGCCGGCAATACTCAAATGGCTAGTCTCGATAGGCAAGTAACGCAAAATGGGCTAAGGGTTAACAATGCAATTGCAAGGGTAATATACAATGGTGTCATCGAGGTTACCGTCCTTTGCGATGATGAGTAGCGGTGTTCTTGATGTAGATACCAAGATGATGTAGACCCGTCCCTAAGTAGCCGAAACACCTTAGGAAACGGTAAAAAACCGCAAACTCAAAATCTCAAATGACAAATGTCAAATGGTGGAAGTGGAAATGGCAATGTGGAAGTAGTGGTGGTTTGTGAAGAAGCAAATGTCCCTAAGTAGCCGAAACACCTTAGGAGGCTCACGTCTCCACTCAAACAACCAAAAATGTTATATGGAGCGAAATGGGTTAGGTTGCGGAAGGCTATGGTGGTTTTGCGGATGATATGGTGGAGGGCCTAGGCAAACTTGCCAAAATTACGAAATTTTTATGGAGTTAAATGGTGTTGGTGACTATGTAGGTGGATGGGGTATGTCAATAGCTACTCAACGAGCTAAAGAACGCGAAAATCGGACTCCGGATGTGGAAGTTATGGCCAAAATGGTGAACTGCACGCGGCTGTTTCTGGGAGGGCCGTGCACACGGGGTCTAGGGGCCGTGGGCACGGGGTCCCGTGCGCACGGTACACGTACCGAGGGCACGGGGTCACCTGGGACTCGCGGGTTTGGCTGATTTCCTCCCGATCTAGGCTCCAAGCGGATGGATCTCGTGGCTGGGGAGTAGGGGGTGGTATGGGAGTGGTATGGGGTGGTGGGGCAGAGGCCGAAGCGCACTGGAATGGCCGTGCGCACGGGGTCTGGCTGGCCCGTGTGCACGGGGTCCCGTGTGCACGGGGTCCCGATGGCCCATGTGCACGGGGTCCTCGAGGAGCGGATGAACAGCTCCGGATCCGTGGGGAAACTCGCTTTTGAGGTCAAAAACGAAAGGTGGAAGGTAGGGGAAGATGGTAGAGGGGTGATCTACTTGCTAAACACCAAATCCATGGATCAAATCCAACAAAATCTCATCAAACCAACAAATCACAAAAAAATTTGGGGCTATTTTTGGTGGGGAATTTTCGGGTTTAGGACAAAAACAACAAAATCAAGCTAGAAAACAAAGAGGGGGCTCCAATTTCGTGAGAAACCATGGCTCATGATACCATATGATGTAGGGTGGAACCCTATAGAGAAGATATTTCACGAATTGGAGGTGGAATCCCCAAGAACAAGATGAACAAACGAGGGAAAACAAGAGGGGCACTCAAGAACAAGTCAAATCAAACATTCACTAGACAATCAAACACATCAGATCCACAAGGTACTTGAAAAACAAAGGGAAATAAGATACATGGTAGAGTTCATCCCAAATCCTATGAAGGAGATGAGGGCTTGATGATCCTATGATTGGGATCCTTCCCCAAGAAGGAGGTCTTGATGTTTGGTCACTCCAAGAGGAGGTCTTGATCTCCTAGTGGAGTGGATCCATGGAGCAAAGCTCTCATATGTCTAACATATCCTTTGCTTCCCTAACAAATGGTCTAGGTACGGAATATACAGTCTTGGGGTCGAAGTGGGTGAAGAGGGGCTCGGAATGGGGATCACAGCAGCCCATCCTGATGAGCCCGTACACACGGGGTAAGTTGGGCCAATGCGCACGGGGGTCCCGTGGGCACGGTACAGGCCCGTGCCCAGTGCAAACTCTCTGTGTAGCCCGTGCGCACGGGGTCTTCGAGGCCCGTGGGCACGGGGTCGCCTGGGAGGTGCAGATTTGGTCCTGTTGCACTCCTTCTTCCTCCTTGTGGCCTTGTGGTCCTTCTCCAACTCCTTTGGGGTGCCCCTCACCAGCTTGTGGGCGTTGGTCTTCGTACCTAAGGACACATAGATCACTTTGGTGAGTTAGCAAGCAAGTCCAATGGATATTCATGATGTTCTCGAAGAAGAGCGGGTTCACCTTAGTTCCGGTAGGTCCACTTGGGGCTTGATGTGCTATGAAGGTGTACATGGAGATGAACGTGGGATGCTCCGTATCACCATTTCTCCAATTAGTTTTCTTTAGTGGATTATATTTTGAATAATTAGCTACTCTTGGTGCTGTTGTAGATCAGGTTGCATGTTGAATTCTTAGAGTCCTAAGTAGTTTGAATGCTCAATATAGCCTCTATGCCTCATTATAAGTAGTTGCTATCAATCTTGTGGAGTTTTGTTGACAACAAATTTGTGTCCCAAAAAAATTCAAAAATTGTTCGCAAATAAAAATGTAATTCTTTAGGAATTCTTCGAGGAGGAAGTATTTGGGATGAAACTTGCTAGCTATAGGTGTCAATCATCAGTATGCGTAACCACTATGCGTCTCCCGTTCGAAAGGGTTACATCTATAAATATGCAAGCATTTGCATATTTATAATCGTGATTCTTTCGAATTGTCCAACGTTATCCATGGACAGCCCGAGTATGTGTAGATTGGGTTCGTTTTCCCATATGCTCAGCTCCGGATCCGATGCAGAATTTCGTCAGTGCCTCCCTATTGTTCTCCGAGTACACATTCTCTCTGCTTATTGCCGAGACGTGTATCAGGAGAACAGCGGGGAGATGCTGCCGAAATTTTGCATCGGATCTGGAGCGGAGCATGGGAAACAAACCCGATCTACACATACTCGGGTGGGATTAGGACCTATCCTTACCTATTAGCGTGTAGGTTGCATGGACGTAATAAAACTAACAAACTCCATTAACTGATGGATATGGTTTGCCTAATTATGTATATATTTCTTGTGTGTCTAGTAGGAAGTCAATATGAGTGATCGTGCGTGGATGTACACCGATTACACTAGTCAGTATGTTTGGACCGAGGAATGGTTAACAAAAACTAAGGGGTTTGTTAGAGCCACATTTGCAAACGGCCAGGAATTTAGCCGGTGCCCATGTGCCCAGTGCGACAACTATAATCAGAGGGACGAGCTTCAAATGAGTAAACACCCGCAGAAGTATGGTTTTATGTCTAGTTCCATGGTCTGGACATTACATGGTGAGTCTTCCCAACGAGTATGGTTCGTCGTTGCACCGACGAGTATAGTACCGGGACTGCAGACATGGTGCAAGACTTTGACGATGCTCGGGACTTGGACAAGGAGATAGAGGAATCTGCAAAGGCCTTCACTGAAATGTTGGAGTCCTCAAAACGTCCTCTCCACGAGCACACTAAGCTTTGTCAGCTGGATGCCATCTCACAAATAATGGCTTTGAAGGCTCAATTCAACTTGGGCAGAGAATGCTACGATGCGATGATGACAGTTTTTGGATGATTTCTACCCAAAGGCCATGTGCTACCTCCAAACCTGTACCAGTCAGACAAAATCCTCCATGCTCTTAAGATGCCCTATGAGAAGATACATGCCTATCAGAAAGGATGTGTCTTATTTAGGCTTCAGTATGAGGACTTGAACTATTGTCCCATTTGCAATTCTTCTAGGTATGTTGTGGTAGACAACGGTATGGGTGAGAAGACACAGACCAAAATACGCATTAATGTTCTTCAGTATATGCCAATCATACAAAGACTTCAATGTCTTTCCATGGTCAAAGAGACGGCCAGACAGATGACATGGCACAAAACGGGCAAAAGAACCGAACTAGATGCAGATGGGAATGTGATGATGGTGCACACATTGGATGGTGAAGCTGGAAGCGCTTTGATGCATTACATAAGGAAAAACGGCAGATCCAAGGCATCCTAGAGTCGCTATCAGCACAGATGGGTTTAGTGTGTTTGGTCAGATGGCAGCACCATACAGCTATTGGCTCATGTTTGTCATTCCACTCAATCTCCCCCCCCCCCGAGCAGATTATGCAAAGAAAGAACATTTTCCTGACGTCGATAATTCCAGGGACCAACTATCCGGGAAAGAATATGAATGTGTACATGCATCCGCTTAAGGACGAATTGCAAGAAGCTTGGGATAATGGTTTCAAGACATACGACGCCTTTAGCAAACAGAACTTCATAATGCATGCCTGGTACATGTACTCGACGCATGACTTGCCGGCCTATGCGCTATTCGTTGGCTGGTGTGTGCATGGAAGGTTCCCGTGCCCCACATGCAAGGGAGGTCTTGAGTTTCGTTGGCTGACGGCGGGGTGCAAGTATAGTTGCTTCGACTTGCATTGACAGTTTCTAGATCCTCGCCATAAGTTCAGGAAAGACAAGAAGAACTTCATGAAAGGTAGAGTTGTCAAACACTCTACACCACCTGCGTTGACAGGCCAACAGACCCTAGATCAGATAAATGCTCTCAAGCCAGATCCAGAGCGTCCAGGGTATTTCAAGGGGTATATAAGGAACACACATGGACTCACAAGACATGCTTCTGGGATCTGCCTTACTTCAAAGACCTCTTTTGCCCACACAACATCGACGTGATGCACATTGAAAAGAATATCGCCGAACCCATTTTTGGTACATTGTTCGGCATAGAGGGGAAATCAAAGGATAATACTAGGGCTAGAGACGATCTAGAGGAGCTCTATGATAGACCGTTACAAAACATGCAAGAACCGAAAGGAAAGCGGAACTGGAAGAAGCCAAAGGCATGGTTCAATCTTGGAAGGCTAGCTATGAAGGAAATTCTTTTGTGGGTGAAAATGTAGTCGATGTTCCCCGATGGGTATGCAGCAAATCTAGTGATGATGATGAGCACGTCATTACCGATAGTGATGATGACGATGCATTTATAAATGATGATGATGAGCATGTCATTACCGATAGTGATTCTTAGGTATTCAAATTTTTATGCTGTACTTTGTATGATTTATATAGTTGGTATGTATAATTTTCTTACTTTGTATGATTGTTTCTTATACATAGTGCCATGGTCTTGATTTCCATCCCCGTCGGCCCTTACCCGCTTTATGATTCAGATGTGGTAAATTCTTTTACATAACTATTTGTTGCATTTCGCATTTATGACAATTATGGCCATCAAGTTGACATAGAGATATTTTAATCTAGGAGGTATGTGAACCAGAATTTGAAACCGACCCTCTTGTCGAGAAGTTAAATTTAGTTGAAAGAGAAAATGAGTATTTGAAAGAAAAAATTAAAACAATTGAAGAAGAGAAGATGACATTGGAGTTGTATGTTGTCGATGTCATCGATGATCACAAGATGAAGATGAATGCAATGTGCTTGAAGATGCATGCAATGCGCCTAAAGCTTAAGAAGATTAGAAAATATGCCATTGATACCTTACTTGCGATCTTCATCATATTTGTTGTGATGAGGGTAAGTTTTCTCTAATGTTTTGCTTCACAAATGGATATTTAGCTTATTTTCCTCCTAAATGGCATAATTACCTAAGTTACATAAAAAATGAGCTATACTTAGCTTATTCCGTTCATTTATGACATACTTAGCATACGTAGGTAAAAAATGGCATGATAATCTTTGTTACCTCCAAAATGATATAGACTTAGCTTATTTTCCTTGAAAATGACATAATAACCTTACTAAGCTTCAAAATGACCTATTTACCTAGCTTAGCTCTAAACTAACCTACACTTAGCATTTTTACCTAGCTTAGCAATAAAACGACATTTTTACTTACCTTAGTTAGAAGAAGAAGAAGACAAAGAAGAGGAGAGGAGAAAAAGAAAGAGAAGAAAAAAAATCCTATTCTTGTTCTTCTTCTTGTTCTTCTTCTTCTTTTTCTTCTTCTACTTATTCTTATTCTTCTTCTTCTAGCTAGTCTTCTTCTTCTTCTTCTTCTTCTTCTTCTTCTTCTTCTTCTTCTTACTTTCTTCTTCTAACTTTCTTCTTTCCCTATTTGCAGATTTGCTTTAGATGAGGAAGCTTGCGTCAATGGAGTCTACTCTTCTCTTTATGCTTCCTTTTTGTTTGGATTTTGTAGGATGAACAATGTGAAACTTGCTACCTATATATGCATGTATGGATGAAACCATTGTATGCTTGTTGTTGGATATGTTGGCTAGCTATATATGTTGCATATGGACTTTTGATTTGCTATGTATATGTGTTGGATGATCATATCCATATGGCAGGGTTATGATTTGGTATGTATATTTTTTGGTATGCTTGTCGAAAGTATTTTCATATGTGTATATATATATATCTGTGAAATTCTGTGAAATTGAATGACAGCAAAGAGGACACATGGCAGACACCTATACAAACTGGAAACACTGGCTGCCTATTTTGTCATTTTTCCGTCTGCAAGCAGACGGCAAAGTGACCAAATAGGCCTGGCAAACAGGGCCATCTATGCCGTCTGCTGGCAAACGGCATAGCTGGCCACGTGGCAGCTTTCCATTGCTGCCCTAGCTAAGCTCTTTGCCGTCCGTCAGCTTACGGCAAAGAACTTTGCCTGGCGCATGGCAAAGAGCGCCATTAACCCCCTAACGGCTCTCATCCCACACCATTGCCGTCCGTCGTCGTTGCCATCAGTTGGCCTCGGATGGCGGACGGCACAATCCTTTGTCGTCCGTTTCTATGAAGTGGACAACAAAGAAGGCCTTTGCTGGCACGTGTTCATTGATAACCCGCAAGTATACAGGATAATTGTAGCCTCTTTCGATAAGTAAGAGTGTCGAACCCAATGAGGAGCTAAAGGTAGAACAAATATTCTCTCAAGTCCTATCGGCCATTGATACGACTCTACGCACGCTTGACGTTCGCTTTACCTAGAACAAGTATGAAACTAGAAGTACTTTGTAGTTGTTGTTGGATAGGTTTGCAACATAATAAAGAACACGTAAATAAAAGGTAGGGGCTGTTTAGATAAAGATGCAATAAAGTAAATAAAGCAAGTGTGGAAAAGTGGTGGTAGGAGTTGTGAAAGTGTCCCTAAGCAATTGACTATGTTACTAGACCGATAGCAAGTTTTATGTGGGAGAGGCATAAGCTAACATACTTTCTCTTCTTGGATCATATGCACTTATGATTGGAACTCTAGCAAGCGTCTGCAACTACTAAAGATTCATTAAGGTAAAACCGAACCATACCATTAAAGCATCAAGTCCCCTTTATCCCATACGCAACAATCCCCTTACTCGCGTTTATGCTTCTGTCACTCAAGCAACCCACCATAAAAGAATCATGAACGTATTGCAACACCCTATAGCGGGAATCCCTCATACTTGCGTGACGCGGAGGGCACAATAGGACAGCAACATAACCACAAGAAAATTAAATCAATCATAGCAATTCATCAACCACCAATAGGACAACGAAAATCTACTCAGACATCATAGGATGGCAACACATCATTGGAAAATAATATGAAGCATAAAGCACCATGTTCAACTAGAGGGTATAGAGGGTTGCAGGAGAGTGGACCGCTCGATATAGATGGGGGAAGGTGATGGAGATGTTGGTGAAGATGATGGAGGTGTTGGTGAAGATCGCGGTGATGATGATGGCCCCCGGCGGCGTTCCGGTGCCAGCGGAAGCAAGGGGGAGAGAGCCCCCCTTCTTCTTCTTCTTCCTTGACCTCCTCCATAGATGGGAGAAGGGTTTACCCTCTGGTCCTTGGCTCCCATGGTGTGGGATGGGAGAGAGCCCCTCCAGATTGGATCTATCTCTCTGTTTCTGCGTTCTCAGATCTTTCCCCTTCACCGTTTCTTTTATATCAGGAGATCTATAACTCCGATTGGGTTGAATCTTTCGCCCAGTTTTTTTCGTATAATTACCTTTCTTGCGACAAAAGAAGACCGTCAACCGCCTTACGGGGGGCCCAGGAGAGTCCAGGGAGCGCCTGCCTCGCACCCCCCTATCTCCTGGCCCCCTCGGGCACCGTCTCGCGTTGATTTTACTTCCCAAAAATCACAAATATTCCAAAATAATTCTCCGTCCATTTTTATCCCGTTTGGACTCCGTTTGATATGGGGTTTCTGCAAAACATAAAACATGCAACAGACAGGAACTGGCACTGGGCACTGGATCAATATGTTAGTCACAAAAATAATATAAAAAGTTGCCAAAAGTATATGAAAGTTGAACAATATTGGCATGGAACAATCAAAATTATAGATACGACAGAGACGTATCAGCATCCCCAAGCTTAATTCCTGCTCATCCTCGAGTAGGTAAATGATAAAAAGATAATTTTTGATGTGGAATGCTACGTAGCATAATCTTGATCATATATCTAATCATGGCATGAATATTAAGACACGAGTGATTCAAATCAATAGTCTATGATTTGACATAAAAACGATAATACTTCGAGCGTACCAATAAAGCAATCATGTCTTTTCAAAACAACAAGGCCAAAGCAAGCTTATCCCTACAAAACCATATAGTTTGCCCATGCTTCATTTTCGTCACACAAAAATGCTACCATCATGCACAACCCCGATGACAAGCCGAGCAATTTCAACGCGCTTCAGCTTTTTCAACCCTCACGCAATACATGAGCGCAAGCCTTGGATATAGCACTATAGGTGGAATAGAATATAATGATGGAGGTTATGTGGAGAAGACAAAAAAGGAGAAAGTCTCACATCGACGCGTCTAATCAACGGGCTATGGAGATGCCCATCAATTGATGTCAATGCGAGGAGTAGGGATTGACATGCAACAGATGCACTAAGAGCTATAAGTGTATGAAATCTCAACAAAAGAAACTAAGTGGGTGTGCATCCAACGTGCTTGCTCATGAAGACCTAGGGCATTTGACGAAGCCCATCGTTGGAATATACAAGCCAAGTTCTAGGATGAAAATTCCCACTAGTATATGAAAGTGACAACATAGGAGACAATCTATATGAAGAACATGGTGCTACTTTGAAGCACAAGTGTGGAAAAAGGATAGTAACATTGCCCCTTTTCTTTTCTTTTTTTTCTTTTTCTTTCTTTTGGTGGGCTTCTTTGGCCCCCTTTTTTATTTAGGCTTCTTTGGCCTTTCCTTTTTTTCTTTTTTCTTTTATTTTCATGGGGCAATGCTCTATAATGATGATGATCACACTTTTATTTACTTACAACTCAATATTACAACTCGATACTAGAACAAAGATATGACTCTATATGAATGCTTCCGGTGGTGTATCGGGATGTGCAATGATCTAGCGTAGCAATGACATCAAAAAAAGGACAAGCCATGAAAACATCATGCTAGCTATCTTATGATCATGCAAAGCAATATGACAATAAATTCTCAAGTCATGTATATGATGATGATGGAAGTTGCATGGCAATATATCTCGGAATGGCTATGGAAATGCCATAATAGGTAGGTATGGTGGCTGTTTTGAGGAAGATATAATGAGGCTTATGTGTGATAGAGTGTATCATATCACGGGGTTTGGATGCACCGGCGAATTTTGCACCAACTCTCTAGGTGAGAAAGGGCAATGCACGGTACCGAAGAGGCTAGCAATGATAGAAAGGTAAAAGTGCATATAATCCATGGACTCACATTAGTCATAAAGAACTCATATAATTATTGCAAAAGTTTATTAGCCCTCGAAGCAAAGTACTACTACGCATGCCCCTAGGGGGATAGATTGGTAGGAAAAGACCATCGCTCGTCCCCGGCCGCCACTCATAAGGAAGACAATCAAAGAAACACCCCATGCTTCAAATTTGTCACACAACAGTTACCATACGTGCATACTACGGGACTTGCAAACCTCAACACAAGTGTGTCTACAATCTACAACCACCCACTAGCATGACTCTAATATCACCACCTTTATATCGCAAAACTATTGCAAAGAATCAAACATATCATATTCAGCGATCTACAAGTTTATGTAGGATTTTATGACTAACCATGTGAATGACCAATTCCTGTCATCTCTCTAAATAGATATAAGTGAAGAAAGAGAGTTTAATTCTTTCTACAAAATATATACCCACGCTCTAACAATTATAAGTGAAGCAAAAGAGCATTCTACAAATGGCGGTTTTCTATGTAAAGGGAAACATGGTATCCAAACTTCAAATGATATAAGTGAAGCACATGAAGCATTCTATAAAGCCATACTCAACAGACTTAAGTGAAGTGCAATGAGAATTCTATAAATCATCCAAGGACTATCTCATACCAGCATGGTGCATAAAAGAAAAGTGAAAACTAAATGCAAAAGACGCTGCAAGACTTGCACATAATGCATGAACGAAACAAATCCAAAAACATATCGATACTTGTTGAAGAAAGAGGGGATGCCTTCCCGGGCATCCCCAAGCTTAGACACTTGAGTCTCCTTGAATATTTACTTGGGGTGCCTTGGGCATCCCCAAGCTTGAGCTCTTGCCTGTCTTCCTTTTCCTCATATCGAGACATCCTCGATTAGACACTTCATCCACACAAAACTTCAACAGAAAACTTGATAAGATCCGTTATTATAATAAAGCAAATCACTACTCTATGTACTGTAGAAAACCAATTCATATTTTGTTTTTGCATTTTGTCTACTGTAATATAGCTTTTTCATGGCTTAATCCACTGATATAAATTGATAGATTCATCAAAACAAGCAAACTATGCATCAAAAACAGAATCTGTCAAAAACAGAACAGTCTGTAGCAATCTGAACATCCACCATACTTATATTACCCCATAAATTCTACCAAAATTATGACAAATGAAAACGTTGTATAGAAAGACAGTGTAAAAAGAATCGGAACCAATTGAGGTTCCACTTAAAAATGTAAAATCGCGCACTTCAGCCAAAGTTTCTGTCCTGCACTGTACAAACCAACAAGCATTGTAAACATCCTAAAGGCAAACCTTGGCACATTATTTTTATAATACAATGGAATTGAACCAGGGGATAATTATTTTTGATGAAAAGTTTCTGTAATCAAGATTCACAAATTTTCCGTGAGCATGAACAAAGTTCAAGGAGCTCCCCCACTTCAACAATGCTTGTCTTTCTCACTTCCACTTTCGTTTTTGAAAAGTTTTGGGTTCCCCTCTTTTTTTTAAACTGTATGAAAGCACTCAACAGAAATAATGACTCTCTAAAACTTCCGGGTTGTCTCCCTGGCAGCGCTTTCTTTAAGTCCATTAAGCTAGGCATATAGTGCTCAAGTAATGGATCCAGCCGGATCCCAAGGTATATCAAAGCCAATTTTAATTAACAATGATTTGTAATTTAGTAGTGAGCAAAAAGTAATATATATCATGCAACAACGAAGTCTAACTCTCTTCCTATGCATCGGCATGTCATAAAAGAACAATTCATGCACACATAGTAAAGTCCAATGCATAGTATAAGTAGTTTCTTGCAATTCTATCGTGTTGGAAACATAAAGAGGCAGAGATGTAGTTCCTCTCTCATAATAATTGCAAGTAGGAGCAGCAAGCACATGCATATTACATTCATCAAAATCATCATATGCAATGGTAAAAGGCAACTCATCAATATAATCCTTACTAAGCGCAAATTTCTCCGATATAGTGTAGTCAGCAGAATTCAAAAAGATAATAGGACTATCACGCGTGGGTGCAATAGCAACAATTTCATGTTTAACATAAGGAACTATAGCAAGTTCATCTCCATAAGCATAATTCATATTGGCATCTTGGCCACAAGCATAGCAAGCATCATCAAAAAGGGATATTTCAAGAGAATCAATGGGATCATAGCAACCATCATAGCAATCATCCTTCGGTAAGCACGAAGGGGAATTAAACAATATATGAGTTGAAGAGTTACTCTCATTAGAAGGTGGGCACAGGTGATCAATCCGCTCTTCCTCCTTTTGTTCTTCGCTCTCCTCATCATCTTTTTCATCCAATGAGCTCACAATTTCATCAATTTCTTCTTCCATAGCTTCCTGCAAAATATTGGTCTCTTCTTGGACTCTCAATAAATGCATTAATATTGTAGCTGTATTCATAATTTTCATAGCAATATCTAAGTATAGCAAGATTTTCAGGCCTATAAACATCATCATCTAAAGCTTCATACTATCCAAACAAAGATTCAATTTCATAAGCAGCCTTAAAAGCAACAAATTCTTCTATTTGTTCCACATCATAGTAATCATATCTACCATTAGCATAAGAAGCTAAGGTTTCATTATCATTGAATTTGCATGAAAAGGGTAGGTGTGGAGCCTTCATCCTATAGAAACAAATAATATCATATCTCAAGCACAGTTGACGAGAATACCAACGCAACTTATTAATTTGATCCCATAATAGTTTCCCTTTTTGTGTAAAGCCATAATCCCTAAAGTATTCACGTTGATCCAACATGTCTCCCATTATAAAGTTGAATGGGGTTTTCTTAGGATTATCAAAGTAGTACATAATATCTCTCACATAATGAGAATCGAGGGTTTTAGGAGTTACCCATTCTCCATGAGTAGCAAGTACACCTAATTTTTTTGGTATTTCGTGTTCCATATCCATAACTAAAGATAGAGAACAACTAAGAAAAGCAAATGAAAATTACTTAGTGATAAACCAAACGGCGCCAGAAACGGCGCCAGAAAAAGGTCTTGATAACCCGCAAGTATACGGGATAGTTGTACCCTCTTTCGATAAGTAAATGTGTCGAACCCAACGAGGAGCTAAAGATAGAACAAATACTCTCTCAAGTCCTATCGGCCACTGATACGACTCTACGCACGCTTGACGTTCGCTTTACCTAGAACAAGTATGAAACTAGAAGTACTTTGTAGGTGTTGTTGGATAGGTTTGCAAGATAATAAAGAACACATAAATAAAAAGTAGGGGCTGTTTAGATAAAGATGCAATAAAGTAAATAAAGCGAGTGTGGAAAAGTGGTGGTAGGAGTTGTGAAAGTGTCCCTAAGCAATTGACTACGTTACTAGACCGATAGCAAGTTTTATGTGGGAGAGGCATAAGCTAACATACTTTCTCTTCTTGGATCATATGCACTTATGATTGGAACTATAGCAAGCATCCGCAACTACTAAAGATTCATTAAGGTAAAACCCAACAATAGCATTAAAGCATCAAGTCCCCTTTATCCCCTACGCAACAATCCCCTTACTCGGGTTTATCCTTCTGTCACTCAAGCAACCCACCATAAAAGAATCATGAACATATTGCAAGACCCTACAGCGGGAATCCCTCACGCTTGCGCGACACGGAGGGCACAATAGGACATCAACATAACCACAAGCAAATTAAATCAATCATAGCAATTCATCAACCACCAATAGGACAACGAAAATCTACTCAGACATCATAGGATGGCAACACATCATTGGAAAATAATATGAAGCATAAAACACCATGTTCAACTAGAGGGTATAGCGGGTTGCGGGAGAGTGCACCGCTGGATATAGATGGGGGAAGGTGATGGAGATGTCGGTGAAGACGATGGAGGTGTTGGTGAAGATCACGGTGATGATGATGGCCCCCGGCGGCGTTCCGACGCCACCGGAAGCAAGGGGGAGAGATCCCCCCTTCTTCTTCTTCTTCCTTGACCTCCTCTCTAGATGGGGGAAGGGTTTCCCCTCTGGTCCTTGGCTCCCATGGAGTGGGAGGGGCAAGAGCCCCTTCGAGATTGGATCTATCTCTCTGTTTCTGCGTTCTCAGATCCTTCCCCTTCACCGTTTCTTTTATATTTGGAGATCCTTAACTCTGATTGGGGTGAATCTTTCGCCCATTTTTTTGTTGTAAAATTAGCTTTATTGCGGCAAAAGAAGAGCGTCAACCGCCTTACGGGGGGCCCAGGAGATTCCAGGGCGTGCCTGCCTCCCTGGGCGCGCCCCCTATCTCCTGGCCCTCTCGGGCACCGTCTCGCATTGATTTTACTTCCCAAAAACCACAAATATTCCAAAATAATTCTCCGTCCGTTTTTATCCCATTTGGACTCCGTTTGATATGGGATTTCTGCGAAACATAAAACATGCAACACACAGGAACTGGCACTAGGCACTAGATCAATATGTTAGTCCCAAAAATAATATAAAAAGTTGCCAAAAGTATATGAAAGTTGAATAATATTGGCATGGAACAATAAAAAATTAGAGAGACGACATATCATTCAGCCGGCGGTTTGTCGTCCGCTAGCTGACGGCAAAGGCTTTTGCCATCCGTGATCAATGCCTTTGCCATCCGCCATGGCGGACGGCAAAGAAGCTGATTCCAGTAGTGAATGCACAATGGCCTTTCTCCTTTTCTTTTTTATTATTTATGTTTTCTTTTACAGCAGCAGCCTTTTATTTTATTTAGCCATAAAACACTTTTGTAAAATATGGTACTTGGCCACTTAATTACATTGCAATATTTGGCATTGCAACAAAAAGTTTGGGAGGTAATTTAAGTTGTTTGAATTTTGCATAAATGGAAAACCATTTAAATAGACTAATTTGGTACTGTTTTAATTTCTAGAGCCCAATTAAGCAAATAAGTGGTGTTGTTTTCCTTAACAAATAATTGTTATTGCATAATTGCTAAATGATTGACTATTTTGCAACCATGTTTGTGAAACTTCAAATTTCACCTGCAATTTGAATTTGAATTTGACTTAGGTTTCATCCAGGAGAGGTTAAGCTTGGCAAAATAGGATGACATGGCATCATTAGTCAGGGATCATTGTAGCATAATTACAGGGGTGTTAAAAATCTCCTCCACTAAAAGAAATCTCGTCCCGATATTTAGGAGGTAGACGAAAACAGAGTGGGGTATTCATCATGAAGATGATCCTCGCGTTCCCAAGTGGATTCGTCTTCAGAATGGTTTGACCACTTAACTTTCAGGAACCTGATTTCCTTTTGATGGGTGTGGTGTTTATATTGATCGAGAATGTGGATTGAATACTCTTTATAAGAGAGGTCATGTTGCAGTTCAAGCACTTCATGGTCCACTACTCGGATAGGGTCCTTGAAGCAGCAACAAAGTTACGATACATGGAAGACATCGTGGATGTGAGAAAACTGCAGTGGCAATCCCAATTTATAAGCCACATATCCACGTCTAGCAAGAATGCAGAAGGGACCAATGTAGCAATGTGGTAACTTTCCCTTGGTTCCAAAACAATAAGTTCCATTCATAGGAGTGACCCGCAGATAAGCTTGTTCACCAGGTTGATAGCCTGATCCCTAGTGTTTACGGTCATAGTTGCTCTTCTGGCGGGACTGGGCCGCCATGAGATTTTCCCATACAATAAGGACTTGCTCTTCGGCTTGTTGGATAATATCCGAACCAATGAGCGGCCGTCCCCAGTTTCTGACCAATTCATAGGGGTTCGGCACTTACGTCCATATAACACCTTGAAGGGTGCCATCTTCAACCTAGCTTGATAGCTGTTGTTGTACACGAATTCAACATACGGGAGTTATTCTTCCCACTTCTTTCCAAATGAGATGACACAAGCATGTAGCATATCTTCAAGCAATTCGTTAAATCATTCAACTTGACCTTGGGACTGAGGGTGATAAGTTCTGCTCTAGGTAATATGAGTTCCCATAGCTTCCTGAAAACTTTCCCATAACTTTGAGGTGATGAGGCTGCCATTGTCTGAACTGATCTCCGAAATACCGTTGAGTGTCACAATTCTGGAGATATACAAGGCTGCTAACTTACTAGAAGTGATCATCTCCTTGACTTGCAGAAAATTTGCAACTTTGGAGAATTGGTTGACGACGACAAGAATAGCACGATGACCCTTTTGGGAATTGGGAAGGCCAATGATGAGATCCATTTGAACCTTATCCCATTTCCATTCAGGAATAGGATGCGCTTGCAGTAGTACAGTAGGTTTCTGAAGTTCTACTTTGACGCAAGGGCAAACATCACATTCAGCAATATAGCGAGCAATGCCTTACTTCATCTTAGACCATCAGTATCTCTGACGAATGGCTTGATACATCTTGGTACTTCTCGGATGAATAGACTGAGGTGTGTCATGTGCTTCTTTCATAACCTTCTCTGTCATATTGTCAAATTGGGGTACCACAAGATGATCTCTGAATAAAAAAGCTCCACCTTCATCAAGCGAGAAATCTTTGGCCTTCTCAGAGGCAAGATCACTCTTAATCTGATCAACTTCAGTGTCTTTCTCTTGTGCAAACTTGATAGCTTTCTCAAGAGTTGGTTACCGGACAAGGGTATTAAGATAACCCCGTGGGATAATGTGAAGTTCTTCATGATGGACGGGTTGAGCTTGCTGAATCATGAGGTTGTTGCAATAAGACTTGTGACTCAAGGCATCAGCCATAACATCAGCCTTACCAGTGGTGTAAGAAATACCATAGTCATAGTCTATGATTTCTTCCATCCATCGTTGCTGACGGATATTCAGATCTAGCTGAGTAAACCGATACCTCAAACTTTGATGATCAGTGTAGATCTCGCAACGATTACCGAGAAGGTAATGTTGCCACAACTTCAGTGCATCAATAACTATAGCAAATTTGAGATCTTGAACTGGGTAGTTCTCTTCATGAGGGCGCAACCGTGGAGAGGCATAAGCAATAAACTTGCGCTTTTGCATTAGGACACAGCCTAATCCTTTACAGGATGCGTCACAATAAATGATGAATTCCTTGTGAGAATCTGGAGGAGCAAGCACTAGGGCAGATGTCAGTTTGTCCTTGAGTGTCTGGAAACTTTCGTGACATTTTTCTATCCACTCAAACTTAATGCCCTTGTGAAGCAGATTAGTGAAAGTCTTAGCAATCTTGGAGAAGTTCTCGACAAAACAACGGCAATAGCTGGTGAGTCTGAGAAAACTTCCGACTTGTTTGACACTCTTCGAGGGAGTCCAGTCAAGAATAACCTGAACTCATTCTGGGTTGACATCAAACCATCCTTGGAAATCACATGACCAAGGTAGGTCACTTAGGATAACCAGAATTCACATTTGGAATATTGGCATATAGCTAATGCTCTCAAAGCTTTTCCAGTACAAGACAAAGATGTTCAACATGTTCTTCTTTATTCTTGGAATATACTAGGATATTCCATATAAACCATGATGAACTTGTCGAGGTAATCCATGAACATATAATTCATCAACCAAGAGAATGTTGGTGGAGTATTGGTAAGCCGAAAGACATGATGGTGTACTCGTATGAACCATAGCGAGTGAAAAATGCGGTCTTTGGAATATCCTCTTCACGAACTCTGATCTGGTGTTATCCTAATCTCAAATCAAGATTAGAGAATACCAAGGAACCAGCGAGTTGATCATACAGATTGGTGATCCGGGGAAGCAGATATTTTGTTCTGAATTGTTGCCTGGTTGATAGGTCGGTAGTCTTGGACCAAAGGATTTGTACCATCCTTCTTCTTAACAAAGAGAGAGAAGGGGCACCCCAAGCGGAAGAGTTGAGGCGAATGAAACCCTTATGAAGAGACTTGTCCATTTCCTCCTTAAGTTCAAGGAGTTCATGCGGTGGTAGGGGGTACTCCTGGTTTCAAGTCTATGACGAATTCGACAGCTCTAGTAGGGGGTATTCCTGGAAGTTTTTCTGGAAAGACATCTTGAAAGTCGCAAACAACTGGAACATTTTTGATTCCTTCACTAATGAGGACATCAATACCATTGGTACACCCACATCCCCTGCTACTATACATACTGGACAAATTGCTAGAGCTCGTGCATGCCAATTGAATTACCACGTACTTTCGTTTCTTGGTAACTATTCAAATGTTTATGAGAATATGTTGCTGGCTAAATTGGATACATTTGTTTTTCTTACAAATGAAGGGCCTAGTTTGGACAAGAAAGATGAACCTTGGAGGAAGTTCAAGCATGGAGATGATGGCATGCACAAGGGAAACAAGAATAAAGTTTCAAGTGGTGATTTCGGGACCTTAAAGCCACCATAATGAGTGCATGAAGGATTGGACGAAATATAAAAGATGCCACTTCCTTAATTTCGTCCAGTGGCTATTTATAGGTGTTGCATCGTCTTATTATTGGGCCAGGCCCATGTAATTTTTGAAATACTTGAGTATAGGCTGTTTTTAGTGTCCGTATGTGTGGGGGAAACAAGAGTTAGGGTTGGTTTCGGACCCCGCTTCCAAGGGCCACAAAATCCTCCTGCCCTCTTCCTCCATATATACAGCCCTTAGGGCATCGTATAGACTTTGGGTTTTGTTTATATTAAAAGTTCTCCATAGTTGCAGCTTCACGTACTTCATTTGTGTTCAACAACTAGACCAAGACGTCATAGAATCCCACTTGATCAATAAATCTTTCCTCTTTTATTCGCAATATCCAGATTGCAATTTCAGTTTCTTGCTTGTTCTTTGTTTGCTTGCAAGAAATAGACCCTCGTGGCCAGGTTGATCGTGCTCTGGCGTGGTCAATAACTTCTTGGAGTTGGTTTAGCGATTGCTAAGGCGCGACGCCCTCGCACATTCGTAGTCGGGTCATCAAAGTCTACTCCATGAAAAATGATAGCCACCATTTCATCGAAATATGGGACACCTTTGCGAGGCTATTATAGGCATTGTGTCATCTTATTATTGGTCCAGGCCCATGTAATTTTGAAATACTTGAGTATATGCTATTTTTAGAGTCCGTATGTGTGGGGAAACAAGAGTTAGGGTTGGTTTCGGACCCCTCATCCAAGGGCCACGAAATCCCACCCCCCCCCATCTTCCTCCATATATACAGCCCTTAGGGCGTCGTTTAGACTTTGGGTTTTGTTCATATTAAAAGTTCGCCATAGATGCAACTTCGCGTACTTCGTTTGTGTTCAAGACCAGACCAATATGACACAGAACCCCACTTGATCAATAAAGCTTTCCTCTTTTATTCGCAATATCCATATTGCAATTTCAGTTTCTTGCTTGTTCTCTGTTTGCTTGCAGGAAATAGACCCTCATGGTCAAGTTGATCGTGCTCTGGCATGGTCAATAGCCTCTCAGAGTTGGTTTAGCAATTTCTAAGGTGCGACATCCTCGCACGTTCGTAGTCGGTTTGTCAAAGTCTACTCCACCAAAAACGATAGCCACCATCTCATCGAAAGACAGGACACCTTTGCCTCTATCGTTCACAAGGTGAAGCATTCAATGCACTTAGAACATAAATACGGCTCTCGGCATTCTGGATTAGCTGGGCTGAGTAGTTGATCATCTGGTCAGAAGGGTGTGTGAGCTGGACTGTCTTGGCGGCATAGTCGATCAAAGCATTATGGGTTGTCAACCAATCCATACCAAGAATGATGTCTATGTTGGAAGGTCCGAGCACAATGAGAGGAGCCGGAAAAAGTAGACCTCCAATTTTGATTTGGTTGTGAGGGCTTACCATTGTGGTTTTCCACTTGGATCCTGGAGATTGAACCACTAAAGTAGTGGGCACATTTTCCATATCTAACCCATGCAACTAAGCAAATAGTTATGACACAAAGGCATGCGATGCTCCTGAATCTAAGAGAACAGAAGTTGGCATTGAACTAACGAGAAGGGTACCCATGACAATTTTGGGGCCTCACGAGCTTCTTCAATCTTGACATGGGTGACTTGACCACAACTCATAGTAGGCGGCCTGGCACTACAACTTCTGGTAGGATGGTTTTGACGACCCTTCTTACGGCCAACAGGAGGACATGGTGCATTCTACGGCTGACCCCAGCGACAGTTGAGAGCAAGGTGCCCTAGTTGTCCACACTTGCGGCATAAAACATCATTATGGGGAGGAGCCATAGCATTGGGATGTCCACCCTGAATCATTAGCTGTCTCAGCGGCAGAGGCAGATGCAGTGCAACATAAGACAACTTTGGCGTTGGAGCAGGTCGGTGATAAACGTTGTGCAGGATCCAGACTCGACGTTTCTAGCAGGCTGACCCGAGGATGGGCCAACATCTCAAGTATGCTTGAGCGACTCCTGGTACTCAGCCAGACCAGTTTTAGCTCGGAAAGCTTGGCTGACAAGCGTCAGCAAGTCTGTGCATTCATGGATAACAAGTGTGAGCTTTATATCAGTATGCAGTCCTTCACAGAATTTCTCCTGCTTGCGAGTGTCAGTGCAGATGTCATCCTCGGCATAGCGGGATAAGTTGCAAAATTTCCTCTGATATTCATCCATGGTCATTTTGCCCTATATGTGAGTTTGCAGAATTGCTTCTTCTTCTGGTCCATCAAACCTTGAGGAATGTGCCGTGCACGGAAGCTGGCGGAAATTCCTGCCAAGTGGCTATGTTCCAATAGGCAGCATACGCTTGTGGCTTTCCCATTGTTGAGAAGTTGAACCCCTGAGGTGATACGTTGCATAGGCGACGTAACCAGCCGGGGCAACATTAGTCGACTCCATTTGAAAGGCAATGGCACGGAGCAAATCATCAGTATCCATAGGATCAGATGAGTTACGGAAAGTGGACAGGTTGATGCATATGAATTCTTGTAGAATTATTAGGGCAGGCCGTTGATGAGCATTATGAGTTGGAAATTGGTTCATTAACCCAGAGATGAACTGACGGTTCAGCTCAAACAGCTGCATCATTGCAGTAATATAGGGTAGAAGCGGAGGATCATTAGCCATCCTGCTAAAAAACTACAGGGGCAATTTAGCTAGAACAAATGCAATTGTATGGAGTCGTTCATGATGTAACATGAACAATGGACAAGAAGTGCATTAGATAGATAATAGTAGTCATTAAAGACATACAGATCCATGAAACGAGTTGGTTGCAAACGGGCAGCATGAGTTCGAAAACACACACAACTAGACAAACTAGGCGGCACACACGCATGCGGTGGAGGGATACAATAGTGAGTCAGAAAAGGCTACATAAACGTCTGAGAAAACCACTGAAGCAAGGAATCTGCACGTGATGATGCAGGGTGCCCTTGATAAAAAGGATCCTGCAGCCCGCAAACACTGTGAAGCAGAACCTGGCCCTCAACTCAAAGAAGTAATTCAAATCTTCGGGTGGATGTGATCACGAGAACCTAGAGTTAGAGTTACTAAAATCTTTAACCTAAGAAGAAGATATATCAGAATCCCAGAGTAAATAAAAAGATCCTAATCCTATCCATTTGTGATGTGGGCCCATAAGCCACATAACATAGTTAGTAAAGTAGTTTTCCAAAGACTGGACTCAACTTCGGCATAGGAGTTGAAAGGGGCTTCCTATAGGCAGTCGGATCTGATGCGAACTTGTGACGCCCCCGACTCAACCATGCACTAATAATGCATGCAAATGCGCACGATCAAGATCAAAGACTCATGGGAAGATATCACAACAAACTCTAGACACAAATTCAAACATAAAGCTTTATATTACAAGCTAGGGTCACTAAGGCTCGAATACATAAGTCAGTGAAGCAACAATATGTGAGTGCAGACATGAAAGACAAGTTTGCATTAAGAAGGCTGAGCAAAACAACGACAACTAGATCGAAAAGGCCCAGGTCTCCTGCCTGGGAGACCCCTATCTACTCCTGGTCGTTGTCTCCTCATAGTAGTAGGCTCCATCGGGGTAGTAGTAGCCATCAGTGGGATCACCTAGCTCCGGGACTTTGTCATCTGGTCGCAGCAACCAGGTAGAGGGGAAAAGGGTAGCAAAGCAACCGTGGGTACTCATCCAAATTACTCGCAAGACTTACGTCAGATCTATGCTAAGTATGCATCGGTATCAAAGGGAAGGGGTTGTATCTGTGGACTATACTAAAGAATTGCCAGAATAGAGGGGGAGGCATAGCCTATCAAAGACTAGCATCTTGCAGCGTATTGCAGCAACATAAGAGGTTAGGGTAACATTTAATATATATATATATATATATATATATATATATATATATATATATATATATATATATATATATATATATATATATATATATATATATATTAGTAACGCCCAGAGATCCTTCCTCGACTTCCCTGCGAGAAAGTGATCTCGGAGCCATCATAATAGTTTAGTATCACAAGTATCCAATTCTAGTTGTAGTAGATCGGGATACAACTCTGAGTGTCCGTTACCGTGGACACGGCTATTCGAATAGATGTACTTCTCTGCAGGGGTGCACCAACTTACTGTCACGCTCGATTACCTCTGGCCGGACACACTTTTTCAGGTAATGCCTGGCCTCGGATAATCAACACGTCGTAGTCCTACCTAGGCTCTGCAGACAGGTCCCCGCCGGTCTACATCCTAAGCACAAACGGTTCATGGGCCAATCGTCCCAAGTACTCTAGGTTGTTGCGTGTAGGGCGGATGCAGGCACCACCTCTATCCTAGATGGCACTAGCACAGCCGTTCCGCAATGCTGAACTTGATGTCTGACAGAGCTTTCGGGAGAATGTGTGACACTGAGTGCCCATAACTTATCCCATGTGGTGGTTAGTGTGAAAAGGCTAAATGCCTACGCAGGTCAAATACCAAACTCATTAATGTGTTGGGAGCTCGCGATGACGATCAGTGCTCCTGTCATTATGCCTCATGGACTTACGACAAGGGCCAGGCCCATCCCTCTCCTAACGCGGTCTCTGCCTGCCGGGTTGTGTCTCATCAATAACTCTCACCGGTACCCATGGGGCCGACCTGACTTATCAAGAGACTCTCGGGAACTCAGGTCCACCTCTACCGAGGCGGTACCACCTGTCCCTTCAGTCCTGAAGTAACAGTTAACATGGAACAGTTAAAGGTAATAGTGTGTCCTTACCATCAAGGTGAACTCAAAGGAATCACCCTTGATAGGTTCACACCTGAGGTATAATTTCAAGGTGCACTTGGAGGAATCACCCTCGATGGGTTCACGCTTAAGGTGCCGCATGACAGAGTCATCATCGGGGGTGATGGACGAGGAATCACCCTCGGTAAATCACTCATAATGTGCTAGACTACAGAGATATCATCGTAAGTGAGATACGAGGTATCACCCTCAGCACTTGATAGTAACTCTGGAGAGTCGTACAACTAAAGGGGTTGTCAGTGATGTGTTAGTTTCTGCACATCGGTCACATTGATCTAGTAACCCGGAAGTAAAGAATGGCTACACGTACAAGGGTGTGGGGCAACTTACAGATCACTAACCAACCTATACTAAGCATATAGGATAACAGGTAAAGTAACAACAACAGGTTACAAAAGCAGGCTATGTGTCAGAATAGGAGCAACCGAACAACAGTAGCAAAATCTAATGCAAGCACGAGAGAGAGAGAATGGGGGATATAGCAATGATCATGGAGGTTTTGCTTGCTTGGAAGCTCTGCTGAAAGGGGCTAGACGTCTTGAGCATAGTCGTACTCGATAGCGTCAGCGTTGGTCTCGGGGTCTACCGGAGAAGGAGAGGGGGAAGAAACAATAAATACAAAGGAAACAAATGCATCACATTGCATGACATGACCGTATGCTACGTTGTGGTTCACCTAATGCAGTGCTAGGTGTTATAGGCAGAGCAAGACAATATCTAGAAATATTTTCCTGGCTCTAGGCATTTATCGGCCAAATAATCCGGAGGGGAAGGTTCCATGTTTGTAGTGTTGGGGGCATGTGACAAGCATGTGGATGTCATATTCGGATTCGTCTTGTTTTTCTGATCATTTTTCATATATAAATTATTTCATCCAAGTTACAGATTATTTTATATATTTTTCATATTTTAAACAATTTCTGAATTTCTGGATTAATTAAAATTTGAAAAAAAGTTACAGTGAAAATATTAGGGGCACCCGGTGTATTGCGCCCACAGTGCACCACCGAGGCTGAAAAGTGGGGCCAGTTGACTAGGTCAACAACCCAGTCGACAAAGGCTGACTGGTGGGCCAGGGGGGTTGGGTCAGCATTCACTCGTTGACTTGTCAATTGGGCTATGGGACCCAGCTGTCAGCGACCCAGGGGGCACCAATAGCAGGGCCACGTCAGCAATGATAATGGAGAACAGCTCCGGGGAACAAGTTGCGGCGGCGCGCTTGCACAACCTTCCGGATTTGGCCGTGGTGGGCCAAATCGAGTGCTATCGGGCTTGTTCGAATGGCTGTTAGGATCCACATCGAGTGGTGGTGGCGGTTCATCCGGTGGTGACCGAAACAATGTCGGCGATGAGCGGGTGCGGAGGTGGTTTCAGGAGCTCGCCAGGAACAACGCTATGGTGAGCAAAACGGCCAGCGCTAGGTACCTATGGCATATATGCAGGGTCACGAGCATGCTATCATTCTCAGTTGGCCACGGCACGGATAAAACGACAGCGGTGAGCTCGACAGCGGAGTCGAGCTTCGGCAACGACGGCCGCGGGCGATGCAATGATGAACCCGAGTGAGGAAAAGAGGGAAAAGGAGAGGCAACTCACCGGGATGTCACAAGAAATCCCTGTGAGCATATGCACAGCAGGGTGGCTGGAATCGAAGATGAAAAATGGCGGCGATCCAAGGAAGAAGACGACACAAGTGATGGTGTTCTTGCTCCTCATCGTCGATACGAGGAAGTAGACGAAGTAGTAGAGCACATCGGAGCTACGGGTCACGATGGAAGGGCGAAGGGACGATGGTGGCTACACGGGAGAGCAAGTGGAGGCGTGGGCACTGGTGGCCATGGCGGAGGAGGATGGAGCAGTTCAAGGGGGGAGATCTGGCCGTGTCTGGGGTTCTGGTGATGGTGCTCTTATCCTCCCATGACCGCTTGTAGCAGCGCGGGCGACGAGGTAGCTCAGTGGGGGACGGGTGCGCGCGCGCTTGTTACTTCCAGAGCTTGCGTTGGGTTTTCCCTTGAAGGAGAAAGGGTGATGCAGCAAAGTAGAGATGAGTATTTCCCTCAGTTTGAGAACCAAGGTATCAATCAAGTAGGAGGTGCCAGTCTCCAATCTACGCACCTGCACAAACAATCAAACACTTGCACCCAACGCGATCTGAAAGAGATAGGTATAAAAGATTACTAAAAGGTAAAAAAAAGTATAAGCAAATAAATTGCAGCAAGGTAGTTTTGGGTTTTTTGGATTATAGATCTGAAAATATATGATGGAAAATAGACCCGGGGATCATAGGTTTCACTAGAGGCTTCTCTCTTTAAAGAAAACATACGGTGGGTAAACAAATTAAATTCGAGCAATTGATAGAAAAGCGCAAAGTTATGACGATATCCAAGGCAATGATTATGGATAGAGGCATCACATCCATTTCAAGTAGACTGAAACGATTCTACATCTACTACTATTACTCCACACATCGACCACTATCTAGCATGCATCTAGAGTATAAAGTTCATAAGAACGGAGTAACGCCTTAAATAAGATGACATGATGTATGTCGCCGGAAACCATGGCCACCTATGGGACCAAATGGTCCCTTGCTGGTTCGGCAGGGGGGGCGTTGTGTTGCACAAAGAGCAGAGGATTCTGGGGGCAGCACGGCAAACAACACACGAGAAATTTTACCCAGGTTAGGGCCGCTGTGAGGCATAAAACCCTACTCCTGCTTTGGTGGATTTATGGTGGGAGAGTGGTGGTGGAATGTAGTACACTTGACCGGAAGGGGAGGTAGTGGCGTACTCTACGTATGGGCGTCTAGCCTCGCGAGGGCCTGATCAACTTTCCAACCCTCTAACCCCTTCTAACATTGCCATGGGCCTCCTTTTGTAGGTTAAGGTGTCACCATAGTGGGAAATCAGTCATTAGACACTAATAAGATAGTGAATAGTGGTACCATACCTAAGTCTGTAGGCTGAGAGGGCACATTAAATGCGCCGCTCAACGTTGCATCGTTGCCTGCCCAGCAAGCCTTGTCGTGTTTACTCTGCCAGCTCCATGCCTTCTTGTTTGACACGTCATAGGACGGATGTCGTCCGTAGGTTTTCTGGTAGAAAGGGGCGGCCATGTTGCGAATGGCTGCCACTTAATCACTTCGCGGCTTGGCACCACACTTATCCATGACTCAATTCGTGGAGGGGCGGGTGATGGCGTGTTCCTTGCCCCTGCGAGTCTCGGCAGGCCCTGCCAAGATGCTTTGGTTGCTTCCTTCCGGGGGTGGCAATGCCCTTGCCAAGTCATTTTTCCCGGCAAGGGAGGTTCTTCTCCTGGCGGTACCTGGCTTTTCTGGCTTGATCATGGTCTCCTCGTTCTCCATGTTGGTCCTTTGAATAACTTGATCTCTTGCACTCTGGCTCAGTTTGAGGCCATGATCTTGTTTCGTTCTTGTGGAAAGTCAGGGCAACACACCCAAGGTCCGTTGCACCGACAGAAGTCCCCTGGGCTTGCCCTAATCACGCTGTCGGGCGTCATCAGGGTAGGCCCTAATAAGTGCACAGGCAGGGGTGCCGAAGAGGATAGCCTATTCGCGTCTTCTTTACTTCTTCTTTAATCTTGGGTCCGGACCAGTTTCCGGGTTTCTCGCGCGTCGTGTAAAGCCAATTGTGGTAGGACCGCCTTTGTGATGGCCCGTGACTGACTTTAACGCACGGGCTAGAAACCACCAATTCACTCTTCCCACCACGCCCTTATCCTTAGCCATGTATGTTGCATGCATCGCATGGGCTAGGTAATGGAGGCGCATGGTGCGGGAGAGTATAATGGCGAGGGCCCGACTTTCTTGAATTGGTGGAGGAGGGCAGTGGTTACCCGTCATGAAACGAGCCCCCATCCCCCCGCTAGCCTATAAAAGGAAGAGCGGGGGAGGAGCGGAGGCATTCATCCGCACTCTTCTTTTCCTCTGCCTTGCTTCGTCATGGATATGTTGGAAGGGAGAGCCCGGGACTGGCCCCAGGGCTTTAGCTAAGAACTTTTCATGGTCGTGAGGATGCTCGGGCGGCGGCGGCGGTAACACCGGAGGTGGCCACTCCGGCGCGCTTGTCGTCGAGCCGCCCGTAGCCTTGATTCTGGTGGGAGGGGATGCGAACGACACCATGTCGACGCCCTTGGCGGGCGCAGGGCATGGTAGTCTGTCACTCCCCATTCTTTGCTCATGCGCGACGCTGAGGAAGAGCCTTGGAGGAGGTCTGCCGTTGGTGAGGGCAGATTTGGCTCCTCCTGGCACCACCCTCTATTTGCGGAGGAGGGATTCTCGTCTTCGTACATGTCTTTGGAACATGCGGTTATTTCTGACGTTAGGGCCATTGGGGACGACCATGCTCTCTGCGGGGTAAGCCAGAGAGCACATCGTTTGGTGTGGCTCACGATATGAGGTCTTCGGGTGGTAGTGATGCGGACGGCGGTGGCAACCCACGATGCGTCAAGAATGGGGGCGACCATTCCGATGAGTCATGTTTGCCAGTGACTCAACGTCTTCCATATGGTCCTCTGTTAGTGTCCCCATCTGCGTTAGCCCCCCTTGTTTTTTTCTCCTTGCCAAGGAAGCGACACCATCCTAATCCTGGGGAGGCGCCGAATCCCCAGCTGGGTTCGCCACCGATTCCTTTGACACCTCCCTGCAGGAAATAGACAGGGGCAAAGGCATCATGGGGCACTTATCTTTTTTCAACCTTAAACTTGCAGGCATCTGCCAAATTTTAATTCAAATGATGTAACCACTTGAGTCCATGTATGTGTTCTGTAAGGCTTGTACTTGTATGAAATGCATATTAATGAAAAAGACAAGCCTTGTCGGGTACTTGTGCATGTGTACGTCCATGCAAAGGTGAGGTGCCTCTTCAATTAAATAAAAAAGTTTTTCCCGGCAGGCCATCCAGCCGGCACCCTTGTTCCACTTTGTTGCCGGGATCGGAGTCTGCCGGGCAAAGAATAAAAGGGGCCAGCCCCCCGCCAACCCTTTCTCAGCAAAATGCCACTACGACCACCTAGGCTGAAGCAACATTCTTGCCAAAGGTAGGAGCACCCAAGCTTCGAAGAGTGGCGAAGCTTTCCTATGCACAAGTTTCAGCTTACAAGACACTTATGGACAAGAGGTAGAACTTATCTGTTTGGCTTGCCGGGGATAGCAGCGCTGCTCCATCTTCTCATCTTCCTGTAAAACCCAAGTCCACGACAAGAACCTGTAACTTATGCAGATGAGAATGATGCAGGATGCAATCCTATCTATATGCATATGCAGATGCTCTTGAAATTCTTATGCAAATGCTCTTGGAATGCTTATGCATGTATGCATGTAAGTCAGGGCCCCCCAGCGCTTCGTTTATTTTCTCTTGCACAGGGTCATCGCCCTGGCTTTGTACAAGGGGATACATGCAACTGAGGCAAGGCGTGTACAAATGAGTGGCTGCCGGGCAGGGCCCGACAGCCGTGCCTTACGGGTAGAACTTTCAAAGATGCTCAATATTCCATGAGTTTTGCAATTGAATGCCATCTCCCGTCTCCAGACGGATTGCGTCAGGTCTTGTGACTCGTACTACCCAGTAAGGGCCTTCCCACTTTGGCGTCAACTTGTTTGTACCCTTGGCTGACTAAACGTGCCTAAGGACAAGGTCGCCTTCCTCAGAACACCAGGCATGAACCTAGCGGCTATGATAGCAATGCAATGCTTGCTGATAGCATGGAGCACATGTAGCAGCCCGGAGACAGTTCTCCTCAAGTAGCACAGCATCGTCACGCCAGTCATGATCTTGTGCTACTTCATCGTAGGCAAGCACTCGAGGCGACCCGTAAATGAGTTCCGTGGGGATAACTGCTTCTACCCATAGACCAGGGTAAATGGAGTCTGCCCCGTAGCCTGATTTGGTGTCGTTCTAAGGGACCAGAGGACTACCGGCAGCTCATCGATCCACCGCTTTCCGTGTTTCTTCAGCGTATCAAAAGTTCTTGTATTGAGGCCTTGCAGCAGTTCAGCGTTTGCCCTTTCAGCTTGTCCATTGCTTCTAGGGTGAGCCATAGAGGCGAATGAGATCTTGCTTCCGAGGGTGCAAACATATTGCATGAAGGCGCGTCTCGTGAACTGGGTACCGTTGTCGGTGATGATCCTTGCCAGAACTCCAAGACGGCACACCGGTTCTTTCAAGAATTTGATAGCTGATTGAGCAATCACCTTTCTCACGGGAGTCACTTCCGGCCACTTTGTAAACTTGTGGATGGCAACGAACAAGAATTCAAAGCCCCCGATTGCTTGTGGGAAGGGGTCGAGGATATCGAGCCCCAAGACCGAAAATGGCCATGATAAAGGGATTGTCTATAGAGCTTGGGAAGGCAGGTGGATATTCTTGGAATGGAACTGGCAGGCTTCACATTTGGTGACTAGCTCAACCACATATTGGAGGGTTGTGGGCAAATAGAATCCTTGACGGAACGCTTTCCCAACTAATGCCCTCGATCCAATGTGGGAGCCGCACATACCTCTGTGTATCTCAGCCATCAGTTCATTTCCTTCTTCCCGGCAGATGCACTTGAATTTCACACCGTTGGGCCTCCTCCTATACAGAGTGTCATCGACAAACTTGTACATACTGACCCTTTGGGCTACTCTTTCAGCCTCATCTTGGTCGTTGGGGAGTTCTCCGGTTTGGAGAAAGTGGACTATGTGCCTTGCCCAAGTTGGAGCCTGAGGCTCAGCAACAAGGACTAGCAGCACCTCCTCAACTGCGGGGGTGCACTCCTCATCTGCGGGGACCGTGATCCCGGCAGGACGGTGGGGCTGGCAAGTTGTGAGTTTCCAGAAGGGTTCCTACCAGGAGCGCGAGGCTCTACCGGGAGAGGCTTACACGAGTCCATCTTTCTCCTCTTCCGGGCCATCGTTGCTGGGGATACGGAGGGCTGAGTAAGACGGAGAACAAAAGTTCCTGGTTCCATGAGAAGCTTTTGCGTAGCACACTGTGACACATGATCAGCTATGCTGTTTTCCGCACGGGGTACGTGCTCTGTTTGCAATTCGTCAAAGTGCTCCTCCAATCTTCTCACTTCCTCGACGTATGCCTCCATCAATGGAATTTGGTAACCTTTGTTGACTTGTGTCACCACAACATGTGAATCTCGTCGAATAATCAGCCTCTTAATTCCCAATTCTGCAGCAATTCTGAGACCCGCAAGGAGCCCTTCATACTCTATTGTATTGTTGGTAGCCTCTTCCCGGAAAAAATGCATTGGGACAACATACTTCAAGTGCTCCCCTGAGGGTGAGACGTGAAGCACGCCAGTTCCTGCACCTTGCAAGGAAAAGGCACCATCAAAATACATGTATCCATTTTGGGGCACCTCCTTGCCGGGGGTAACTGTCTCTATCACTTCCTCATTGGGGGTTGGCGTCCATTCTGCAATAAACTCTGCCAACGCCCTGCTCTGGGTTGTTGATGTGCTCTCAAACCTCAAACCAAAACTGGACAGCTCCAAAGCTCATTCCACTATTATTATAGTAGCCTCAGGGTTCTGGAGTATCCTTTGCAATGGGAAGCGTGTGACAACCGTAAACTCATGGGCTGGGAAGTAGTGGCTTAGTTTCCTTGAGGCCATGATGAGGCCATAGAACAATTTTTGCACAACAGAGTACCTCAATTGAGCCCCCCTGTAACAGGGAGCTGAGAAAGTGCACTGAGCGTTGCACCACTTTCTTCCTTGCCGTGTCCTTGGGGTTGCCAATGCTGTCGTGCTCACTTTTGTCTTGATCTCCACTTGACTCTGTTGGGCCCTGCCCTTTCTCTGTCGTGTCCACTTCCCGATCTGCCACCAAGGCCGCACTAACAACTTGGTTGGTTGCTGCCACGTACAACAACAACGGCCCATGTGGTTTTGGGGCGACCAGGGTAGGCACAGAAGATAAATATGCTTTCAAATCTTACAGGGCTGCATCTGCTTCTGGGGTCCACTTCATCGGCCCTGCCTTCTTCAATATTTTGAAGAACGGTAGGGAGCGCTCGGCAGACTTGGAAATGAATCTGCTTAGTGCGGTAACGCATCCCATTGGGCGCCTCACATCTTTAATTGTCCTTGGCGCTTGGATCTGCTCAATGGCCTTGATCTTGTCAGGATTAGCTTCGATCCCCCTGTGGGACACAAAGAACCCAAGCAACTTGCCAGAGGGAAGGCCAAACACGTACTTCTCTGGGTTGAGGTTCAAGTTGATCTTGCGTAGATTTGCAAATGTCTCCTCCAAATCCTGGATAAGAGTTGCTCTGTCCTTGGATTTGACCACAATGTCATCCATATAAGCTTCAATGTTTTTGTGCAGCTGAGATTCAAAACCAATCTGGACTGCCCTTGCAAAAGTAGACCCGACACTCTCTAATCCGAATGGCATGCGGATAAAGTAGTACGTATCACACACGGTGATGAATGAGGTCATCTCTTCGTCTTCCTTGGACTTGAAGACCTGGTGATATCCAGAATACGCATCCAGGAAGGAAAGCAAATAGCAACCTAAAGTGGAATCCACGATCTGATCGATGCGCGGCAAGGGAAATGGGTCCTTCGGGCAAGCTTTGTTGAGATCTGTGAAATCTATGCAAAGCCTATACTTCCCGTTAGCCTTCTGGACTACCACTGGGTTTGCTAGCCAAGTGGGATGTAGAACTCCTCTGATGAAACCAGCTGCATCAAGATTCCATATCTCTTTTGCAATAAACGGTTGCCTCTCCAAGGCCTGCTTCCGGACTTTCTGCTTAGCATGTCTGGCGCGTGGGCAGACAGCAAGGTGGTGCTCGATTACCTCCCTGGGAACACCAGGGATATCAGATGGTTTGCATGCAAACACATCGATATTTGCCCACAGGAAGGCAATGAGCGTGCTTTCCTATTTCTCATCGAGGTTGGCACTGGTGGTAAAGGTACCATCAACGCCAGCCAGCCCTGTCGGTACCTTCTTCACTTGTGGAGCAGAAACCTTGGTCCTTTTGCTGTTGGAACTCCCCTGCAAATCATCAACAGGCGCAGCACACTTTCAAGAGGCGCGCTTCCCGGATTCCTGGCTAGTGTCCCTGCTATCCTTCTTCTTTCCTCTGATTTCCTTGACGGGAACTGCTGCTGTGGTTGCCTCTGCCGCGACCATGTCCCAGTACATCTTGTCAACACAAATGATTGCGTCCTTGTCATCTGATGGGATAGAGATGATTCTGAATGGCCCAGGCATCTTCAGGGTATTGTAGGCATAGTGGTATGCCGCCATGAACTTGCCCAGGGTCGGTCGCTAAGAATCCCATTGTACGGCAAGGGGCGGTCGACCACATCAAACACAATTATTTTTGTACAATAGTTCAATTCACCTCCAAATGACACGGGCAATGTGATCTTTCCCTTAGGATGACTCCGGCCGGGATTAACTCCTTGAAATGTTTCGGTGACCTATAACTCTTCTTCTGGCATCTGAAGTCTGCTGATAACCTTTGGAGAAATCAGATTCAACCCAGCCCCACCGTCCACCAATATCTTAGTGATCTTGAGGTTGCGAAATGTTGGAGATACTAACAACAGCAAGCATCCTATCGCAGTGGTACAGTCAGGATGATCCTCTTTGTCAAAGATGATGGGCGTTTTGACCATTTGAGCGGTTTCTGGGCCTCTGGTGTTGGTTCCATGGCATTGACCTCAGGCGCCCACCATTTGAGTTGGCGGTGAGAGGAGCGCAAGGATGCACCCCCGTTAATGCACAGGGCATCAGTGGCCTTCTGAAACTCTTGCTCGCTGGTTTCCTCTTCATCCCCTCCATCACTCTCATCATCTCAAGCTTCCTTCACCTTACCCCTGGCGGGTTTTCCTTTGGTCCCAAAGGGTTTGCCGGGGCGATTTGCTTCACCGCCTCGGCTCTTGCCGCCAGCGGTACTCAGACCTTTGTCCTTGTCACGCTTCTCATACTCAGCTCTCTGTCTCTTGACCAACTGCTCAACCTGATAGCACTCTTGAAGGGCGTGGCCCTTGGTCTGATAGATCTTGCAGTATGGCCCATCGCCATTCCCGGCCTTCTTGGCAGCCGCAGCTTCCCGACAATCAGCGCATACGGCAGCCTCCTTGCCGGGGACCTCTACCTTGGCGGTCTTGCCGGTACTAGGGGTTCCCGATCCTTTAACAGTCATTACCGCCTTATCCTTGTGCCTCTTACTATGCTTCTTGCTCTTCTTCTGACTAGTGGACTCATCATCATCTTCTGAATCCATATTGATGCAGTTGTCTTCTCCGATCAACTTCCTCCCTTCCTCCATCCGTGCACACTTATCCACTAGGGTGTACAGCTCCTTCACAGTCTTGGGCAACTACACATTCATCTTGGCATGAATCTTGCGGTTGCGCACATTGGACCGGAAAGCGGCTATCATAGCTGCCGGCTAGATGTTTGGGATGTTCCTGTGGACTCTGCTAAACCTCTACAGGTACTTCTGGAGCATCTATCCTTCTTTCTGCTGGAGAAGTTGCAAATTGCTGGGTCGGTCTGGCTCTTAATGGCCGCCAGTGAAGGCGCCAATGAACTAATAGCAAAGGTCGGCCCAAGAATAAATGGAGTTCTCCGGCATATGCATCAACCAAGACCTCACATTGGATTTGAGAGCCAAAGGAAAGCAGTTGGCGAATACCTTCTCATCTTTCCCCCCGGCAGCTTGGATGGCGACGATGTAGATGCTCAGGAACTCTGCTGGGTTGAGTCTCCCATCATACTTCTTAGGTATCTCCGGCTTGAACATGGGGATGGATGGCCAACGGACTTGCCGCATCTCACGAGTAAATGCAGGGCACCCAACCTCGAAAGGCAGGCACCCGCCATTATCGGGCGAGGGTTCGTCAGCATTGGGACTGTTGCTCCCATTATTACTCACCTAGACGGAGGGAGTGGTGCATGTGACATGCACTAACATTTCATTAGTTAAATTTATGATCAAAATTTGACACAGATTACAATGGGGACTAATAAACTAGGACAGAGGTAGTAGTTATGGGATTACTAATCTGTAAGCCTAAAAGAACTGGCCCCTCGTACTCCTACTAGTAGTAGTACTCAAGTTGGAATTCCAATTGCACGACACAACTTGTTAGGCAAAAAATTCGATACAGGGTGTAGGAAGCGGTTTGGGAATTTGCATGCCTTTCCAGCCAGTGAGATACTCCGTACAAAGTAAGACAGAGAAATAACCACATAGAAGGAAGCTAAAAGTAAACAATCAAACGAGAATTTTTGCATTTGTTTTGCATTGAATCGTTTCACAAGCTTCACTAGTGTTGTTTTTCTACTTTTACAAAAACCGCATCGTAATGTTAAAACGTGCATTTGCACATACATAATTAATAGTAGTACTCCCTCCATCTAGGTGTATAGGTCTTCCCTCCTTCTTGGTCACGGTGCACAACCAAAGATGACTTATTGACCTGGACAGAGGGAGTAGCACAGTCTGCAAGCATATATCGAGAGAGACGTGTAGTGCGATAGTATATAGTAAAGTTTGTGCTATATGCACATACTTGCAAAATGCGTACGAATACATAAGGTTTCCAAACTTTCCATTTTACATACTTAATTAAGGACGCTAAAAATTCCTGAAAGTTCGGGATTTATCATTTGCGTCCCAAAACTAATGAGATCGCCTTACAAAACAAAAATTATACTCCTCCTAAAAGCCACGGCTCTCGCAGGAGCGCTTGCGGCGCGCCACGAGTGCCCTGGTGCGCGGCCGTTTCCCAGCGCGCCGACACAACGCCTCTTCCTCAGCCTTGCAACTTGCGAGGTGCTGATTGGCGGCTTGTCGGCGGGCGAGCGCGATCTCACCTGTGTGGTGATCCGGCACCAACAGGTACTCCTCCTCGCTGGAAGCGTGCACCCGGTCCACGTACCGCCAAGCGTAGATGAGGCGCTTGGGCCCGACTGCACTCAGGGCATCGGCACGGGCATCCTCCCCCACCGTCACGGCCCTCGCACGAGCCTTCTGCCAAATAGCCAATTGCCTGACTCTCTCGGACGCGACATAGGCCTCCCAGGCAGCTTGTTCCGTGGTGCGCTTCTCTTTCTCAGCCTTCTTCTCTGCCTCTATTTTGGCGCGCTCTGCTGGAGGCAAAGCCTCCCACAAGGCGACATCCATTTCTTTCCAAAACTCCTCAAGGATGGGGGGGCTCGGCGGGCGGCTCGGCGTTCTCCTCGTAGCGGGGAGCCGACGCGTCCTCCGACGCGCGTGCTGGCGAGATTGGGAACACCGACGCGTCCACCTCAACGCGTCACGGCGAGGAGCGGAACACCGACGCGTCCTCCTTGACTAGTTGCGGCGAGGAGCGGAACGGCGACGCGTTGCGTCTCGGCGAGGAGTGGAACACCGACGCGTCCTCCTCGACTAGTGGCGGCGAGGAACGGAACAGCGACGCGTCGCGTAGCGGCAAGGAGCGGAACACCGACGCGTCCTCCTCGACTAGTGGCAGAGAGGAACGGAACGGCGATGCGTGACCGTCTGCGCGGTGCAACTAGGGGCTCCTAGGGCTTGGGAGGGGCGATGCCATGGTGGTCGACATGAGAGGGAGGGGGAGGAGATAGCGATGAACGTGAACGTGAGGGGGAGGAGATAGCGATGCCGTTGGAGGGGCAGTATTTATAGTGAGCAATGCCACACCTACATAAGATATGGACTAAGCTACACTAACTTAACTTCAGGTCTAGTTGCGTCACTGACATGTGGGCCAAACCCCTGTTGGGCCCATATGTCGGTGACCCAATGCACCTGAAGTGAAGTGACAGCTACATGGGCATATTTGTTGGAGTAAATTACGGGGGAGGGAAGGGGTGGAAATATTGCTGGTCACAACGGATTGGACGAGCGTGGGGGAAGGAGAGTCATGCATGCAGATTTTTTCACACGGGGTGGAGTGGTGGGACCGTCGGAGGGAGAAGGAGTGTTTGGCGGGCATATTGTTTCCACACATGGAGAGGAAAAGATTTGGAGACGAACGGGCTTCCTGCAGGTATGGGGAACGGTGCATAATAAGTCATCTTGCATGTCGGGCTAGGTATAGTCTCAAGTCATTAAAAACATACACGCCCCACACATGTTCATATTTCAAGGTGCACTAAATTATTGCATGCAATGACTAAGGCTGGCCATAATGGTGGTATCTTAGCTGGTATCATGCACACGGGAATAACAAAGATGCTGATGTGGCAAAGAATTAAAGAAGAGAGGGGGGTTAGAGTAACTAGTGTTCATGCATGCATTGGTAAACACATTTTTTTGTGAAGAACGACAACATTAGTTGAGTACTTTTGCAGACTTCAAAAACTATTCCACCGCCTCTACTATCTTGCTAAGAGTAGGTGAAATTTTTGAATCGAGCCCTTTAAACTAGAAGGGAGGTAGTGGTACTCTAATAGTTAACCTTGTTGTGATGACAAGATAGGACATGGCACGGACCTGGACGGAGGATTTAGTCTGCATTGTGCATTTAAGTTTTGTCTGAAGTCAATGTACCTCGACTTTCAACAGACTTATAGAAAAATGTATCAACATTCACAATGTCAAATCAATATTTTTACACTCATTATAAATTTTTAGTATAAATTTGGTCAAACACTTTGCAAACGGTTCACGGGAGTAAAAAGGACCAGAGGGAGTATCATGCATGCGGAGTAGGCAAAAAAATTGCTCATTTGTAGCCGGTCAAAGTCTCAAAGGGCGCGACCTTGCGCGAGGGAGGCGAAGGTCGTGGGAGGCGCGACGGTTGACGGAATTAAGTGAAGTTACATCCATGCGCCGGCATGGCGTGCGAACAGGCAGAAGCTGTATCGTCAGGCCTATGATATGGGTCTAGTAGACATGACATCTAGTGGGTCCCGCATAGTTCTCGAGAACTCATTGGGGGCTTGCAGCCGTTTATCCACCGGGCAAGCCAGCAACCCCACGCCATTCGCACGCCCTACTTGTCCCCGTCTTCTACCTTACAACAGTTCGCTCCCAGTTGTCCCGTCCTTTCACATTAGTTTGCTCCCAGTTTTTTTTGCGGGGTACAACAGTTCAACTTCTCCTAACCCTCCTCCAAAATCCATGGCCTCCCAAATCTCCATGGTCCCCGCTGAGTACGAGGTGAGAGCCATCACCGGCGATCAGTTCATCGTCATCTACACACGTGGATCTGCGACGGTGAAAGCATGGATTGCTCGCTTCCTACGCATGTTCAACAGTTCAACGGATGAGTGGGTCGCTGGGCTGGATGTTGAGTACACCACAGTCCCGGGATGAGAGAAGGATCTAAAGGACGAAGAGAGGAAGAAGCCCGCCATGATCCAGGTTTGCATACATAATGTTTGCTTGGTCTACCACATATGCCATGCCGACATTGAGTCCCAGGATTCTAAGAACTTCCTCAAGGACAAAAGAGTGAAATTCGTTACTGTAGGCTTTAAGAACGACAGGGATGTCCTGCGTTGGATAGGTCTCATTGTAGGCCAGCCCTTCGATCTCCAGAAGGAAAGCCTGGTGTCCTCCTCTCATCCTTCAATGCCGACCCTGGCTGCAGCCATGATTGATCCTTCGTACGCTAAACTGAAGAAACCTCATCACGAGTTTCATCATGCATGGGAGTCGAAGACATTAGATGAAGATCACATCCTGTACGCAGCAATGGATGCCTACCTTTGTTTAAATATCTACAATCGGTGGATGAAGAAGCAGAGCCCAGTGTTCGGTTCAAGCAAAGAAGCATCGGCGAAGAGGAAGAAGAAGAGGGACGAGGACGAAGTCGAGGACGTGGACTCGGACTCCGTGTAGGTGGCAGTGTCGTCGCTCATGCTGGTTCTGCTGCAGTGTCAAGCGGACTAGTTTCTTAGTTTATTTTCAAGGGTGTATTGTGCTGAGGCCCCAGCAGAACTATGTTTATGTTCTTTCTCATTATTTGAACTCTTTAGTACATACAGTAGTACTAGTACTATGTCTTACTATTGTTCTTATTTCAGTTGGTACTACTGCTCGTATCTTCGTGTTCCTATTGTACTCAATACGTTCGTACTAGTAGTATAATTTGGGTCAGTCGATTTGTGAAAGAAGTTCGACGAAGCGAAGGAAGAAGACGGCAGAAGAGGTGGAAGAAGCCCTTCTAGCCATCCATGTTGCATCAAACGGCTCACAAGAGTCAACTGACACAAATTGCTCCTTCAGATTGCAGGATCCACATGGCATTCAAGGTCTTGAAGGTATATTCCGCGTCCGCACCCGGGTTGCAGGCTCAACGCGCGCGTGACTGGCTTTCGCCGTGACAGCCACCATGCCCCCCTCCTACGCGCGGGCGGAGACGACAATGACACGCTAGTTCCTCCTCGCCGACGTGCTGGAGCACGTGCTCGTCCTCCTCTTTGTACACTGCATGCATAGACGTGTCTCCACTAGCTGCTCGCGTGCTTGGCAGCGCGGCGGCATCGCGAGGAGGGACTGCAGACGATGTGAGCGGGCGAGCCTTCAGCTTCATGGCACAGGGATGGCGGCGACACGGCAGTGATAGGCAAGAAATTGTTGGCCGGATCAGGCGGGCGCCAGCATGCGCAACGGCGGCGGCGGCATATTGATGAGTGCGCGTGTGGAACTTACTTTAGTTTTATATAAGGTTGGTCAAACTTAAAAGAAAACCGTACTAGTACACGTAAACATTAGACTTAGGCAGCGCTTTTATTAGTTAGTACCACAACCACGATACGGAATCTTGTGCAAGCACGTGAACCGCGGCCGTGCGGTCGATCGAACGGTGCGTCACCGTGTCGCCCTCGAAGGACATCCACCGAACCTTTTTGTGTGTGTGAAAACAATCCTCGAATATTACTCAACTATTTTTTCCTGGGAAAGTTCTTGACGCTGCAATATTTCCATATATTTGAATTTAGCTCCAGTTCGTGTTTATTTGGATTTGGACGTTTTAGGTGCGCCCTAGTTTTTTTAATACTGATTTTGTGTGTGTGACTGAGAGAGAACGTGTGTATGTGTCCATATGTGTGTTGTTGCGGAAGGGCAATGTGGAGACGGTGTGCGTGTGATACAGACATAGAGAGGTGTGAATGTGCAAATGATCATGCATGAGTGAGACATAGACAGATGCCGATACGTTGTGTATACATGAGAGAACGGTCTTCTAGTTTACTTGTGTGTGTGTGTGAAAGAGAGAGAGAGACAGAGGGAGAGGAGCATCCGTAACACAACAACCATCTCTCTCGATCCGTCCGTCCCTCGCACGATCGCATGCAACACATGCATCAACGCGCACATTTTGACACCCTCACCCGGCCCCTGCCCACCTCAAGGCCCGTACAATCTCTTTGTGAATACCCATTTCTCTCCTTAGGTTTGTTTCCTCTCAATATCAGACACACACACACACACGGAGAGAGAGAGAGAGAGAAAGAGAGACAGCACAACACACACACACAAGCACCCTCCCCCGAGCACACAATTCATCCCCATGCAAGGTTATACAGCGACCACTCTCGCTTGTGCTTCTTTGCACCCCAACATGCACAACACCTCAATCATCAAAGAGGGCATCGAGCAGATCGAACACGGCGACCACACCGCACTAGAGAATGCGGGGCCATTTGGAAGCAGGGTGATGTGACGACGGCTGCTCCTCCCCCCACCCTCTCTCTCTCCCGCGCGCACAAAATTACCAATCCCTCTCTCCCCCGCACAAAATTGTCAATCCCTCAACCCACGAGATCCTTCCCCTCTCATCCATGTTTTTCTAGCTATCTCATTAAACATGTTGTCTCTTCTCCTTCCACGTATACAGAATCCGGATGCACACGCATCTCACATATATTACATGTCTCGATCTTTCTCACAGACCTAACTTCTCTCTCTCTCTCTGTCTCGGTCTCGTTAGGTTTGTCCCCTACTCTCTCGTCCACATACATACAATCTTTCCCACCCTATCTGCTCCATCTTCAAAAGCTCTCTCTGCACTTTTCATTCACACATTGGGTTATGTCAAAATGTTCCTTCTATAATGGCTGATGTAGAGTTATGGTTGTTTTTGTTGCATCCTACAAAGTAATAACTATGAAATGCATTTAGATTCTCATTTTACTGGGATTATGTGAGTTTGAGCATGTTGTGAAGTACTATGGACCTTGTATACATCTTGGGTTTCGACAATGATTGTAACTATTGAATTGTATATAACATTACATTCGAAGTCAATAGCCTACTATATTTATTTCACAATTTCAGCAAATGATTAGTTCACTACAAACTAAGAAAACAAATGTGTACTCCCTCCGTTTTTATTTATGTCCGTGTATTAGCATTGCGCAAAGTCAAGTTTTGTAAACTCTCAGAAAGCTTATAACAAAAAATATTAACATATACAATAACAAATAAATTCCATTATATTCAGTATTGAATGTACTTTCACATCATACATATTTGTATGGTAAATGTTTATATTTTTCTATAAACTTGGTCAAACTTTAGGAAGTTTGACTTCGGTCAAACCTAATATGCAGAGTTTACTACTACTAGTCGCTAGTTGCTTAGCCGAATCACTCAACACGCCACACGGGGAGTCTAGTATCACAAAATTTTGAGGTCGGTGGGAAAATCACCCGCAACCCTGATTCGAGTAGTGGGAAGTTACCATCATAGCCTTCGGAACAGGCCTACGGATGACGCTTGGTAGGGGGCTGTTTCCGTAACTTCAGGTTCACCCTACCCAGCCAACCCCACCCCGGCACCCAGAGTAGTACACCTGAATACTCCCCATTTCTATCCCCACCGCAGAATAGACTTCTCCACGGCACCGCAACCTTCGTGCTCCTCCCCTTTACATTGGCGCACTCGTCCACCGCAGCGCATCTGCCTCATCGACAACCTCCTACGCCGCACTGGAGCCGGTCCACCGTTGTCATCGTACCCGGAGCCTCTTCCCAGGCATCGTCTTCCACGGTCTTGGATCTGCTTCTCGGAAGCCGACGCCGAGCGCAGAAGTACCACTGTCGTGGACAATGAACTGACTCCCGTTGCCTACCATGACTCACAGAGGCTGCCGGGAGCATCGTTCTCCTCCTCGATTGGTAATGTGTGTATTGAATCACTTAGCAGTACATGTGTAGTTCCAATTTTGTTCATACCTACCCTTCAAATTTCCTGGGTGCTATTGTTCCCGTAAAAGTAATTGGTTATAGCCTCCATTGTCCAACAGAATATCAGCTTGTAATTGTGCATCGCTCCTGTATCGCGCTGTGCTTGGGTAGGTTTTTCATCTGCAACCAGTAGTGTGGCAAATGATGGAAAGTTTTTTAGAACTAGCAAGATGCCCATGCGTTGCACGCATCAAGATGTATTTGTATGAGTAGTTTATCTAGTGGGAGAAAAGGATGAACGAGGGAAGGCCTTATTTGCAAATCTGGAGAGGGGTATGGGTATCTTTTTGCAAAATTCCCATTTGTTTCCTTCCTATATGTCAGATATAAATCGGACGGCCTATATTGCAAGAAAAAAATATAGAGAAAAAAAGTAGACAGTAGAGATAAATATTAAATATTAAATATAAAATAAATATAACAGTAGAGAAGAGAGTAGAGATAGCAGAGACATTGGGAAAGGATCGCGCGCGCGGGGGAAAAAGCGGCCGGGCGTGCGCTAGTTTTGGCGCGCGGCGTCCGACGCGCTTTATAAAATCCAATGCCCTCCCACCGCTCTGTGCCTTGCCACCGCTCTCTCCCCACTCTGTGCCTCGCCACCGCTCCCTCCCTGCACTTTCTCGCCTCGCCGCTGCCGCGCCACCATGCTGCCACGTCGCCGGGACACTTGGGGATACCGCGGCGTCTGCGCGCGCCCCTCCGGCGGCTTCTCCGCTGAGATCCGGTTCCGCGGGATGTGCCTCGGCCTTGGCAATTTCGACACTGCCAACGAGGTTGCCCGCGCATATGACGCGGCAGCGTGATGCCTCTGGTGGCCTCATAGAACATTGAACTTACCCAACGTGCCGACGCGGGAGCAGGCGCAGGAGCTCGCGCCTCTGCCGCGGCTTAGCACCGACGAGGATCGTCACAACAACCGGAGGCTGGATCACCGTCTCGGCATCACCGAGATGGACGAGGAAGCTATGGCGCTGTGGCGCCAACACTTCCCACATGACATCATCAACGAGCGCGAGTTCTACGCGCAAAGGAGGGCGGAGAGGGATAAGAGGAGGGCGGAGCGAGCCGTCTATCGCGAGGACAAGCATAGGCGAAAAGCGGACGCTCAATTCAACATTAGGCTAGGAGCAGGGTCGCCCTGGGAATCTGACGATGATCGGTATCTTCACGTCTATAGTCAAACGTCGGAGGAGGACATCACCGAGGAGGAGTCGGATGACGAGGAGTAGTTGAATTATCTTTTTTTATCTATCTATGCTGAGAACTATCCTCTACTCTATAGTCTCTAATTCTCGATCTCAGTACTGTAAATGCTGTTTTAAAGCGCCACGCGTTGCGATTCTGTTGGAGATGCTCTAACATGGCAGAGGAGTGCTTTAATGTTGCCCACAAGATGCGCGAGTATTACTAGTAGTATATTTTTCTTGCCATGTTGAGATTTTAAAACCACGAGTGTGAACATGCAGAGGAGCAATGAAGACCAAACACGGGATATTCGGGACATCTTCAAGGAGCGTGGCAAGTTAAAGAGGAGCCGCACCGAACCTGTAAAACGAGCTTTGGTAAGTAACACCCTTCCAATTACTTTCATTTAGCCTCGTGTTCTTTGATGTGTATATGTTGTAATTTCTGTTTCTCTTAAGCGTGGTGTTCTTTGATGTGTAACAAGAAGAGTCTTAATTGTCCTAATGCTTTCGTTTTTAGCTTGATGTAGGAAGTGGGTGTTCTCACCTTGTAGTTTGTTTTTATATTATTTTTTTCCTTTTGAATTCACTTCTCTGAGTTCTTTTTATCTGGCTTCTACTAAATGGATCTAGGTTGCTCTGAGTATTGATCTAAAAAAGAAGTAACTTCATGTCACGATGCAGTTCCTGCGAGAAGGGAAGTATGGTCAACCTCGAGATCATGTTTCCAAAATGAGGCTGGATTACACACAAGGTGCCAGTTCCCTAATGATGCTAGATTAGAGAAAAGGTGCAAATTCCCAGATGATGCTGGATTACACACAAGCCAGGTGGAGTCGTCAGCTGTTCGTGTCCTCGTGGCATTAGTAAAGGCTGAAAGAAAGCGTGCAGCAGCCCTTGAGAATGTAGCTGAGTTCCTGAAGAAGCGAAAAGAGCAATCAGATGCTCTCTTCACCCAAGCCAAAGAAGAGATGGAAGAAGCCAGAAATAAGCTAGCAGAGGCAGAGCAGTCTAGGCGTCTCCTGCTATCTAAAACTATTGTCAATACAAAATTTCCTTCATAATAGCTTAGGTTCAAATGTTTATCCAGTCAGCATGTCTGTTGTGATGTCCGTGCATCTGCTGATGTGGCACAAAATGTTTTTTTGGGTCATGTAATAACAGCAATTACTTTCCAAACAATAATAGACGAAGCATTGGACATGGTATAGTTCACGCGCAAGCCTGACATTCCAAGTTCAACTTCCACATCAAACTCATGTTCACAGATATCTGCAAATTCATACATAATGTCCACAACCATGATTCACTTCAAAGCCAAAAAAATGTGAGGAGAGTTATAAATAAAGAAAAACCTCTACTAGTTCCTGCTACCAGTGCGAGCACAACAAGTCAACACCATGCATAAATTAATTATATTTTAGTCATATTTTGTGTTCTAAAATGCCTGTCGGCTCGCGGAAGGACGTGTTGCCGGCACACACGCAGATTCAATGAAGGTAGGCGGGGCAGTCTTAAGCTGGTTGCACGCGGCGAGGAGGCGTGCTCAACCGGGCCTGCAGCGAGTACGGCATGTCGTGGTTCTAAGTCTGACAGTAGAATAGGGGTGTAGGAATGGAGAGGCAAGATCCTAGCTATGGAGTAGTTGTATATGCAAGAGATTTACGAGTTCAGGCCCTTCTCGGAGGAAGTAGCAGCCCTACGTCTCAGAGCCCAGAGGTGGTCGACAGGATTATATGCGTATGAGTTACAGGTGTGCGAACCCTTTACACTGAGGAGGGGGGTGGCTTATATAGAGTCCGCCAGACCCCTCCGGCCATCAGTTATGAAGGGTTTAAGGTACATTAAGATCGGGGGTTACTGGTAACGCCCCACATAAAGTGCTATGATGACCATAAAAGCTACTTAATGACCGACCGTTTGTATGCATACTGACTTTAGATCTCCTGGCGGTCGAGTGGTTGGCTTCATAGTCGAGTGTCTTCAAGTCCGTCGAGTGGAATACTTCTGAGTCGACTGACAGGTGGTTTCTTCTAGAGATGTCCTTGGGGAGGGTATCTTGGACAGGTCCATGACCCTACCCTAGGTACATGGCTTCATCATTAGCCCCCGAATGGATCGAGGTTTGAGTGGCGAAGGAGTTGAACACACTTCCGACCCATTTTCGTGCGATGAGTATGTCTTGTTCTGGATCCACGACCTTAGGTGACGGCACCAACTTCTTTTTCAGTCACCTTGATCCATTCATTGTATTCATCGAGTGAATTTTATTTACTTGGAGAACTCCGAAAGACAGGGCAGAGGAAATCTCCCGTCTGACAAGTTTCTCTGCAGCTCGCGGATTTAGCGGGATTCAAAATTTGGGAACCGTGCGGGGCAGAGGAGGCCGCGGTAATCGGACGGGATAAGGCAGGGACTATTGCACCGCACCACCTTTTTCGCCACATATCACGTGTGCAACTGTTGTGGGATTTGACAGGATCGCCCGGGCCTACAAGTCAGTCACTCGGAAGTAACCTCATATAAGGCGCCGGACAGGGGTTTGTAAACAGTGCACTCTCATCCCCCCCCTCATCCTCAGACTCATCCGCCGCATACGCTTCCATCTCAGCGCTGCTGCTCCGTGCACATCTCGCCGATGACGATGGTGAAGTAGAAGACAGCGACCCTGGAACGGGCAAAGAAGGTGACAGCGAAGGCGAAGGGAAGGGCGACCAGTCGGGGCGGATCTTCATCAAGGGCCGGCCTGCCGCAAGGCTGGATCCAGGGCGACTAGATCCGCTCGACGATCCGTCAAAAAGATCTTGACGACCTGGCCAATGAAGGACTGATCCCCCATGGATCGGACCGGCTCCCAGGGAAGGAGTCGGAACCGCAACCTCAGGAGGGTGAGTGTGTCCTCTTGGCCACCCATGTCGACCGTGGGTTTTCTTTGCCACCTCACCCTTTCTTTCGGGGATTTCTGAATTTCTTTGGGGCGCAACTCCACCACTTTACACCCAACTCCATCGTGTACCTCGCTGCTTTCGTGTCTTTGTGCGAGAATTTCTTGGGTTGTCGGCCTCATTGGGGTCTTTTCAAGCACATTTTCACCTTTCGCTCCCAGACGGTGGAAAAGGCCAATCCGAGTGATGAGAGAACACAAGTGATTCAGATGTGTGGGGGTCTTGGGGTTCAAATGAGGGGAAAAAGTTCTTTTCCGGCCATGATCCTACCGGAGTCGGTCCGTGGATGGCAGTCGACCTGGTTCTACTGCAAGGACCAGCCGACGCCATGGCAGTCGACTTGACTCCCTCCTTTTTCCATGGACCGAGTGAGCAAGCCTTCCTCTTTGAAGGTGATCCCGGAAGAAAAGGCGCAGGTTAAGGTGCTGGTCGAATGTGTGGTCCAACTTATCCGTGACGGAGTGACCGGCATGGACCTCTTGAAGGTCTTCCTCCGATGATGCATTCAGCCGCTTCAAGCTCGAGACCATCCGATGTGGTTGTATTCTGGCACTGAGGAAACCACTTGGATCCACCCGGAGGAGGTCGAGGATGCCACGCTAGAGAGGTGGCTGGCGAGCATCACAGGGAACAAGGACAATCCCCTAGGAGCCAGGAGGATTCCTCCACTCGACCAGTCATATGAAGTAGACAAGGTCTAATCCTGCATCTTTGACTGTGATCCTGCTTTCTTCATTCTGTTTGCTTAAAATCAGTCGACTGACTTTTGTCTAGTTTGTTGTCTTCAAGGCCACTACTGAGATGTACTCGATACCCAATGGGGCACAGGAAGAAGCCGAGGAGGGAGGGGCGAGCGGAGGTGAAAGTGAGGAGGAGTGGCAATCTGATGGTGAGGAGGAAGAGGATGACGATGACTCCAGTGAAGAGGAGGAGGAGGAAGTCGACCCTCCTTGTTCGGAAAGGCTATCCAAGCTCACCCACGACCCTGCGAACGAGCGTGGCCAAGCGACTGCGCCTCTTGGGCAGTCGTCAAAGCGCCCTCAGACGACTTCTCCGGCGCCGACTGAAAAAGCGCCAAAGCATCCAAGAGCGGCCTCATCGAAGCCGCCGAAGACCTTGCCCAAGATGAGAATGACCATTCCCACCATCTCCGGGTAATAACAGAACTTGTGTTTACTCGTTTAGCATGGACAGACACTTGGTCGATTTGTTGACTAACCGACTGGTTTCTTAAATCTGCAGTGCTGCTACCTTTAAGACCTCCGCTAAGAACGAAGACCAGGAAATGGAAGACGCTGCCACCTCCAACCTTGGTACGATCTTTTTAGTTTCACTTTTGGTCGATTGGATTCTCGCTTTTAACTCTGAATCTTACTTGTAGCTCCTCCTCGTGTCATTGATCTCCCTGATGATGATGACGAGGCGCCGCTGAGGCCGAGGAGGAATAAAAAGGCACCGGCTGGCAAGACCGCTCAGGTTGTATTAGTGCCTGAGATGCTGGTTCAGGAGGGTGGCAACATCACTCGGACTTCCGTGTCCTTTGCTGTGCCGCTGACGAGTGCTCGACCTTCGTCGTCGACTGCTGATCCGCCTTCCCTTTTCGCCACACACCACGTCCTAGAGGATCACGCGGGTGCTTCTAAGGAGGCTATACGCCAGGCGGGGATCATGATGGAGCAGGTGAAGGCGATCCGGGACGCCGGCCAAGAGGCTTATGATGCAAGGTTAGCTCTTCAGAGCAACGTCCAGGTTAGTTGTTCACTGCTTGTTCTGTTAGGATATGGTATCTAAAAACTCTTCTTTTCGAAGATCTTTGTATCTATACACCCACTGGGTGTGTTGATTGAATTTTTGGATTGGTGGGGGCACGCTGAGTGCACCCACTGGGTGTAGTCCCCGAGACTATGGTGCACTGCTGGCAGTCGACCGTAGTCTTCGTATTTGTGAATTTCTTCACTCTGACTTCTTCACTCGGTCTAGTCGGACCATGTCAAATGGAATCTTGAAACCAGTGGGGGCACGCTGAGTGCACGCACTAGGTGTAGTCCCCGAGACTATAGTCGACTGCTGGCAGTCGACTATGGTCTGAAGAACCTATTTTCTTTGTCTCTTTCGGTCGACTTGTCGGACCGAGTCGGTAGAACCAGTGGGGGCACGCTGAGTGCACCCACTGGGTGTAGTCGCCGAGACTACTATTGAATATTTGATTTGGCTGTAGTCCTAGAAATGCTACGATTTTTCTCTTAGTCACTCGGAAGCAACCTGTCTTTGATGTCTGTCGACTGACTCTTCGCGGAAATCTTGCGAGCTTGTGGTCGCTATACTAAATTGGAGAACAAACATATCCAGCTCGATCTTGACTTGAATCTTATTCAGGAGAACTTTACGAAGGTGAAGGAGGAAGCAAAAGGTATGTTTGGTGAGAATCTTGATGACTGTCTTTATCTTTCTGTCCATTCCTGATTCTGATCTCATTGTCACTTTGCAGATAAGCTGAAGGGGGCTCTGAAGAAGAAGGACCATGACCTCGCTGAGGCGCAGAAGGCGGCTTTGGACAAAACAAAGCTCGCAGAACAAAAGCTGGCTTCAGTCAGAAAACTTGAAGAGGAGAACGCCAATCTGAAGGCTGCTCTCGACGCGGCCAACAAGGAGGTCAGCCATCTGAAGAATGACAAGATAGCTCTGAGTGACAAGGCTAGCGAACTGGTGGGGAAGAAGAACGATCTGGAGGCTTATCTGGAAGGGCTCGCCAAGAAGCTATTCATCATGCTTGAAGGTAATCTCTTTTATCCAACTGACTTGTTATCATCAACTCATCGTAGAACTGTTGGGTTAACTTCGAACTGTGTTTATAGAATTCTGCCAAAACTTCGAGGAGGAGACCAGTCGACTGGAGACAAACTTGGACCCCATTAACTCTCCTGTGAAGGATGAGGCCGCTATGAACGTGTTCCGACTGGAGTCTCGTGTTGCTGGAGTTGTTGACTATCTTGCTCGACTGAAGGTTGCGGTGTCGCGAATCGACACGACACTCTGGCCAGGAGAGACGCTTCAAAATGACCTCGAGTCTCTGATGACTTGACTGAATGACATTCCAGGTCGAGTGCAAGAATGGAAGAAGTCTTCTACCAGGTGCCGTGCTGACGTTGCTCTGTCCCTGGTCCTTGTTCATTGCAAGGATGCGCGAGAGGACAAGCTGGCATCCATCAAAGTGGCCAATACCAAGAAGCATGACTTCCAATTTTTCATCGAGACCTTCATTGCTGCTGCCACTCGGATTGCTGACGGAATCGACCTGGACCAGTTTGTCGCGCCCTCCAGTCCTCCACCTGAGGAGTAAAAAACATCTATGCTTCGTCTTAAATTTTCCTCGGAATGCCGAGTGGTTTTGTAACCGATAAACTTTTACAGGCTTGACGCCTAAGCACTTCCGAATCCGTAGGACGTTATCTAAACTTGGCTTATCGTTGAATATGCTTGCATTTGACTTCAAGCGAACTTTGTTCTTCGCTCGAAATATACTTTAGTGCTTGAGACACAGCTCTGAGGTGGAAAGTCCAGTCGACCTGCACTTCATTGCTCTTGCAGGTAGGGATGGAGCACAGATTGCAGTCGACCTGCGTCCTTGCGGATCAGGATGGAATGCACATTGTATTTGTCGCGTAGCTCAGAAGGAGAAGGTAGCAGTCGACCTGCACCTCGTCATCCTTGCAGAGTGCATGTTGTATTTGTGGCGTAGCTCAGAAAGAGAAGGTAGCAGTCGACCTGCACCTCGTCATCCTTGCAGAGCGCATGTTGTATTTGTGGCGTAGCTCAGAAGGAGAAGGTAGCAGTCGACCTGCACCTCTTCATCCTTGCAGAGCGCACGTTGTATTTGTGGCGTAGCTCCAAAGGAGAAGGTAGCAGTCGACCTGTACCTCGTCATCCTGGCGGATCGGAATGGACTAAGTACTTAGGCGAGTACATGACTGCAGCTAAGCCCCCGAGTGGGAGGATTGCTCTCCACTCGGTAGGATTTTCAAATACTTAGGCGAGTACTGGACTACAGCTAAGCCCCCGAGTGGGAGGCTGGCTCACCACTCGGTAGCATTTTTAAACTTAGGCGAGTACCGGACTGCAGCTAAGCCTCCGAGTGGGAGGATTGCTCTCCACTCGGTAGGATTTTCAAATACTTAGGCGAGTACTGGACTCCAGCTAAGCCCCCGAGTGGGAGGTTTGCTCTCCACTCGGTAGGATTTTCAAATACTTAGGCGAGTACTGGACTGTAGCTAGGCCCCCGAGTGGGAGGTTTTCTCTCCACTCGGTAGGATTTCAAATACTTAGGCGAGTACTGGACTGCAGCTAAGCCCCCGAGTGGGAGGTTGGCTCACCACTCGGTAGGATTTTTTAAACTTAGGCGAGTACTTGGAGTGCAGCTAAGCCTCCGAGTGGGAGGCTGGCTCACCACTTGGTAGGATTTTTTAAACTTAGGCGAGTACTTGGACTGCAGCTAAGCCCCCGAGTGGGAGGCTGGCTCACCACTCGGTAGGCTTTTTTAATACATAGGCGAAACAGATTCGTAGCTAAGCCCCCGAGTGGGAGGTTCGCTCCTCACTCGGCAGGATTTTCAAATACTTAGGCGAAACGGTTTCGCATCTAAGCCCCCGAGTGAGAGGCTTGCTCGTCACTCGGTAGGTTTTTTTTACAAACTTAGGCGAAAACAGATTCGCAGCTAAGCCACCCACTGGGGGATTTAAACAAAAGCTACAACAATCACTGGGAAAATTATAACACTCTTGTCTTTGATAAACAAACTACAGAGGTACTTTTTATTACATCTCATCCGGGTGAGTACTTAAGTATAAAAGGGGCGGAGCAGCTCCGCGTTCCAAGCTCGTGGCTCGTCAATCTGGCGATCGACATTGTAAAGACGGTACGCTCCATTGTGGAGAACCTTGGTGACGATGAAGTGGCCTTCCCAAGTAGGAGCGAGCTTGTGTGGCTTCTATTGATCCACTCGGAGGACCAAGTCTCCTTCTTGGAAGGCTCGACTGTTCACTTTTCTGGCATGGAATCGATGCAAGTCCTGCTGATCGATAGTCAATCGGATCATGGCCATCTCTCTTTCTTCTTCTAGAAGGTCGACTATGTCCTGCCTGGCTTGTTTTGCCTCATCTTCAGTGTAGAGCTCGACTCGGGGTGCATTGTGAAGCAGGTCACTCGGCAGAAATTCTTCAGCTCCATAGACCAGGAAGAATGGAGTTCTCACAGTCGACCGATTAGGAGTGTTCCTCAATCCCCAAGGAACTGGTGAAAGTTCGCCGACCCATGCGCCTGCTACATGCTTGAGATCGGGCATTAGTCGGGGTTTCAGTCCTTTGAGAATTAGACCATTTGTTCTTTCTGCTTGTCCATTCGACTGGGGGTGAGCTACAGAAGAGTAGTCGACTCGCGTGCCTTGAGAAGCGCAGAAAGCTCTGAATTCGTCGGAATCGAAGTTTGACCCATTATCAGTGATGATGTTGTGCGGAACTCCATATCTGAATGTCAACTCTCTGATGAAGCTGATAGCAGTGCCAGCATCAAGATTCTTGATAGGCTTACCTTCAATCCATTTAGTGAACTTGTCGACTGCCACCAGTACATGGGTGAAGCCGCTCCTGCCAGTTCTCAGTGGTCCAACCATATCCAAGCCCCAAACAATGAAGGGCCAGATGAGTGGAATGGTCTTCAAGGCTGAGGCGAGTTTGTGTGACATATTGGAATAGAACTGACATCCTTCACATTTGTCGACTATTTCATTCGCCATTTCATTTGCTCTTGGCCAGTAAAATCCCGCTCGGTATGCTTTAGCCACAATGGTCTGAGAGGATGTATGATGACCACAGGTCCCCGAGTGGATATCGTCAAGAATTATCTGACCTTCTTCTGGTGTTATACATTTCTGACCGACTCTAGTCGCGCTTTCTCTGTACAACTATCCCTTTATCACGGTAAAGGCTTTGGATCGACGGACGATCTGTCGACCCTCTTCTTCGTTCTCCGGGGGCTCTTTCCTTAGGATATACGCGATGTGCGGCATTGTCCAGTCGGGAGTGATGACCAAAACTTCCATGACCAGGTCGACCACAGCTGGGACCTCAACTTCAGTCAGATCTGTGACACTTTTTGGCTGCGGGGCTTCTTCGGTGAAAGGATCCTCTTGAACTGATGGTGTGTGGATGTGCTCTAAAAACACATTACTGGGAATGGCTTCTCTCTTGGAACCTATTTTTGTCAAATCATCAGCAGCTTGATTTTTCAGTCGGGGTATATGATGGAGCTCTAACCCCTCAAGTTTCTTCTCTAGCTTTCTCACTGCATTGCAGTAACCAGTCATGGCTGGACTTCTGACGTCCCACTCCTTCATCACCTGATTAACCACCAAATCTGAGTCGCCATAGACCATGAGGCGACGGACGTCGAGTGAAATGGCCATACGCAACCCATACAGAAGTGCTTTGTATTCTGCTTTGTTATTGGAGGAATCAAAGTGGATCTGGAGCACATATCTGAGCTTATATCCTCGGGGGGAAACCAACACTACCCCAGCACCGGAACCATTCAACATCTTAGAACCATCAAAGAACATGGTCTAGTGCTCCGAGTGAACTTGAGTCGGTAGTTGCTGTTCAATCCACTCGGCGATGAAATCTGCTACTGCTTGGGACTTGACGGCTTTCTTTGCCTCAAACTTGATATCAAGGGGAAGGAGTTCAATTACCCATTTTGCCACTCGACCAGTTGCATCTCTGTTGTGCAGAATCTCTGACAATGGGGCGTCGCTGACGACTGTAATGGAATGGTCAGGGAAGTAATGAGCAACCTTCTTCGTGGTCATATTAATCCCATATACAAGCTTATGATAATGAGGGTGTCTTTGCTTTGATGGGGTCAACACTTCAGAAAGATAATATACTTGGTGATGAACTTTGAAGGCTTTTCCTTCTTCTTCCCGCTCGACCGTAAGTACTGTACTGACGACTTGTCCTGTGGCTGCAATGTAAAGCAGCAAAGGCTCTTTGCTGATTGGGGCAGCAAGCACCGACTGGGTCGAGAGCAGAGCTTTTAGCTCTGCAAACGCTGCATCAGCTTCGGGAGTCCACTCGAACTTTTCTAACTTCTTCATCAGTCGGTAAAGAGGCAATGCCTTTTCACCGAGACGAGAGATGAATCGACTTAAAGCGGCCAAGCATCCAGTAAGCTTCTGGACATCGTGCACACGCACAGGGCGTTTCATTCGGAGTATAGTACCAACTTTTTCTGGGTTGGCGTCGATTCCTCGTTCGGAAACGAGAAAACCGAGTAACTTTCCGCCAGGAACTCCGAATGTGCATGTTGATGGATTAAGCTTGATATCATACCTCTTGAGGTTGGCAAATGATTCAGCAAGGTCAGTCAACAGGTCGGAACCCTTCCGTGATTTGACCACAATATCATCCATGTATGCTTCCACATTCCGACTGATTTGAGTGAGCAAACACTTCTGAATCATCCTCATGAACGTGGCTCCGGCATTCTTGAGGCCGAATGGCATGGTGACATAATAGAAGCATCCGAATGGAGTGATGAAAGTTGTTTTGATCTCGTCGGGTCCATACACACGGATCTGATGGTAACCCAAATAAGCGTCTAAAAAAGACAGGCGCTCACATCCCACAGTCGAATCGACTATTCGGTCGATGCGGGGGAGAGGAAAATGATCTTTCGGGCAGGCCCGAATGATATGTTTGAAGTCAATGCACATGCGAAGTGACTTGTCCTTCTTGGGGACCATGACAACATTGGCGAGCCAATCGGAGTGGTAAATCTCTCTGATAAACTCTGCTGCTAAGAGCGGAGCCACCTCCTCGCCAATGGCCTTTCTCTTATGGATGGCTGACCATCGAAGATGTTCCTTGACAGGTTTCACTTTTGAATCGACTCGTAGACGGTGCTCAGCCAGCCCCCTGGGAACACCCGACATGTTAGGAGGCTTCCATGCGAACATGTCCCAGTTCTCACGGAGGAACTGGACGAGCACTTCTTCCTATTTGGAGTCGAGTGTTGTTGAGATATGAGTCGGAGCAGCACTGGGGTCAATCGGGTGAATGTGAATCGGCTTTGTCTCACTGGACGGCTGAAACACTGATTCCGTAGCAGGTTTCTTGGCTCGCAACAAGTCACTCGGATCTGCAGTTTTCTGGTATTCCTGCAGTTCTACCACCGCCATCTGAGCATCGATGATCTTTGAGCCTTTTTGAAAGCACTCTTCCTCCTTCTTCCGATTGCCAGTAATAGTGATCACACCTTTGGGACCAGTCATCTTCAATTTGAGATACACATAACATGGTCGAGCCATGAAACGTGCATAGGCTGGCCTACCCAAAATAGCGTGATAAGCGCTCTGGAAATCCACAACTTCAAACGTCAACTTTTCTTTGCTGTAATTCTTGGAATCACCGAAAACCACATCAAGAGTAATTTGGCCGATTGACTCAGCCTTCTTTCCAAGAATGACTCCATGGAAACTCATGTTGCTGGTACTGAGTCTGGACATCAGAATGCCCATCCCTTTCAACGTCTCTGCATACAATATATTCAGGCCACTGCCACCATCCATCAAAACTTTAGTCAGTTGAGTGCCTTCAACGACTGGGTCGACCATCGGATGGTCGGACTGGTCGAATGTGATGGCACTCTAAGACCATTTCAGATAACTGGGTGTCACCAGAGCAACCATATTCACCTCTCGGTTGATAACTTTCAATTGACTTTTGCTTTCTACATCAGCAAAAATCATCCGGGTCGAATTGACCTGGGGATATCCATCATCACTATCTTCTTTGTCTTCAACTTTGTCCGGCTCCTTTTCCTTATCCTTAGGTTGTTTTCCCTGGAATTGCAGGATCAAGAGCCGACACTGTCGAGTGGTATGTTTCGGATAAATGAACTTGCCCTCTTCATCTTTCTTCGTGTGGATGTGGCACGGCAAATCCATCACGGCATTCCCTTCCTTGTCCTTCACCTTCTTAGGGTTCCAAGACCCTTTGGGCTTCCCTTTAAATTTTCCTTGAGTCACGGCCAAGGCTTCTCCACGAGCGGCTGGCTCGGCTTTCCGCTTCTACTTCCGACTAGAGTTCCCTCCTCCGGTTTCATGGGCAGCTAACTTGTACTTGCCACTCCGGAGCCGATCCTCTTCTTCACCATTGGCATACTTGGTGGCAATTTCCATCATTTGACTTAGAGTCATGTCCCCGGTTCGACCGAATTTTAGACTTAGCTCTCTGTTCTTAACACCTTCCTTGAAGGCATATACTGCCTAGTGATTAGATACATTCTCCATCGTGTGATGCAACGTGATCCATCTCTGGATGTAATCCCTCAGAGTTTCATTCGACTTCTGCACACAAGATTGCAGCTCTGTCAACCCCGCTGGTCGCTTGCAAGTTCCTTCAAATGTTCTGACAAACACTCGGGCGAGATCTTCCCAAGTGTAAATGCTGGTGGGTGCTAACTGATTCAACCATGCTCTGGCTGAACCCTCCAACATAAGGGGCAAATGTTTCATGGCCACCTCATCGTTGCCGCCGCCAATCTGAACAACCACTCGGTAGTCTTCAAGCCAAGTATCAAGCTTGGACTCACCAGTGAACTTACTGACTCCAGTCGCCAACCTGAAGTTGGGAGGAATCACCGCGGCCCTGATGGCTCTGCTGAAACACTCTGGTCCTGAGACGTGTACTCTGCTGCTGGTGGGTATATCTCTGTCATCACCTTCTCGGTGAGCTCTATTCCTGTCGACCAAACCTTGAACGATAATGGATCTCACATCAAAGCCTGGTTCTCTGGGGTCGACTGGAACCCTTCGCCCAACACTGTGCTGGCGTCTGTCATCCTGTTGTCGAGGCGCGTACGATCCACCTCTTGGGGGAGGGGTGAGCACTCGACGTCGATCATCATGATCGAATCGGTGATCATACTGCTCATGGTTCTTGTACTGATCATCACGCCAGCCTCCACGTTCCTCACGCCTCAGGGGCGATCTTGGGCTAATGGCCAACTGGACTGTATTCGCAGCGACAGATCTGCTGTGAATCCTATTCTGTGACTGTGATACAGCTGAATTTTGATCTCCCGCTGCCCGGAGTAAATCTCTGATCTGTAGCAAGCCTCTACCAGCCTCTGACCGGGAAGGCTGAATCGACTCTGCTATACGGGCTGCAGCTGCTAGATTCTGAATTGGAGTTCGATATACCTGAGTCGGTGGTGGAAAGAGTTGACGTCGACTAGAGTCTGGAACCCGTTGCCGCGCACGCTCGTCGAGTGCTCGCTGGAGGTTCTCCAGTCGAGTGTGCTCAGCCAATTTGGCCAAGCACGCGTCCTCTAAGGCCCGAGCCTTAGGGGTTTCTCCAACGATAGGAGTGTGTAGCGCATCCATATTCCAGCGGCGAAGTTCTTCCCTCTGCAGTGAACTGAGGGGCTCAGGTTGATACTCTTCGTGGACCTGCGCCGGATTGCCTCCGCCGTCGCCTCCATCGGCGCGGGGAAAGCTGGGAGGACTATGTGGTCCATTGACCATCAGAACCTCCGCCGCTGGATCACTGCTGTCGCACTCGGATGCAGTCTCTGCGGAGCCAGTCGATAGGTCAAACAGGACGTAGAGAGATTCGTCGGGCTCAATCGCCGTGACTTGGGGGGTGGCCGACTGGCGGGCCACCGCGTGCCTCACCCACCGTTGAAGCCTCGACCGACTGGAGTGCTTGTGCCGGCGGGAAACAGGGAGGGAGGACGACACAGGGGTCGACCGATACTGGGTCGACGGTTGCCGCAGGAGGACACAGCGGACACACGCGCGAAAGTGCGTTGCCCCGCGGACGGAGAGCGCGTCGATGTCGAGTGGAGCCTCCTGAAGCCAAGCGGGGTCGTCGGCGAGACGGATCTCACGGCCCTCAACCAAAACTCCGCCTGAAACCATGATGAAGGAGATCGGAAAAATCGCAACTTCTCCAATAAGTCGCTAAGACACCTGCCCCATGGTGGGTGCCAACTGTCGTGGTTCTAAATCTGACAGTAGAATAGGGGGGTAGGAATGGAGAGGAAAGATCCTAGCTATGGAGTAGTTGTATGCACAAGAGATTTACGAGTTCAGGCCCTTCTCGGAGGAAGTAACAGCCCTACGTCTCAGAGCCCGGAGGCGGTCAACTGGATAATATGCGTATGAGTTACAGGGGTGCAAACTCTTTACACTGAGGAGGGGGGTGGCTTATATAGAGTCCGCCAGACCCCTCCGGCCCTCAGTTATGCAGGGTTTAAGGTACTTTAAGATCGGGGATTACTCGTAACGTCCCACATAAAGTGCTATGATGACCATAAAAGCTACTTAATGACCGACCGTTTGTATGCAGACTGACTTTAGATCTCCTGGCGGTCGAGTGGTTGGCTTCATAATCGGGTGTCTTCAAGTCCGTCGAGTGGAATACTTCTGAGTCGACTGACAGGTGGTTTCTTCTAGAGATGTCCTTGGGGAGGGTATCTTGGACAGGTCCATGACCCTACCCTAGGTACATGGCTTCATCACGGCCCTCTTGGCCGGAGCGCCAGTTCAATGCCTGCGCTATGAGAGGTCGCGTCCGTGTCAGAGCAATCACTCCCTCCAGTCCTTTTTTTGGTTATAAAAAAATCTCGTTTTCCATTCACATTTTACAAGTAAAATTCGTGGACAAACTTTGACCCAAAGTACGATGGGGACTAGTAAACCAGAATGGAGGTAGAAGTTTTTTTAAATCAAAGAAGGGTTTCCCCTTCCGATTTTCATTACTCAAAACCAGCATCAAAATCTAAACCATGGTATTTAAACTATAACTACCAGGTTCAACATCTCGCAACATACACCCATACAACCATACGCCAAGGAGGTACGTAGTACTATGAATTCCATTTTCTCTCCATACCAATCGTTCTAAAAACTACTTACTACTTATAACGCGCCATTGAAAATCGGAACTCTTAACCCCGCTAAAAAATGATATTTTAAACACCGCTACTCGATCTGTGGCAACTGGCGAGCCACTGCGCTCCAAGTCGTTCACCTGTGGTCTCGACCATCAACTCCTACGGATCAAATTTTCACGCGAGCTGACTATTCCTACAAAGGTGCTCCACCACGTACCCGGTACCCGCGAATGCAGCAATCGTGCACCTAGGGTTTTAGGGTTTATTTGTTAACATCGCCTTTACGTAACACTCATGTGTGCGAGACAGCGAGAGGCCGACTGCATGCGTGAGCCTCTTCTCTTCATATATGTACTCCACCGTTTGTCTGGTGTCCAAAAAATTATAATAACGACTAGCAATGTGCTAATGCGTTGCCAAACGATCAAAGTAGATAAGACATATTCACCGATTTGATAGAAAAAAAAGTCTAGTTTTGAAATATGTATATCACTAAAAATATGTTATGTTTCACTCAAAATATATTCCTTTGGCGGTTTTGATAAGATAAGGGAGGAATGTTGTTGGTTTCAAGATTCGAGAAGTGGCATATGTCTAATTTCTACTCTTACTAGCAAGATGCCCGTGTGTTGCATGGAACATCAAGATCTTGTGGGAGAAAAGGATGAACGAGGGAAGGCCTTATCTGCAAATGTGGTGAAGAGTGCGGGTAAATTGCCATATTTTCCTTCCTATCCGTCAGATATAAATCAGACGGCCTACATTGCAGGATGGCAGGCCCACCATCATCACCAACTCTTTTTTTATCCGTACTCTTATAAAAAGCATTGTCGGTGATGATCGTGTGCCTGCCATCCTGCAATATAGGCCGTACGATCTATATCTGACGGATAGGAAGGAAACTATGGCAATTTTGCAAAAAGATACCCACACACCTCTCCACATTTGCAAATAAGGCTTTCGCTCGTTCATCCTTTTCCCCCACAAGATAAACTACTCATACAAATGCATCTTGATGTTCCGTGCAACACATGGGCATCTTCCTAGTTGTTGCAAAAAGCCCATGTGTGTTTGAGAGAGAGGGGGAGTGGAGGAGGACGGAGTACATGTGTGACAAAGACACAAGGAGTGTGTGTGCGATAGGTATCAGCTTAACATGAGGCAATAGTGTGTGTGTGCATGATTGACAGGGCATGTCTCAAGAAGGGAAGAAAAATCTGCATAGATACAAGGAGCGGGAGAGAGACATGTATGCGATAGTGGAAGCATGAGTGTGCGGGTGTATAAACCTATCTAGAGGCTAGCTAGTCGATAAAATGTTTGTGAGAGAAATACGAGTTGGGGTGCGAAAGCGATAGTTTTGTGTGTGAGAGAGAGAGACGGTAGTCGGGAAGGGGAGTGGAAGCAGGAGTTGTGTTTGTGTGTCTGTGAGAGAGAGAGGGGGGAGACGGTGGTCGGGGTTGTCTGATCGGTAAACAAATGAATAATGTCAGTCTGGGATGGAGACGAAAAGGAGACCGCAAGAAATGTTGTGTCTACAGGAGAGAGAGAGAGAGAGAGAGAGAGAGAGAGAGAGAGAGAGATTAACTTTGGTGGTATGAGTCATATGTAGAGACATATAGGGTGTGTGAGAGAATCCCATAGAGAGAAAGACAAAGTGAAAGATGAGTGGAGACTGTGTTTGTGGCGCTGAAAAAGAAAGCTTAGGTACCCTGTGATACCAGAGAACAGTAGAGACGTGAGAGATAATGAAAATCGTGTAATGTATAATGATAGGGAGAGTGTGACACTTCTCAAGGGAGACGTCGAGAGACCATGTTTGCGAGGATAGGAGAAACATGAAGTGAGCGTGCGGGTGAGATGGAGAAAAGAGAGTGATAGCTACCTGAAGGAGCATGCATGCGAGAGAGATGCGCGTGAAAAGGGTGAACAAAAAAGGGATTCAAATATTTGAATTCGAGATGATGATACATGTAATCCATACTTGAACCAAAATTGATCTATCAAACATCCATACTTATATGAATTCACACACATCTATGTTATTTAATATGTAGATATTACTGATCCATACATTTTAGTAGAACATAATTTGGTTAAAAAAATTCCAATTCAACCTTAAGATTTTGAGATCGTTGTATTTGTAAATCATATTATACATATAAAGGAGCAGAATTCTTTGTTGTGCTTTTGAAAGTATATATAAAAAATGATGTATATAGAATGTAATTCCAATTGAAAATGGACCCTTCCCGAAAAAAATAGAATCCAAACGGGATTCGAATTGAGTTGGCACGGTAAACGTGCACTCTGCAAAATTTGAACGAAGTGGGGAAATTCGCAGTCACCGCCCAAAACCAAAATCTGCGAGATGGAAATTACTACTGCCTATACCTGCCACGCAAAGCCTATCTGTTGGATTTCTATAGGTTTCAATAGGGGTAGGTTTGTAATTTCTCCCAAACGTGACGTAACCGCCTCTCACCCGGATTCATACATGGTGGGCGCCAAAACACAGTGTGTCCTCGGCCGAAATCGACTCCCTCCCCGATTCATATTCATACATGGTGGGCGCCAAAAACAAACTCTCGTCGGCAACTATTCGGTGTATGTGTGATTACCGTCCTATCCCCAACCGACTAATATTGCTGTGGTGTAGTAGAAATTTGAAACGGGGCTATGTTTGTAAATTTCCTCACATTTGAGACAAGCGCGCCCCGAATACATGGTTCCCCCCTTCCTCTCTACCTCCCTTTTCCCCATTCGTACTCCGTGGGCGCCAAAACACCCTCTCCACCCCACCCTCCTCCGTCCGCCGCCGTCCGCCACCCCATCCACCGTCGTCCTCCTCCACCATGCCGGAGCTGATACCCCGACGCGATCGTCCATTACAAGAGATCGACCTCTCTCATCCACGGCTTCGAACAGGGATCCTTGCATCCCGTCCTCTCGCTTCATCCCCGCTGTCGTCCACCTTGCCGGTTGTCCAGTTTGCACCTTCAGATCCGCCATGGCACACTCAACACTATACTCCCAATGCTTATGGTTGTCCCCTTTTATATTCCACACTAGTTAAATCATAGTAGACTAAATTTCAAAATTGGGTTAGTCATTTTTTCAGAGCTCACCGGAGTTCGCCGATGCGAACGAAGGGGCTCGGGTGGTTGTGGGGCCTCGCCGAACGAAGAAAACTCGACACAGGTGGGGGTTGGGGCGGGGTGGGGTGGGGGTGGAGGAGGAACACAGGTGGTGGGGGCCGGTGGTCCGTCCGGCGGCCCTGCGGTGTTCTGTATGGGAAGAATCAGGGACGAGGAAGAAGAAGGGTTAGGAGACGTAGGATCTTCATCCAACCGCTTGAAATGGTCGAGAGACAGTTTGTAGTTGCATTCTTAATGTGCTCCGGTTCATCATGTGTGGGCACTACGCAACCAACATTTTATTATCCAAAATCTGCTTGCTCTTCTTTACCATGTTCCTCTTCCGTTCTTCTTTAATATGTACTATCTCTGTTCCTAAATACAAGTCTTTGTATAGATTCCACCATGGACTACATATGGAGCAAAATGAGTGAATCTACACTCTAAAGTGTATCCGGATACATCTGTATGTGATCCATAGTGGAAATCTCTACCAAGACTTATATTTTGGAACGGAGGGAGTATGATAGTAGTACAGTATGTTCCTTGTACTGAAGATGAGCAGGGACATTTGCAGTGTAGAGGTCTATACGGTCGGTTGTGATGGACACTTTGAGCCTCTTTGATTTGTAGGATTTTGTAAACATAGGAATAAGATTTGTAGTGACCTGCCCACTTGAATCCTATAAGAATAGCAAGGAAATGCGGGGAGCTGTGTCGCCTTTGAGAGTTACACTGATATTAATAGTGCCGCACCTTCACTTGAAGAGAGCCGGTATCTGAAGCCTTTCTAGCCATACCGGCAATACTAGCACATATATTCTAGCAAGTTCCACTTTGTTGATTTTACTCTGATGCTTAAGGTTTTCCCATTATATCTACACTATGATCTGTGTAGCTGCTTTGTGTCACACTAGCAACAGTCCACTCTTGAAGCTAAACACTGCAATGACTTACAAAATTGGCACCAAGGCATTGAGTGCCATTCTGGATGCAATGAAACTCATACGCTCCCCACCTGTTGACTCTTGTTCAGAATATGATCCTAATGACTCTTGTTCAAAATTGCCACATGTAGAGAGACAGCATGGAATTGCATTTCTTTGGGCGCTGTGATTCATCATGAGTGGGCAACCAACACTGTATACAATGAAGCGGAACCTCAAGAATATGATTCCTCTTCTGTTCTTTAACATGTTCCTCTTTGTTTATTCTGTATTTAGTACGTACAATATGTGTTGGGGAACGTAGCAGAAAATAAAAAAAATTCTACGCATCACCAAGATCAATCTATGGAGTCATCTAGCGACGAGAGAGAGGAGTGCATCTACATACCCTTGTAGATCGCAAGCGGAAGCATTCAAGAGAACGGGGTTGATGGAGTCGTACTCGTCGTGATCCAAATCACCGCTGATCCTAGCGCTGAACAGACGGCACCTCCGTGTTCACCACACGTATGGTTGGGGAAGACGTCTCCTCCTTCTTGATATAGCAAAGGGAAGGGAGAGGTTTATGGAGATCCAGCAGCACGACGGCGTGGTGGTGGAAGTAGCGGCGATCTCGGCAGGGCTTCGCCAAGCTCAGCGAGAGGGAGAGGTGTTATGGAGGGAGAGGGAGGCGCCAGGAGCAGGGGTGCGCAGCCCTCCCTCCCCCCTCTTTATATAGGGGCCCTAGGGGGGCGGCCCCCTAGAGATTGAATCTCAAGGGGGGGCGGCGGCCAAGGGGGGGACTTGCCCCCCAAGCCAAGTGGGGCGCCCCCCACCCCTAGGGTTTCCAACCCTAGGCGCAGGGGGGGCCAAGGGGGGCGCACCAGCACACCAGGGGCTGGTTCCCCTCCCACTTCTGCCCATGTGGCCCTCCGGGATAGGTGGCCCCACCCGGTGGACCCCCGGGACCCTTCCGGTGGCCCCGGTATAATACCGGTGACCCCCGAAACTTTCCCGGTGGCCGAAACTGGACTTCCTATATATAAATCTTCACCTTCAGACCATTCCGGAACTCCTCGTGACGTCCGGGATCTCATCCGGGACTCCGAACAACTTTCGGGTTACCGCATACTAATATCTCTACAACCCTAGCGTCACCGAACCTTAAGTGTGTAGACCCTACGGGTTCGGGAGACACGCAGACATGACCGAGACGACTCTCCGGCCAATAAAAAACAGTGGGATATGGATACCCATGTTGGATCCCACATGTTCCACGGTGATCTCATCAAATGAACCATGATGTCGAGGATTCAAGTAATCCCGTATACAATTCCATTTGTCAATCGGTACGTTACTTGCCCGAGATTCGATCGTCGGTATCCCAATACCTCGTTCAATCTCGTTACCGGCAAGTCACTTTACTCGTACCGTAATGCATGATCACGCGACCAACCACTTAGTCACTTTGAGCTCATTATGATAATGCATTACCGAGTGGGCCCAGAGATACCTCTCCGTCATACGGAGTGACAAATCCCAGTCTCGATCCGTGTCAACCCAACAGACACTTTCGGAGATACTTGTAGTATACCTTTATAGCCACCCAGTTATGTTGTGATGTTTGGTACACCCAAAGCACTCTTACGGTATCCGGGAGTTACACGATCTCATGGTCTAAGGAAACAATACTTGACATTAGAAAAGCTCTAGCAAAACGAACTACAGATCTTGTGCTATGCTTAGGATTGGGTCTTGTCCATCACATCATTCTCCCAATGATGTGATCCCGTTATCAATGACATCCAATGTCCATGGTCAAGAAACCGTGACCATCTATTGATAAACGAGCTAGTCAACTAGAGGCTCACTAGGGACATATTGTGGTCTATGTATTCACACATGTATTACGATTTCCAGATAACACAATTATAGCATGAATAATAGACAATTATCATGGACGAGGAAATATAGTAATAACCATTTTATTATTGCCTCTAGGGCATATTTCCAACAGTCTCCCACTTGCACTAGAGTCAATAATCTAGTTACATTGTGATGAATCGAACACCCATAGAGTTCTGGTGTTGATCATGTTTTGCTCGTGGAAGAGGTTTAGTCAACGGATCTGTGACATTCAGATCTGTGTGCACTTTACAAATATCTATGTCTCCATCTTGAACATTTTCATGAATGGAGTTGAAGCGACGCTTGATGTGTCTGGTCTTCTTGTGAAACCTAGGCTCCTTGGCAAGGGCAATAGCTCCAGTGTTGTCACAGAAGAGAGTCATCGGCCCCGACGCATTGGTAATAACTCCTAAGTCAGTAATGAACTCCTTCATCCAGATTTCTTCATGTTCTGCCTCCGAGGCTGCCATGTACTCCGCTTCACATGTAGATCCCGCCATGAAGCTTTGCTTGAAACTGCACCAGCTTACTGCCCCACCATTCAAAATATACACGTATCCGGTTTGTGACTTAGAGTCATCCAGATCTGTGTTGAAGCTAGCGTCGACGTAACCCTTTACGACGAGCTCTTTGTCACCTCCATATACGAGAAACATATCCTTAGTCCATTTCAGGTACTTCAGGATATTCTTGACCGATGTCCAGTGTTCCATGCCGGGATTACTTTGGTACCTTCCTACCAATCTTACGGCAAGGTTTACATCAGGTCTGGTACACAGCATGGCATACATGATAGACCCTATGGCCGAGGCATAGGGGACAACACTCATCTTTTCTCTATCTTCTGCCATGGTCGGACATTGAGCCGAGCTCAATTTCACACCTTGCAACACAGGCAAGAACCCCTTCTTGGACTGATCCATATTGAATTTCTTCAATATCTTATCAAGGTATGTGCTTTGTGAAAGACCTATGAGGCATCTCGATCTATCTCTATAGATCTTGATGCCTAATATGTAAGCAACTTCTCCAACGTCCTTCATTTAAAAACACTTATTCAAGTAGGCCTTAATGCTGTCCGAAAGTTCTATATCATTTCCCATCAAAAGTATGCCATTCACATATAATTTGAGAAATGCTATAGAGCTCCCACTCACTTTCTTGTCAACGCAGGCTTCTCCATAAGTCTGCATAAACCCAAATGCTTTGATCATTTCATTAAAGCGAATGTTCCAACTCCGAGATGCTTGCACCAGCCCATAGATGGAGCGTTGGAGCTTGCATACCTTGTTAGCATTCTTAGGATCGACAAAACCCTCTGGCTGCATCATATACAATTCTTCCTTAAGATAGCCGTTAAGGAATGCCGTTTTGACGTCCATTTGCCATATCTCATAATCATAGTATGCGGCAATTGCTAACATGATTCAGACGGACTTCAGCTTCGCTACGGGAGAGAAAGTCTCATCGTAGTCAACCCCTTGAACTTGTCGATAAGCCTTAGCGACAAGTCGAGATTTATAGATGGTAACTTTACCATCCGCGTTCCTCTTCTTCTTAAAGATCCATTTGTTTTCTATCGCTCGCCGATCATCAGGCAAGTCTGTCAAAGTCCACACTTTGTTTTCATACATGGACCTATCTCGGAATGCATGGCTTCGAGCCATTTGTTGGAATCTGGGCCCGTCATTACTTCTTCATAATTCGAAGGTTCACCGTTATCTAACAACATGATTTCCAGGACAGGGTTGCCATACCACTCTGGTGTGGAACGTGTCCTTGTGGACCTACAAAGTTCAGTAGTAACTTGATTCGAAGTACCTTGATCATCATCATTAATTTCCTCTCTAGTCGGTGCAGGCACCACAGGAACATCTTCTCGAGCTGCGCTACTTACTGGTTCAAGAGGTAGTACTTCATCAAGTTCCACTTTCCTCCCACTTACTTCTTTCTAGAGAAACTCTTTCTCCAGAAAGGACCCGTTCTTGGCAACAAAGATCTTGCCTTCGGATCTGAGGTAGAAGGTATACCCAATGGTTTACTTAGGGTATCCTATGAAGACGCATTTTTCCGACTTGGGTTCGAGCTTTTCAGGTTGATGTTTCTTGACATAAGCATCACATCCCCAAACTTTTAGAAACGACAGCTTAGGATTCTTCCCAAACCATAATTCATACGATGTCGTCTCAACGGATTTAGACGGTGCCCTATTTAAAGTGAATGTAGCTGTCTCTAGAGCGTATCCCCAAAATGATAGCGGTAAATCGGTGAGTGACATCATAGATCGCACCATATCCAATAGAGTGTGATTACGACGTTCGGACACACCATTACGCTGAGGTGTTCTAGGCAGCGTGAGTTGTGAAACGATTCCACATTTCCTTAAGTGCGTACCAAATTCGTGACTTAAATATTCTCCCCCACGATCTGATCGTAAGAATTTTATCTTTCGGTCATGTTGATTCTCTACCTCATTCTGAAATTCCTTGAACATTTTAAAGGTATCAGACTTGTGTTTCATCAAGTAGACATACCCATATCTACTCAAGTCGTCAGTGAGAGTGAGAACATAATGATAGCCTCCGCGAGCCTCAACGCTCATTGGACCGCACACATCAGTATGTATGATTTCCAATAAGTAGGTTGCTCGCTCCATTGTTTCGGAGAATGGAGTCTTGGTCATTTTGCCCATAAGGCATGGTTCGCATGTGTCAAATGATTCATAATCAAGAGACTCCAAAAGTCCATCTGCATGGAGCTTCTTCATGCGTTTGACACCAATGTGACCAAGGCGGTAGTGCCACAAGTATGTGGGACTATCGTTATCAACTTTACATCTTTTGGTATCCACACTATGAATATGTGTAACATCACGTTTGAGATTCATTAAGAATAAACCATTGACCAGCGAGGCATGACCGTAAAACATATCTCTCATATAAATAGACCAACCATTATTCTCGGATTTAAATGAGTAGCCATCTCGTATTAAACGAGTTCCAGATACAATTTTCATGCTCAAAGCTGGCACTAAATAACAATTATTGAGGTTTAAAACTAATCCTGTAGGTAAATGTAGAGGTAGCGTGCCGGCGGCGATCACATCGTCCTTGGAACCATTCCCGACGCGCATCGTCACCTCGTCCTTCGCCAGTCTCTGCTTATTCCACAGCTTCTGTTTTGAGTTAAAAATATGAGCAACCGCACCAGTATCAAATACCCAGGAGCTACTACGAGTACTGGTAAGGTACACATCAATTACATGTATATCACATATACCTTTGGTGTTGCCGGCCTTCTTATCCGCTAAGTATTTGGGGCAGTTCCGCTTCCAGTGTCCCCTTCCCTTGGAATAAAAGCACTCAGTCTCAGGTTTGGGTCCATTCTTTGGCTTCTTCCAGGCAACTGGCTTACCGGGCGCGGCAACTCCCTTGCCGTCCTTCTTGAAGTTCTTCTTAAACTTGCCTTTCTTGAAACTAGTGGTTTTATTGACCATCAACACTTGATGTTCCATTTTGATTTCCACCTCCGCTGATTTCAACATTGAAAATACTTCAGGAATAGTTTTCACCATCCCCTGCATACTGTAGTTCATCACAAAGCTCTTGTAGCTAGGTGGGAGCGACTGAAGGATTCTGTCAATGACCGCTTCGTCCGACAGGTTAATGTCCAGCTGGGACAAACGGTTGTGCAACCCAGACATTTTGAGTATGTGCTCACTGACAGAACTATTTTCCTTCATCTTACAACTGTAGAACTTGTCGGAGACTTCATATTTCTCGACCCGAGCATGAGCTTGGAAAACCATTTTCAGCTCTTCGAACATCTCATATGCTCCGTGTTGCTCAAAACACTTTTGGAGCCCCGGTTCTAAGCTGTAAAGCATGTCGCGCTGAACGAGGGAGTAATCATCAGCACATGACTGCCAAGCGTTCATAACGTCTTGGTTCTCTGGGATGGGTGCTTCACCTAGCGGTGCTTCTAGGACATATGCTTTCTTGGCAGCTATGAGGATGATTCTCAGGTTCCGGACCCAGTCTGTATAGTTGCTGCCATCATCTTTCAGCTTGGTTTTCTCTAGGAACGAGTTGAGGTTGAGGTTGACATGAGCGTGGGCCATTTGATCTACAAGACATTTTGCAAAGGTATTTAGACTAAGTTCATGATAATTAAGTTCATCTAATCAAATTATTAAATGAACTCCCACTCAGATTAGACATCCCTTTAGTCATCTAAGTGATACATGATCCGACTCAACTAGACCGTGTCCGATCATCACGTGAGACGGACTAGTCATCATCAGTGAACATCTCCATGTTGATCGTATCTTCCATACAACTCATGTTCGACCTTTCAGTCTCTTGTGTTCTGAGGCCATGTCTGTACATGCTAGGCTCGTCAAGTCAACCTAAGTGTTTTGCATGTGTAAATCTGGCTTACACCCATTGTATGTGAATGTTAGAATCTATCACACCCGATCATCACGTGGTGCTTCGAGACAACAAACTTTCGCAACGGCGCACAGTTAGGGGGAACACTTTCTTGAAATTATTATAAGGGATCATCTTATTTACTACTGTCGTACTAAGCAAATAAGAAGCAGAACATGATAAACATTACATGCAATCAAATAGTGACATGATATGGCCAATATCATTTTGCTTCTTTTGATCTCCATCTTCGGGGCGCCATGATCATCATTGTCACCGGCATGACACCATGATCTCTATCATGATGATCTCCATCATCATGTATTCATGAAGTTGTCACGCCAACGATTACTTCTACTTCTATGGCTAACGTGTTTAGCATAAAGTAAAGTAATTTACATGGCGTTATTCAATGACACACATGTCATACAAAAAATAAAGACAACTCCTATGGCTCCTACCGGTTGTCATACTCATCGACATGCAAGTCGTGATTCCTATTACAAGAACATGATCAATCTCATACATCACATATATTTCATTCATCACATCATTTTGGCCATATCACATCACAAGGCATATGCTGCAAAAACAAGTTAGCTGTCCTCTAATTATTGTTGCATGTTTTTATGTGGCTGCTATAGGTTTCTAGCAAGAACGTTTCTTACCTATGCCAAAACCATAACGTGCTATGCCAATTTATATTTACCCTTCATAAGGACCCTTTTCATCGAATCCGATCCGACTAAAGTGGGAGAGACAGACACCCGCTAGCCACCTTATGCAACTAGTGCATGTCAGTCGGTGGAACCCGTCTCACGTAAGCATACGTGTAAGGTCGGTCCGAGCCGCATCATCCCACAATGCCGCTGAAACAAGATAAGACTAGTAGTGGCAAGAAAATTGACAACATCTAGGCCCACAACAAGATTGTGTTCTACTCGTGCATAGAAACTACGCATAGACCTAGCTCATGATGCCACTGTTCGGTAACGTAGAAGAAAATAAAAAAAATCTACGCATCACCAAGATCAATCTATGGATTCATCTAGCAACGAGAGAGAGGAGTGCATCTACATACCCTTGTAGATCGCGAGCGGAAGCGTTCAAGAGAACGGGGTTGATGGAGTCGTACTCGTTGTGATCCAAATCACCGATGATCCTAGCGCCGAATGGACGGCACCTCCGTGTTAAACACCCGTACGGTTGGGGAAGACGTCTCCTCCTTCTTGATCCGGCAAAGGGAAGGGAGAGGTTGATGGAGATCCAGCAGCACGACGGCGTGGTGGTGGAAGTAGCGGCGATCTCGGCAGGGCTTCGCCAAGCTCAGCGAGAGGGAGAGGTGTTACGGAGGGAGAGGGAGGCGCCAGGAGCAGGGGTGCGCAGCCCTCCCTCCCCCCTCTTTATATTGGGGCCCTGGGGGGGGGCGCCGCCCCCCTAGAGATTGAATCTCAAGGGGGAGGGGGCGGCCAAGGGGGGGGGGACTTGCCCGCCAAGCCAAGTGGGGCGCCCCCCACCCCTAGGGTTTCCAAACCTAGGCGTAGGGGTAGGCCCAAGGGGGGCACACCAGCCCACCAGGGGCTGGTTCCCCTCCCACTTCAGCCCATGTGGACCTCCGAGATAGGTGGCCCCACCCAGTGGATCGCCGGGACCCCTCCGGTGGTCCCGGTACAATACCGGTGACCCCCGAAACTTTCCCGGTGGCCGAAACTGGACTTCCTATATATAAATCTTCACCTTCAGACCATTCCGGAACTCCTCGTGACGTCCGGGATCTCATCCGGGACTCCGAACAACTTTCGGGTTACCGCATACTAATATCTCTACAACCCTAGCGTCACCGAACCTTAAGTGTGTAGACCCTACAGGTTCGGGAGACACGCAGACATGACCGAGACGACTCTCCGGCCAATAACAAACAGTGGGATATGGATACCCATGTTGGATCCCACATGTTCCACGGTGATCTCATCAAATGAACCATGATGTCGAGGATTCAAGTAATCCCGTATACATATCCCTTTGTTAATCGGTACGTTACTTGCCCGAGATTCGATCGTCGGTATCCCAATACCTTGTTCAATCTCGTTACCAGCAAGTCACTTTACTCGTACCGTAATGCATGATCCCGCGACCAACCACTTAGTCACTTTGAGCTCATTATGATGATTCATTACCGAGTGGGCCCAGAGATACCTCTCCATCATATGGAGTGACACATCCCAGTCTCGATCTGTGTCAACCCAACACACACTTTCGGAGATACCTGTAGCATACTTTTATAGCCACCCAGTTACGTTGTGACGTTTGGTACACCGAAAGCACTCTTACGGTATCCGGGAGTTACACGATCTCATGGTCTAAGGAAACGATACTTGACATTAGAAAAGCTCTAGCAAAATGAACTACGCGATCTTTTGTTATGCTTAGGATTGGGTCTTGTCCATCACATCATTCTCCCAATGATGTGATCCCATTATCAATGACATCCAATGTCCATGGTCAGGAAACCGTGACCATCTATTGATAAATGAGCTAGTCAACTAGAGGCTCACTAGGGACATATTGTGGTCTATGTATTCACACATGTATTACGATTTCCGGATAACACAATTATAGGATGAATAATAGACAATTATCATGGACGAGGAAATATAATAATAACCATTTTATTATTGCCTCTAGGGCATATTTCCAACAGTATGTTCCTTGTCAGGAAGGGGCGCAGGGACATCTGTAGTCAACAGCTGATAGAGCTGGCATGTACGTGATCGATAGGCTTTCAATTACTAGCAGCAATTCAACACCATATTTTCAAGCCAGTTCCACTTTCCCGATTTATATATCGTGGTTATGGTGTACCCATGTTATGTACACTATGATCTGCCTAGTTGCTGTGTGCTCTTGTTATCATGATTTGAAAATAAACTCTCTATACAGTATATTATGAACCTATCATCTGCCAACTATCCTTACTTCTGGAGCCTATTTTTTTGTGTACTTGGGCCAGATTATATAAATGCACGCACCATATTACAGCACACATGAGCTCTCTCATCAGAATCCAGTGATAGCACACAATTGTTTACAGGGGCGCCCACTATATTAGAATATCATCTGCATTACAAAGATAATCTCACAACTATTTATGTTTTCATGGTTCTCAGATATTATACGCAATTACAGTGAATATAAGAATCCGCACATCAGAAGAATATTGTGGAACACTGCAATGACTTACAAAATTGGCACCAAGGCATTGAGTGCCATTCTGGATGCAATGAAACTCATACACTCCCCACCTGTTGATTCTTGTTCAGAATATCATCCTAATGACTATTCTAACCTCGAGGAGTCAAAGGCAGATGGCTTGTCCTGTTCACCCATCAAGGTGCTTGTTCTAATTTGGCAAGGTTTTATTGATTGCGGGTATCTTGCATATGTTGTCTTGCATTTCTTCTACTTTGTTGCACCGCAACTGCTTAGTTTACTCATCATATATGTCGAGATGCCATGCCCATCCATTATCAATACATATTCCATCTGTTATCATACCATGTTTTTCCACTCAAATGTTGTTCTTGTGCATCAGACATCAAAAAGGAAGAGGGTGATTGCCGAACCTGAAGGAGCACCAGCAATATCCTTGAAAATGTGGTGGTGCCGGAGAAATAGGACAGCACCCCACTTATATTGGTTGTACAACCAGTGACACAAAACATAGGACCGACTCCAGCAGACTATACCCATACTTCACTGGCCACACCACTAGCCCCGCCACACAGGACCTGCACTCCAGCAAAGGTACACCGATTTCATTTGCCATAGCACCAGCCGTACCATAGAAAAATCCCACTCCAGCAAAAAGTACAGCAAGTCCACCGGCCGAAGACCTATCCCAAATGCAGAGACGGCCAATTCCTGCAGATTGGAACCTCATTCCATTTATTCCCAGTTTAAAAGAGAATGCTTTCAATGTTTTTAGGGACTACGTGCATATATTCCCATCATGGGAAGATTATAGTGAAGACAAACACCATTTTCACATCTTCCTGTCCAACTTACGTGTAAATGCTATTATTCATGGTTATTATTTTCCTGTTTTCTGCTGATTGAACACATCAATGATTTATATTACATTGTTGTAACTAGGCGAGGGTCAATCTTGATAGTTATGACGAGCAAAGCTTGCTTGTGCTTTTCAAGGAAGCATCGCAGCAGTATCAGTGTTACCTGAGGAAATCACACTTCGATGGCAAGTCTATAAACGAATTTCCGGTGAAGTCTCCTGTGCTAAATTTACAAGACATTGAATGGAAAAACCTTGTTATGCACTGGTCTCGTTCCTAGGATGAGGTACTGTCTATGAAACCACATGACAATTTGAACTTCTACTTTTCCGCATGTGCCTTACGGATCTTTTTTGAAGGAAATCTGCTCGAAGAAGAATTCCGGTTTGAAAAGAACGACAGGATATAGCAAATATGTTGCCCGCTGCTTTGCTCTTGTTAGTACATGTTGTCCTGTATCACTGTACTTGCATACATACCTAGTTCATTATGTGATAGCTGTATGCATGATAGCTTGCTTATCAATTGTTCGCTCCAAATTATCTGATCTGTATGAATGGTTACATTAGTGTAGAATATATCCAATGCCAATGTTTTTTTAGCTTTGCATTGTTCTTGTAAGTACATGCTGTCCTTTATCAGTGTACTTATAATGACAGGTAGTTGTTCATGTACCATCACTCTGCGGCTTATTTTCCTTTGCCCTTCATTTTCTACACATCAGATCTATATTTACTCTTACCATAAGGTTGGTACTGAAGAAGTTTAGCTGTGCATTGCTCTTGGCTGTACCTTTTGCCTGTATCGATGCACTTACATTTATAGCTACTTGGTTATGTAGCATCACTCTTCATCTTATCTTAAATATTCTCCATTTTTTGTATATTATCACATCTATATTTACTCTTAACAAGATGTAGAATAAAGGCAATGCTTGTGAAGAAGATTCTGTGGTAAACTTCTTGAATTGCCCCCCCCCCCCATCAGCATGGACAAGGCCTTTATAGATCCTGTCCTCACCAATAATGTAAGCTTGTCCTTCCCAAGCCTTCAAACTTTGTTGTATATATTTGGTTAGGCATGACTGCAACAGCTGTTTATTTTTGGTGTTTGCATCAAATTGCATGTTTAAAGTTTATTATGTAGTTCATAATCAAAAGTTTGTCCTTCTCAATTTAAGTTTTTAGTTGTACAACCAAGTTCCTTCTTCATACCATGTAAATTAAACTATACAGAGCAAGTGATCTTCTTTTGCACTGCATGTATGCTTCTGTTCTTCATCCGTAATCTAGTGGTGTGGTGAACCTACCCACTACAGCACAATGTCATATTCTGCAATGTCTTAACTATGAACAATGTCATATCATTCTACTATTATTTAAACCGTCTTTTTATTTGCCAATTTGAAATGGGATAAATTGACAGCACACTAACCATTGATACTTATGAGTTCTTGATCTGTGTTCCAGTGGTGTCGTGAAGCTGCCAACTTCTTCACAATGTCATTTCCTGCCATGTCTTGACCTGAACAATACCATATTGTGTTAATGCAATTTTAAACTGTGTCACTTTATTCGTTAGTAAGAAATGTGATGAATTGTCAGCACTGATACTTTTATGTGAAAAACATGTCATCTGTCTGCTTGTTTATCTTTCAGAGTGAGGAAGATATAAGTGTTGAACATGCGCAGTCTCATCATCTTGCTCAGCTGCTTGCTCTACAGCTCCCCAGCAAGGCTAACCTTTCTTGAACTCTATTGAAGTGCTATCGGTTTTGTATATTATTTTGCCAGCGTGTTTATTTGCACTGGTGGCAATCTTTGATGCCCCGTGTATGTAATCTGATGTCTGCTTGTGCTTTATTATCATAGTGGCTAACATTGATGCCCAGTGGATGTAATATGCCGTAATTTCTTTATTGTATAGTCTAGGTTTTTTCTTATTCACAATGCTGCAGTTATTTTACTGTATATATATCATGCCTTCGTAGTAAACCGGCCAAACCATAAAATTACGGTACATAATCGGGTCGTCATGCAATCACGATGTAGGTTGGACCTGAAACGTGCCGAACAGCTCACGGGCCGGCAGCAGCCCGAAATGGACCGCGGCCCATGATTGTGCGAATCAAATCATGGGAGTTGAACAGGCCAAAATTGTCTCGGTCCTTGCTTGGCCCAATCAGATATCGGCTGCGAGCAGGCCGGATGCAAACCGGGCCGTAGTTAGGCCCAACTATATGAAGGGCTTTTAACAGGCCGAAATTAATATAGGGCCGAAATGTTAAACGGGCCCTTAACAGGCCAAAACTAATATCAGGCCGAATTACTAAATGGGCCTTTAGCAAATGGGCCCAAAAGCATAGCGTCCAGTTGACAGGCCAAATCTGATATGGGCCATAATTGAGCCCAAAGCCTCTTAAAGAGCCGGACCTGATCTGGGCCGTAATTTGGCCCAAAACATGGTAGGCTTTTAACGGGCCAGATCTCATATGTGCCATTATTAGGCCCGGAACGCGGCAAGCCAATAATGGACCGGAACAAATATGGGCCGGCATTTGTCCCAAAACATGGCAGCCAGTTAATGGGCCGACCTACTAGGGTCCTCAAAATCTTGTGGGCCTACAGCTGGGCCGGCCCATTAATGTCGGTGAAATCTCGTGGGCCTTTAGCTGGTCCGGCCCATTATGATCCGCAAGAATCTTGTGGGCCTTTATCTGGGCCGGCCCATTATGGCACACAAAAATCTTATGGGCCTTTACCTGGGCAGGCCCATTATGGCCCGCAAAATCTTGTGGGCCTTTAGCTGGGCCAGCCCATTATGGTCCGCAAAATCTCATGGGCCTTTAGCCGGGCCGGCCCATTATGGTCCGCAAAATCTTGTGGGCCTTTAGTTGGGCCAGCCCATTTGAACTTGATGGGCCGGTCCATTGGATGAGTGACAGCTGTGCCAACGCGGACCTGACACGTGTCTCCTCCAGCCAATGATGATTTTACATGTGGAAAATCTCCATTGGTCGGGGATGTTAACGGGTTATCGGATCCAATAACCGACCCGATAGCTTAACGATGTTCCGTTACGGTGGATGCAATGTGTCAGTCATCCTTGACGAAAGCACTTCTGTGACACGCGATTTATCGTCATGGAAGTGGACACTTCTGTGATGATAATTTTGGTAATGTCATGGAACACTTCTACGATAGCACATGTATGACTATCGTGATTCTGTCATAAAATCGTCATGGATGTACATGCATGACAAAAAACGCGAGCAACTATGACAAACACGTATCATCACGGAAGTGTATTTTTTCTGTACTGATGGGTTGGCTCCTGTCGTCCAGCTTCTTTGCATTCGGGCGCGTCGTCTTGACGTTGGCGATGCACCCAAATGCCCGGAGATGGTGGACGGCAGGCCGTTTGCCGCACCACACCTCGTACGGTGTCATCTTGGCAACGCTCTTGGTTGTGGAGCAGTTGAGCAGGTACATGGCCGTGGTGACTGTCTCTCCCCAAAAGCGCCCAGGGACGCCCTTCGCCTTTAGGAGAGTGCGAGCCATGCCGACAATGGTCCGATCCGCCGCTCAACCACGCCATTTTGCTGGGGGTGAGTACGGAGCCGTAAGCTGTCTCTTCACCCCCTGATCCGCGAAGTACTTCCCAAGGGTGGTGGAGGTGAAGATTCCGTGATCCGTGCGCAGCGCCTTCAGGTGGCGCCCATACTGGTGCTCCACAGCTTCCTAAAACTGCTTCAGCATCGTTTCCGCTTCGTCCTTGGTCGCGAGGAGTCGCAACCACATGAACCTGCTCTTGTCATCAACAAGCAGCAAGAAGTAGTGTTTCCCTCCTGGCGTAGGAGGATAAATTGGGCCGCAAATGTATGCGTGCACCAGCTCGAGCACTTCCTTCGCTCGGTTCAGTGCTTGGTGTGGGAACGACGTGTGTCGCTGCTTGCCGGCGAGACATGCCTCGCAAACACAGTCCACCTCATTGATGGGAGGCATGTCGTGCACCATCTCCTCGCGAGCGAGGCGTCGCAGAGCCTAGAAGCCGATGTGTCCGCACCGTACGTGCCACCGCCATGCATCCTCGCCATCGTGCATCGCGAGGCACACGGGGCATGCCAAGGTGAGGCGGAGCACGTACAACATTCCTTAGGTGCGCGATGCCCGCGCAATCACCCGCCCGTCCGGGTCTTGCAGCTCTAGAACGCCGTGGTTGATGCGGGTGTCGTAGTCAATCTTGTCCAGCTGGCCAATGCTGATGATGTTACTCTGCATCCGAGGGATGAAGCACACCTCTGACAAGACGAGGTGCTCGCCCGTGTGGCTCTCGAAGAGGACCGTCCCCCTTCCCTCCATCTGCACGACCGAGCCGTCACCGAGCTTGATAGAGTCGTGCACTCCGGTGTTGAGGTCGGAGAAGATGTCCCTATGCCCAGACATGTGATTACTGGCTCCTGTGTCCAGGAACCAGGTCGGGTCGCAGTCCTCCCCTTCAGTGGCAGCACACGCCTGGGAGCGGTCTTCGTTGAGTAGTACATGCTCGTTGGCCCCCCTCAGTGATAGAGAGCACGCAGATGCTGGCAAGGAAGAGTGCGGCCTCCCTCGGTTCTTCCTCCGTTTGCGTCAGGTTGACGCATTCCTTACACTCTCGGCGCGGCTCGGGGCACTCCCTGGAGAAGTGATTCGCGTACTTGTTACAATTGTAACATTTTACCTTGGACATGTCGTGACCACCCCCGGACTCCTGTTTGTTCTGCTCGCCGCCGTCCCCGGAGCCCTGCTGGTGCTTGCCCTTGTTCCTGCTGCCACCGGAGTTGGAGCCCTGCCTCTTCTCCTTCTGCTTAGCGCGCGTGAGCCACTCCTGCTCCGTGATAAGGAGCTTGTCGCCGTGGTTCGGGGTGGTGATAGGGCAGTGCTCAATGGCCGATCGGAGTCAACTCCTCCACTGACATGCTGTTGAGGTCGAGCAGTGTCTCGATCGAGCACGCGATCTGGGCGTACTGCGCAGGCAGCTCATGCAGAAACTTCAGCACCACCTTGATCTCCTCCACCATGTGGCGAGGTTGTTGACGATGCTCGTGATCTGTAGGCCGAACGCGACAAGTGACTCACCCTCCTTGAAGGCGATCTACTCAAACTCTTTGCGCAGCCGCTGCGCCATCGCCTCCCGCACATGGTTCATGCCCACACGCATCATGCGGATCGCCTCGCACACCTCATGCGCGGTGTCCTTGACGGCGAGCACCGGCACCATCTCGGGCGGCGCTGCGCGGATCAACGCCGAGAGTACCGCCATGTCTTCGCGATCGCCTGGTTCGCCCATGCCGGACACTGCCTTCCAGAGACACACAGATTGATTTTCATGATGAGAGCCCACTCGATGTAGTTCATTGTCGTCAGCGTGGGGTAGACGATGTTGCTGTTGTAGTTCGTGTGATCCTGCACCACGCGCTCGTGGATGATGACCTCGTTGCCATCGCGCCTGACGACGCTGCGGCCGCGGCTCCGTCCGTGCAGCCGCGCCGTCGCGTCGTCGGTGTCGGCTGCATCACCACTTCCTCCGCCCGGGCCGTCGGGTGGTGTCGACGGCGTGCGCGCGCTATGGTCGCCTTGGATCGAAGGAGGCTCTGATGCCAATTGTCAGAATTCTCTCTCGCTCTCTCGCTCTCTGAGGAAGCTCACGCAGAGAAGAACACTGGGTTTTTGCGTCGCGTAATACGTTGCGACTTTTATCCGTTTTTCATTCCCTCTTATTGACTTACAAGGAAGAAGAAGTGGCCGGTAGAGATCCTACCTCGGCGCCACGATCTGGCTCACGCTCGCGCCATCCCACGAGCACCTAGACCGGGTCCTTAACGCTACATGCACGACACGCACAGGCACGGCTTGTGCCTAACTGAACTTAACTAAAAACAAGGAAAGAATGCTGCTAAGCTACTGCTACCAACGACTAGATTAAGTTGTCAACACTACACAACAAGAAAAACCAATTCAACGTGGAGTTAATTTCAAAAAACCAATGTCGAACACAGTATGTAGTTAACAAAAATTAGCATTAATGTTTCAGTTAACAACTCCTTTCTTGCACGTACATATAGTGTGATCAAGTAGTAAAAAGCATTAAAGGGATTATCTAAGTAATACAAAATTTAGACAGAAGAACAAAACTTCCAGACCATGAACCACCGATCTTCACAAAATAAGTTGTCATAGGTTATTTACCTACCTAAGAGAGTGTGTACTGCATGCGTGTACTGCATCTCAATGATGCCCATCTGCTCTATAGGATCCTGCACAGTTTACAGACGTTTTTCCATTATCATGCGCTGATGGATGAGACAACTTTAGAACTGTTTGGCATATTATGCATCTCCCAAAATATTTAAGTCAGACCCCATGCGTGGAACAACTTGTTCTGCCTTATATATGTGTGCAACACGTCAGATGCAAATAATTCGATAAACTAATTATTTAGTCTAATCAGCATTGTACTAATCAATCAATCAACTTATGTATTGGATCATATGGCAACACATGTATAAACATCCCTGGTAAATACTGGAGCCAACACCTCCACTAACCCGTGTAGCTGCAACATCCACACACAAAGAATGGCCTACTATTGATTGAAGAGGGGGAGTAGAGGAAGAGTATCTATACCTGGTACAGCTCCACAAACTGTTCGACTGATCAACGTCGACCTCATCCCGAGCCGGTGTACACCATCCTGCTCATGTTACTGGCATGGCAGGCTCGACAAAGGGGTGGATGTCGATTTGGGGAGAGGAGGACTTGGCCATGAGGTGGTAGAGGCACGGGAAGGACCCACTGTCGCTGGCGGCGGAGTTTTAGTCCACGTGGCCTGCGGCTGCGATGCCGGCGAGGACAAGGCGAGCACAGCCAAGCGCGACCGTGAGATTGGTGAGGTCGGTGCGAGCAGGGCAGTTGGTGGACACGGCATGGGAAGGAAGGCAGCACGGTGCTGCCAAGAAGAGCGAGTGGCGGTCGAGGAGGCCGAGGCAGAGGTTGTGGCTAGCGTTTGGGGAACGCTGTCCTTCGGCGACGGCGGTGGCGACCTTTGCGTGATGTTGGTCGCCGGTTGTGTGCGCATGTAGCCACTGTCGGATGAGTGGGGGAGGGGATGAGAGGGGGCGATGGTGGGAGACGAAGCCGCCAGCTGTGGGGCGAGGGACAGAGATCAGGTTACGGCACGTGTGCCTTGCGGCCAGAATTCAAATTTAAGCATTGCGAAAAAATCTGAAAAAAATCATGCATGTTCACAACACATATTAAGATAACCCCTACAAAATTCAGATCAAAATTTGAAACATACATCGAGAAACAAAAAAGAGAAACTCAAATGTGAATAGTCTACAGAGAACCATTCGCGAACTATTCATGACCGGTTTCTCCTTTTTGTTTCTTTATGTATGTTTTGAATTTTGATCCGAATTTTTTAGGGGTTATCTTAATATGTGTTGTGAACATGCATGGTCTTTTTCAGATTTTTTCGCAATGTTTAAATTTGAATTCCGGCCGCAAGGCACACGGTAACATGCAAACGTGCATGTGACCTGATCTCTGTCCGGGGCGGACGCGAGAGCGGAGGGGATGGAGTGGGTGACTCCACTGAGATCTAGGGAGAGTGTGTGCTGGAGTGGACAAGGAGTGGAGAGAGTCAGGGGGGTGGGGAAGGAGAGGCTGGGTGCTGAGTTTTTTTTGAGGGGGTAGATTGGGTGCTGGTTGGGCCGTGCTGGATAGCTGATTTGGGTCGTGCTGGATAGCTGATTTGGGCCTTGGACACACAACGTTTCCTCTACGACAAAATAATACTCCCTTCGTCCCAAAATAAGTGTCTCAACTTTTTTCTAACTTTAGTGTATATATGTATTAGTTAAACATGGATCATACTAAAAAAATATTTTTATACTTATTAGGTATATTTAGAGTATCACACAAAAACCGCAATTTTTAGAGAAGAAACCGAATATGCTTGATTTATGTTGGATTGCTTGCATTTTTTTTATCTTTCGTTAGACAATTTCCCTTAGCCTATATAAATAAATTATAATGATTCAAGAATTTTTCAGATAACTGCTTATTTATATATGAACATTATAGTTGGTTGTTTCCTCCTAGAGAAATGCTACGTCTTTTTTTATAATATGAAAAACGGATTTTCTCAAAATAAAATAGTTGTGATAGTTTCACTTTTATTTTTACTATATATTATATATGTTTATATGATGCAATAGAAAATGTCATATATATTTCATCAGAGATAAAAGTGATGGGTTCCGACATACGCACTGATGTAACGATGACGGAGCAGACTGAAACACCATGAGAAGAGGTGCATATAGCTAATCCTTCTTTGTATGTATGTGATACATGATAATACAAAAGGTATATTTTTTACATATTATTTTTGTTTTAGAATATAGGAGACGTAGATATGGTATTTGGAGATGCACAAAAAGTATCCATCGAGAAGGGTTCCGAAGCAATGTCGCTAAAAGGGGCCAAAAATTCATCGAGATTTTTACAACATAATGATGTGGAAGCGGTAATATCTCATAAAAAACAAAAATGGATGCCAATTTAAATGTTACCGCACATAGTATTTTTTTCAATGTTATTATCGATCTTTCCTTCGTCATATTGCCTAATTTGGCTTGTTTTCATATTATGTCGACAGACTATGTTTGTACACCCTAGAGATATTATAGTCCTCTGCAACTACTAAAGATCATTAAGGTAAAACCCAACCATAGCATTAAAGCATCAAGTCCGCTTTATCCCATACGCCACAACCCCCTTACTCGGGTTTATGCTTCGGTCACTCAAGCAACCCACTATAAGCGAGTCATGATCATATTGTAACACCCTACAACGGGAATCCCTCATGCTTGCGTGACACGGAGAGCACCATAGGACAGCACCAATAATGAAAACATGCAACTCAAACCAACCACGATCATCAATTAACCCTTAGGACAAAACAGATCTACTCAAACATCATAAGATTGCCATACATCATTGGAAATAATATATAGTGTTGAGCACCATGTTTAAGTAGAGGGTACAACAGGTTGTGGGAGAGTGGACTGCTGAATATAGATGGGGGAAGGTGATGGAGATGTTGGTGAAGATGATGGAGGTGTTGGTGTAGATCGCGGTGATGATGATGGTCCCCGGCGGCGTTCCGGCGCCATCGGAAGCGAGGGGGAGAGAGCCCCCTTCTTCTTTTTCTTCTTCTTTGACCTTCTCCCTAGATGGGAGAAGGGTTTCCCCTCTGGTCCATTGTCTCCATGGCATGGGAGGGGCGAGAGCCCCTCCGAGATTGCATCTATCTCTCTGTTTCTGCATTCTCAGATTCTGCCCTTTCACCGTTTCTTATATATCCGGAGATTCATAACCCCGATTGGATTGAAACCTTCACCAAGATTTTTTTTAAAAAAAAAATAGCTTTCTTCGCCAAGATTTTTTTTTTCAAAAATTAGCTTTCAAAAGAAAACCTTCGCCTTACGGGGTGCCCACGAGGGTCAGGGGCACGCCTGCCCCCTGGGGCGCGCCCCCCTGCCTCGTGGCCCCCTCGGGCACCGTCTCGCATTGATTCTTCTTCCCAAATATCACAAATATTCCAAAAATATTCTTCATCTGTTTTTATCCCATTTGAACTCCGTTTGATATGGGTTTTCTGTGAAACATAAAAATGCAACAAACAGGAACTGACACTGGGCACTGAATCAATATGTTAGTCCCAAAAATTATATAAAAAGTTGACAAAAGTATATGGATGTTGTATAATATTGGCATGGAACAATCAAAAATTATAGATACGACGGAGACGTATCAGCATCCCCAAGCTTAATTCCTGCTTGTCCTCGAGTAGGTAAATGATAAAAAAGGATAATTTTTGATGTGGAATGCTACCTAGCATAATCTTGATCAAAAATATTAAGACATGAGTGATTCAAAGCAATAGTCTATCATTTGACATAAAAACGATAATATGTCAAGCGTACTAACAAAGCAATCGTGTCTTTTCAAAACAACATGGCCAAAGAAAGTTATCCCTACAAAATCATATAGTCTGGCTATGCTCCATCTTCACCACACAAAATATTCAAATCATGCACAACCGCGATGACAAGCCAAGCAATTGTTTCATACTTTTGATGTTCTCAAACCTTTTCAACTTTCACGCAATACATGAGCGTGAGCCATGGACATAGCACTATAGGATGAATAGAATATGATGGTGGAGGTTGTGTGGGGAAGACAAAAAGGATAAAGTCTCACATCAACGCGGCTAATCAACGGGCTATCGAGATTCCCATCAATTGATGTCAATGTGAGGAGTAGGGACTGTGATGCATAGGATGCACTAAGAGCTATAAGTGTATGAAAGCTCAAACTAAAATTAAGTGGGTGTGCATCCAACTTGCTTGCTCATGAAGACCGCGGGCATTTGAGGAAGCCCATCATCGGAATATACAAGCCAGGTTCTATAATGAAAATTCCCACTAGTATATGAAAGTGATAACTCAAGACATTCTCTATATGAAGAACTTGGTGCTACTTTGAAGCACAAGTGTGGTAAAAGGATAGTAACATTGCCCCTTCTCTCTTTTTCTGTCATTTTTTATTTTCTTTTTTTATTTGGTGGGCTTCTTTGGCCTGTTTTTTTATTTGGGCTACTTTGGCCTCTTTTAATTTTCATAAAGTCCGGAGTCTCATCCCGACTTGTTGGGGAATCATGGTCTCCATCATCCTTTCCTCACTGAGGCAATGCTCTAATAATGATGATCATCACACTTTTATTTACTTACAACTCAATATCTAGAACAAAGGTATGACTCTATATGAATGCCTCCGACGGTGTACCGGGATGTGCAATGATCTAGCGTAGCAATGACATCAAAAAACAGGCAAGCCATGAAAACATCATGCTAGCTATCTTACGATCATGCAAAACAATATGACAATAAATGCTCAAGTCATGTATATGATGATGATAGAAGTTGCATGGCAATATATCTCGGAATGGCTATGGAAATGCCATGATAGGTACGTATGGTGGCTGTTTTGAGGAAGATATAAGGAGGCTTATGTGTGATAGAGAGTATCGTATCACGGGGTTTGGATGCACCGGCGAAGTTTGCACCAGCTCTCGAGGTGAGAAAGGGCAATGAACAGTTCCGAAGAGGCTAGCAATGATGGAAGGGTGAGAGTGTGTATAATCCATGGACTCAACATTAGTCATAAAGAACTCACATACTTATTGCAAAAATCTATTAGTCATCGAAACAAAGTACTACGCGCATGCTCCCAGAGGGATAGATTGGTAGGAAAAGACCATCGCTCATCCCCGACCGCCACTCATAAGGAAGACAATCAATAAATAAATCATGCTCCGACTTCATCACACAACGGTTCACCATGCGGGCATGCTTCGGGAATCACAAACCTCAACACAACTACTCACTAGCATGACTCTAATATCACCACCTTTATATCGCAAAACTATTGCAAGGAATCAAACATATCATATTCAGTTACGTACAAGTTTATGTAGGATTTTATGACTAACCATGTGAATGACCAATTCCTGCCATATCTCTAAACAGATATAAGTGAAGCAAGAGAGTTTAATTCTTTCTACAAAAGATATTCCCACGCTCTAACAAATATAAGTGAAGCAAAAGAGCATTCTACAAATGGTGGTTTTCTATGTGAAGAGAAACAGTCAATCCAGAATTCAAAAGATATAAGTGAAGCACATGAAGCATTCTATAAAGCCATACTCAAAAGATATAAGTGAAGTGCAATGAGCATTCTATAAATCAACCATGGACTATCTCATACCAGCATGGTGCATAAAAGAAAAGTGAAAACTAAATGCAAAAGACACTCCAAGATTTGCACATATCGCATGAACAAAACACCATGGAGGTGTACGCCACCGTGTCAGCGACAAGGACGAGCACGCCCATCGCTTCATGGTTGAGTTGCAGGGCAGGTTCGACAATACCTGGCGGGTTCTTGAGGGATCTCACTGGAGCTATGATCCTGTGATGGTTCCTTCTCTTTGGGTGTCCACCACCCGCGTTGATACCCGTCGGGCGCTACGGTTCTAGCTATATTAGTGATGCTATATGTATGATACTATTTGAGGTGTATTAGTGATAATATTTGACGATGTACGGACGCAAGAGATGATGTGGTTTTTCTTATTGAATGCATGCTAATTTGAAAAATAATCTATTTTACGATTTGGTTTTGCTTATTGAATGCTCAAATTGGAAAACTACTCCTACTTTGATTGCTCCGATAGTCAACCCGTGATGAATAATAATGATCTAATTTAGTTTTTGTAGTACATATGTTTAATTGTACAAGTTTAATCTTTGAATTATATGAACCTAGGAAATGTCGTCATCGGACGACGAAAGTCTCCCGGGGGAGTGCGAGTGGTGTGAAGACGACCGAGGTTTGTGCGATAGGCCTCACCTGACGAAGATCGGTGCTTTAGCATTAAGCTCACAGAGACCTTCGAGGTTGAAACGGTACGAAATGACGACAATTGTTTTTGTAATTAAGCACGAGTTCTACTACTTCAACATGTATTTTTTGTCTTTTACAATTCGACTAGTTTATCCCATGCCATGCAAGAGGCTATGTCTTGGAGGGACTGGATTTTGAAGATCATGAAACTATGGAAACAAAGAAAATTCACCTCCAAACAACGATTCTAACTTCACAGCCGATGAGGTGAAAAACCGGTGTGCTAATCTGGGCATTAAGCTCGACTACGCCTCAGTATATCACCCTCAAACAAACGGTCAGGTCGAACGGGCTAATGGCCTGATAATGAGCGGCATCAAACCCAGACTAGTGCGATCCCTAAAGGAGTTGGATAACGCTAGGTCGAGGAACTCGATTCCGTACTCTGGCAACTGCGGACCACGCCTAATCGTACGACTGGATACACACCTTTCTTCATGGTGTACGTCATAGAGGCTGTCTTGCCGTGCGCAGCATGGTGCATAAAAGAATAGTGAAAACTAAATGCAAAAGACGCTCCAAGATTTGCACATATCGCATGAACAAAAGAATCCGAAAACATACCAATACTTGTTGAAGAAAGAGGGGATGCCTTATGGGGCATCCCCAAGCTTAGACGCTTGACTCTCCTTCAATATTTACTTGGGGTGCCTTGGGAATCCACAAGCTTGAGCTCATGCCTCTCTTCCTTTTCCTCATATAGAGACCTCCTCGATCAAACACTTCATCCACACAAAATTTCAATAGAAAACTCAGTAAGATCCGTTAGTATAATAAAGCTAATCACTACTCTAGGTACTGTTGCAAACCAATTCATATTTTGTTTTTGCATTGTGTCTACTGTAATATAGCTTTTCCATGGCTTAATCCACTGATAGGAATTGATAGTTTCATCAAAACAAGTAAACTATGCATCAAAAAACAGAATCTGTAAAAAACAGAACAGTCTGTAGCAATCTGAACATTAACCGTACTTCTGGTAACACAAAAATTCTACCAAAATTAGGAAACATAAAAAATTTGTGTACAAAGACAGTGCAAAAAGAATCAGAACCATTTGACTTTCCAGTAAAAAATGTAAAATCGCGCACTACAGCCAAAGTTTCTGTCCTGCACCGCACAAACCAACAAGCATTGCAAACATCCTCAAGGCAAACCTTAGCACATTATTTTTATAATACAATGAAATTGTACAAAGGGATAATTTTTTTTTTTGAAAAGTTTCTGTAATTAAGATTCACAAAGTTTCCTTGAGCATGAACAAAGTTCAAGGAGCTCCCCCACTTCAACAATGCTTGTCTTTCTCACTTTCACTTTCCTTTTTGAAAAAGTTTTGGGTTCCCCTCTTTATTTGTTTGTTTTTAGACTATATAAAAGAACTCAACAGAAATAAATGACTCTCTAAAACTTCCGGGTTGTCTCCCTGGCAGTGCTTTCTTTAAAGCCATTAAGCTAGGCATATAGTGCTCAAGTAATGGATCTACCCGGACCCCAAGGTATATCAAAGCCAATTTTAATTAACAATGATTTGTGATTTAGTAGTGAGCACAAAGTAACATATATCATGCAACAACAAAGTCTAACTCTCTTCCTATGCATCAGCATGTCATAAAATAACAATTCATGCACACCAAGTAAAGGCCAATGCATAGTATAAGCAGTTTCTTGCAATTTTAACATATTGGAAACATAGAGAGGTGGAGATATAGTTCCTCTCTCATAATAATTGCAAGTAGGAGAAGAAAGCACATGCATATCACATTCATCAAAATTATCATGTGCAACGATAAAAGGCAACCCATCAATATAATCCTTAATGAGCACAAACTTCTCCGATATAGTGTAGTTTGGAGAATTCAAAAAGGTAATAAGACTATCGTGCATGGGTGCAATAGCAAAAATTTCATGTTTAACATAAGGAACTATAGCAAGTTAATCTCCATAAGCATAATTCATATTGGCATCTTGGCCACAAGCATAGCAAGCATCATCAAAAAGGGGTATTTCAAGAGAATCAACGGGATCATAACAATCATCATAGCAATCATCCTTTGGTAAGCACGAAGGGAAATTAAACAATGTATGAGTTGAAGAGTTACTCTCATTAGAAGGTGGACATGGGTAGCTAATCCGCTCTTCCTCCTTTTGGTCTTCACTCTCCTCATCATCTTTTTCATCCAATGAGCTCACAGTTTCATCAATTCCTTCTTCCATAGGTTCCTACAAAATATTAGTCTCTTCTTGGACAACGGAGAATTTCTCAATAAATGCATCAATATCGGAATTGTATTCATAATTCTCATAGCAATATTTAAGTATAGCAAAATTTTCAGCTCTGTACACAGCATCATCAAGATTTCACACTCTTTAAACAAAGATTCAATTTCATAAGCACCCATAAAAGCAATGAATTCTTCTATTTGTTCCACATCATAGTAATCATATATACCATTAGCATAATAAGCTAAGGTTTTATTATCATTGAATTTGCATGAAAAGGGAAGGTGTGGAGCCTTCATCCTAAAGCAACAAGTATAATCATATCTCAAGCATATTTCCCGAGCATACCAATGCAACATATGAATTTGATCCCATAATAGTTTCCCTTTTTGTGTCAAGAGATAATCCCTAAAGTATTCATGTTGATCCAACGTGTCTCCCATGACATAATTGAATGGGGTTTTCTCAGGATTATCAAAGTAGTGCATAATATTTTTCACATAACCAGCATCGAGGGTTTTAGGAGGTTCCCCATCTCCATGAGTAGCAAGTACACCTATTTTTTTGGTATTTCATGTTCCATATCCATAACTAAAGATAGAGAACAACTTAGAACAGAAAATAAAAATTACTTGGTGATAAAGCAAACAAGCACATACAAGAATATTCACCCCACGCTATGACTCCCCGACAACGGCGCCAGAAAAAGGTCTTGATAACCCACATGTATAGGGGATCAATTATAGCCTCTTTCGATAAGTAAGAGTGTTGAACCCAACAAGGAGCCAAAGGTAGAACAAATATTCCCTCAAGTTCTATCGACCACCGATACAACTCTACGCACGCTTAACGTTCGCGTTACCTAAAACAAGTATGAAACTAGAAGTACTTTGTAGGTGTTGTTGGATAGGTTTGCAAGATAATAAAGAACACGTAAATATAAACTAGGGGCTGTTTAGATGAAGACACAACTAAGTTTGTTTTAGTAGAGAGATTTTTGTCACCAGAAAGTTAGTTGTCCCTAGGCAATAGATAACTAGACCGGTAATCACTATTGCAATTTTATTTGAGGGAGAAGCATAAGCTAACATACTTTATCTTCTTGGATCATATGCACTTATGATTGGAACTCTATCAAGCATCCGCAACTACTAAAGACCATTAAGGTAAAACCCAACCATAGCATTAAAGCATCAAGTCCCCTTTATCCCATACGCCACAACCCCCTTACTCGGGTTTATGCTTCTGTCACTCAAGCAACCCACTATAAGCGAATCATGAACATATTGCAACACCCTACAGCGGGAATCCCTCACGCTTGCGCTACACGAAGAGCACCATAGGACATCACCAATAATAAAACATGCAACTCAAACCAATCACGATCATCAATTAACCCATAGGACAAAATAGATCTACTCAAACATCATAAGATAGCCATACATCATTGGAAAATAATATATAGCGTTGAGCACCATGTTTAAGTACAGGGTACATGGGTTGTGGGAGAGTGGACCGCTGAATATAGATGGGGGAAGGTGATGGAGATGTTGCTGAAGATGATGGAGGTGTTGGTGTAGATCGCGGTGATGATGATGGCCCCCGGCGGCGTTCCGGCGCCACCGGAAGCGAGGGGGGGAGAGCCCCCCTTCTTCTTCTTCTTCCTTGACCTTCTCCCTAGATGGGAGAAGGGTTTCCCCTCTGGTCCATGGTCTCCATGGTGTGGGAGGAGCGAGAGCCCCTCCGAGATTGGATTTGTCTCTCTGTCTCTCTCTGTTTCCGCGTTCTCAGATTCTGCCCTTTCACCGTTTCTTATATATCCGGAGATCCGTAACTCCGATTGGATTGAAACCTTCGCCAAGATTTTTTCCCGACAATTAGCTTTCTTGCGGCCAAAGAAGAGCAGTAACCGCCTTACGGGGTGCCCACGAGGGTCAGGGGCGCGCCTGCCCCCCTGGGACGCGCCCCCCTGCCTCGTGGCCCCCTCGGGCACCGTCTCGCGTTGATTCTTCTTCCCAAATATCACAAATATTCCAAAAATATTCTCTGTCTGTTTTTATCCCGTTTGGACTTCGTTTGATATGGGTTTTTTGCGAAACATAAAACATGCAACAAACAGGAACTAGCACTGGGCACTGGATCAATATGTTAGTCCCAAAAATAATATAAAAATTTGCCAAAAGTATATGAAAGTTGTAGAATATTGGCATGGAACAATCAAAAATTATATATACAATGGAGACGTATCACTTGTTATCAAACGACGATTTGAAAGGCCTTATGAAAGATGATATGTTCTTAAAACAATATATAATATCGTAAAACATAAATATAATCAAAACATGGAATTACTGGTGATAAATGCTGACATATATTGCATGCTTGCTCGCGACCATCTACGAGACAGGATGGGTGAAAAGGTACATATTATTAACACATCCATATCTAGCCAGATAAAAGATGGAAAAAAACATAGACCCATCAAAATATCATCACATCATACAACATATTAATACCTATCTACAGCAAGATATGGTTAGTCATTATCTATCATGCCCAATATGCGATACTATCCTAAATAGACTCGAAGGCCCCACCAAGGATAGAACCGCATATTGATACACTTTTACAAGGTGGATATCATTACATCAACATTACATAATAGATGGGGATACATACAAAAGGCATACAATGCCACACGAATAAATCAATACAACATACATAAGATCAACATCCGACTACGGAGGAAACACAAATAGAAGCTCAAACGACATCCACCCTGCTATCCCAAGTTGCCGACCTGGAACCTATCCCCTGATCGAAGAAGAAGCAAAAGGACTCCAGAACAAGCAAACATCGCTCTCGCGTCATGATCATCGAATAAACCTGTACCCGCAACTTTGTTGTAGTAATCTGTGAGCCACGAGGACTCAGCAATCTCATTACCATGGGTATCAAGACTAGCAAAGCTTAATGTGTAAGGAAGGAGTAAAGTGGTCTTTTACTTCCTTATGCAAGCAAGTTCTTCCCTGCCCCCATTAATGTTCATTCTTTTCCTAATGCTAGTGCACCATGCCTACACCCTCTCTGCCAATTGTCATCTCATTTTAAGATGTTTTGGTTGGCTTCCAAAATACCTCAAGTTTGAATTATATTCAAACTTGCTCTATTTTTTTACCTATAAAAAAGCCCAAACCAATTATTTCAAATACTACAAAACTCCAGGAGCTTGAGGATATTTTTATATCTGAAAAAACTCTTCTCCTAGCCCCTCGCCATTTTATTTTCTTTTGTTGTTTATTTAAATAAACAGAAACTTAAAGGAAATGGAAAAGGCCGCCGCAGCAGCCAGCTGGGCCTCACCTCCAGGCCGGCCCAGTTTTTCCCTCGCCCGCAGCCCGCCAGCACCGACTCTTTCCCTCTCTCTCTCGCCGGGCCCGCCTGCCAGCGACCCATCCCCCTCACGCTCATCTGCTCCATTACCCTCCGTCTCCCTCGCTTCGGAGCCAGAGCGCTTGCACCGTCGCGTCGTGAGCTCACGGACGTCGAGGCCAGCGCCTTCCTATGCCCCTATAAAGCCGCATCCCCGCGCCCTAGGGTTTCCCTCTTCCCCGTCTCGCCGCTGCCACAAGCCTTCTGCTTCCTCTATTTGTTCTTCTTCTTCAAGAGCAGGGCACATGAGAGAAAACCGCGCCGGTGTCCGGAGTCGCTCGTGCAGCCGGAGGACTTCAAGTTAGTCCCCGACATGTTCATCTTCTTCCTCGACGTCGACTACGTCCGTTCAGGCGTCTTTCCCGCACTAGGTCACCTCCACTGCATCGCCAGGTTCCTCGACGTCTTCCTCCCCGCTTCCTCTGCTTCGCGGATCCAAGGATGTCGCCCCGATCGGCGCGTCCCCACATTGTCTCCTGCGTTTTCCGTCAAGACCAGGAGCCAGTAGGTCCAAGGATGCCGCGATCTTCTTCCTCGACTTCGTCTGCTTCCTCTGCGTCGCCAAGTCCCGCGCCTGGCGTCCTCCCTTGCTTCCTTCTTCCTCGGACAGGAAGCGCATTGGGTTCAGAGCTGTCCACGTCGCCTCCAGTTCGTCTCCGTGGCCGTCGCTGTGTCGTAGGGTGAGCTAGGTGTACCTGCTTCCCTCCCTATTCTTCATGTTGTGTTTAGATCACGGGAGTCACTACTAGATCAATGCCATCGTCGTGCCCTCGCTGCTCCGGCGAATCTCTGAAACTTTCAGGAAAACGCTTCTGTGCTCCGTCTGTATCTTGTCCCTGCTCGCCTTGCTCGGGACCCTGCTTCGTTTCACCTTGCCGCCTCGCTACAGCCTTGCCTCAAGTGCCGCACGCACGCCGCTGCACGCCTGCACGCCCGGCCGTGGCCGTGGCCGTGGCCGAGTGCCTCGACCTGCTAGGCCGGCCCTGTTTCTCTGTATTTGTTTCGTCTGGGTTCAAGCTTCGGATCCCTTCGAGAAGTAGGTATCTTCAGCCGAGTCCTTTGCATCACCAACACCCTCGCGTGTTGCTCTGCGCCAACCTCGCACACCAGCAACTCCCGCGCGCAACCAGAGCCTCGCCCGTTGCCTTGCAGCCGCCCAACACCGAGGCTTAGCCTCCATGACCGAAACCTCGAGCGCGTGCTGCACCCGTCGTTGCTTCGCGCTTGCGCACACGCCGAGGAACCTATTTCCGCACCCCCGCCGTTAGCCCGTGATCACGATGATCGCCATCTTTCTCGTCGGTGTCGTCACCCAGTTTTTCTGTCATCCGTAAAGAAGAAGGCACCTGCGTTTTGATATTTCAAAAGATTTGATCTCCCTGTTTACTCACAAACAAAGCTCTAGTGCAGTGGTCAGCGCCCAATGCGCACACCAGGAGGTCCTGGGTTTGAGTCCCACGCGCCCCAAGTTTTTGCTCTGTTTTTCCTGTACTGTTGCACGCACACACCCACAGCCGCATCGGGCCGAATCTGCTACCGGGCTTGCACAGAGTGTTGAATCCGGCTCGTCTATATTTTTTCCCACTCCGCGTATTTTAGCAATTTCTAGTGCATTATTATTTACAGGAACTCCCACTGTTTTGCAATGTTAATAACTAAAGATCCATGCATCCTAATAAAATATGTCATATATGAATCTTGCTCAGATTTTCATGTAGTTTCACAATGTCCAACTTTCATCCATGTTTAAAATGTTTAAACTTGTTGTTTTTTTAATTTTTCTTAAGTGCCATGTTAAACTGATTTATTTCATTACTAAAGAACCGTAGCTCCAATTTTAATAAACTTTATATGTAAATGGGGTGGACAACAATTTTAATAAATTTTAATAAACTTTACATGGTGCACTTTGTTTTACTGTTTAACAACGTTAAAATATGTTTTAGAATAGATCAATACCAAATCTAAAATATGCACATGGGGATTTTCCGGAATTGTTGTTTGTTGTTCCGGCCTCATTTCAACTTGCCTAGATAGGTAGTTTTATTATGCTTCACCTCTTGCCATGTTTAACAACATTTAATATTGTTTGGTAGCTTAAACAAGATTAAACTAAATATGTCAATGTGGTGTTTTGTCAATATGCAACTCGTTGCATATTGAGCTCCACTTAACTTGTAGTTTTGTTTGTTGCACTTTGCCATGCCATGCCTCATTAAACCGGACATGCATCATACTTGATTGTGCATCATGCATGATTATGCTTGTGTGTTTACCATGTGGTTTGTTTGTTTCCGGTTGTGCTCCTTCTCGTTAGTTCCCGTTTTGCTGCGATCGTGAGGATTGGTTCATCTTCGTGGCTTCATCTTCTTCATGGACTCGTTCTTCTTCCTTGCGGGATTTCAGGCAAGATGACCGTCACCTTGGATCTCATTACTATCATTGCTATGCTAGTTGCTTCGTTCTATCGCTATGTTGCGCTTCCTATCACTTGTCCTTCAAGCCTCCCCAAATTGCCATGTCAGCCTCTAACCTTTTCACCCTTCCTAGCAAACCGTTGTTTGTCTATGTTACCGCTTTGCTCAGCCCCTCTTATAGCATTGTTAGTTGCAGGTGAAGTTGAAGATTGCTCCATGGTGGACAAGATTATGTTGGGATATCACAATATCTCTTATATTATTAATGCATCTATATACTTGGTAAAGGGTGGAAGGCTCGGCCTTATGTCTGGTGTTTTGTTCCACTCTTGCCGCCCTAGTTTCTGTCATACCGGTGTTATGTTCCCGGATTTTGCGTCCCTAACGCGGTTGGGTGATTTATGGGACCCCCTTGACAGTTCGCCTTGAATAAAACTCCTCCAGCAAGGACAAACATTGGTTTTACCATTTGCCTACCACCTATACCTTTCCCTTGGGAGTAATTAACCCAAGGGTCATCTTTAGTTTAGCCCCCCCAGGCCAGTGCTTCTCTAAGTACTGGTTCGAACCGAGCAGCCTGTGGGGCCCCCTCGGGGAAACTCGAGGTCTGGTTTTACTCGTAGCTTGACTTATCCGGTGTTGCCCTGAGAACGAGATATGTGCAACTCCTATCGGGATTGTCGGCACATCGGGCGGCTTTGCTGGTCTTGTTTTACCATTGTCGAAATGTCTTGTAAACCGGGATTCCGAGACTGATCGGGTCTTCCTGGGATAAGGAATATCCTTCGTTGATCGCGAGAGCTTATCATGGGCTAAGTTTGGACACCCCTGCAGGGTATAAACTTTTGAGAGCCGTGCCCGCGGTTATGTGGCAGATGGGAATTTGTTAATGTCCGGTTGTAGATAACTTGACACCAGATTCAAATTAAAACACATCAACCGCGTGTGTAGCTGTGATGGTCTCTTCTCGACGGAGTCCGGGAAGTGAACACAGTTTTGGGTTATGTTTGACGTAAGTAGGAGTTCAGGATCACCTCTTGATCATTGCTAGCTTCACGACCGTTCCGTTGCTCCTCTTCTCGCTCTTATTTGCGTATGTTAGCCACCATATATGCTTAGTCCCTGCTGCAACCTAACCACTTTACTCCTTCCTTACCCATTAAGCTTTGCTAGTCTTGATACCCATGGTAATGGGATTGCTGGGGCCTTCGAGTCTCTTTAGGATAGTATCGCATATTGGGCGTGACAGTAAATAAGCGAAGCACAATATGTGAAAAGCTCGTAGGCATTGGATCAATGATGGATAATTATGTTGGATGCGATTCCTCATGTAGTAGTTATAACATAGGGTGACACAGAACTAGCTCCAATTCATTAATGTAATGTAGGCATGTATTCCGAATATAGTCATACATGCTTATGGAAAAGAACTTGCATGCCATCTTTTGTCCTACCCTCCCGGGGCAGTGGGGTCCTAATGGAAACTAAGGGATATTAAGGCCTCATTTTAATAGAGAACCGGACCAAAGCATTAGCACTTAGTGAATACATGAACTCCTCAAACTACGGTCATCACCGAGAAGTATCCCGATTATTGTCACTTCGGGGTTGTCGGAGCATAACACATAATAGGTGACTATAGACTTGCAAGATAGGATCAAGAACTCACATATATTCAAGAAAACATAATAGGTTCAGATCTGAAATCATGGCACTCGGGCCCTAGTGACAAGCATTAAGCATACCAAAGTCATAGCAACATCAATCTCAGAACATAGTGGATACTAGGGATGAAACCCTAACAAAACTAACTTGATTACATGGTAAATCTCATCCAACTCATCACCGTCCAGCAAGCCTAGAATGGCATTACTGACGCATGGCGGTGAGCATCATGAAATTGGTGATGGAGGATGGTTGATGATGACGACGGCGACAAATCCCCCTCTTAGGAGCCCCGAACGGACTCTAGATCAGCCCTACCGAGAGAGAAGGGCTTGGCGGCAGCTCCGTATCGTAAAACGGGATGAAACTTTCTCTTTAATTTTTTTCTCCATGAAACAGAATATATAGAGTTGGAGTTGAGGTCGGTGGAGCATCAGGGGGCCGACGAGAAAGGGGGGCGCGCCCAGGGGGAGGGGGCGCGCCCCCCACCCTCGTGGACAGGGTGTGGGCCCCCTGGCCTTTATTCTTTTGCCAGTATTTTTTATATTTTCCAAAAGTTATCTCCGTGGATTTTCAGGTCGCGCCCCCCACCCTCGTGGACAGGGTGTGGGCCCCCTGGCCTTGATTCTTTTGCCAGTATTTTTTATATTTTCCAAAAGTTATCTCCATGGATTTTCAGGTCATTCCGAGAAATTTTGCTTTCTGCACAATAAATAACACCATGGCAGTTATGCTGAAAACAATGTTAGTCCGGGTTAGTTTCATTCAAATCATGCAAGTTAGAGTCCAAAACAAGGGCAAAAGTGTTTGGAAAAGTAGATACGTTGGAGACGTATCAACTCCCCCAAGCTTAAACATTTGCTTGTCCTTAAGCAATTCAGTTGATAAACTAAAAGTGATAAAGAAAAATTTTACAAACTCTGTTTGCTCTTGTTGTTGTAAATATGTAAAGCCAGCATTCAAGTTTTCAGCAAAGATTATGAACTAACCATATTCACAATAACACTTAGGTCTCATGTTTACTCATATCAATGGCCTAATCAACTAGCGAGCAATAATAATAAATGTCGGAAGACAACACTTTCTCAAAGCAATCATAATATGATATAACAAGATGGTATCTCGCTAGCCCTTTCTGAGACTGCAAAACATAAACGCAGAGCACCTTTATAGATCAAGGACTGAATAAACATTGTAATTCATGGTAAAAGAGATCCAGTCAAGTCATACCCAATATAAACTAATAGTAATGAATGCAAATGATAGTGTGCTCTCCAGCGGGTGCTTTTTAATAAGAAGGTGATGACTCAACATAAAAGTGAATAGATAGGCCCTTCGCAGAGGGAAGCGGGGATTTGTAGAGGTGCCAGAACTCGATTTTAAAATAGAGGTGAATAACATTTTGAGCGGTATACTTTCACTGTCAACGCAACAACTATGAGATCTCGATATCTTCCATGCTACATACATTATAGGCAGTTCCCAAACAGAATTGAAAAGTTTATACTCCCCCACAACCAACAAGCACACTCCACGGCCATCCGAAACAACGGGGTACCGTCCGTACCAACAACAGTCCTGGGGAGTTTTGTTTTAATTATTTTGATTTGCTTTGATATTTTTGATCATGGGACTGGGCATCCCAGCTACCAGCCATTTTCTCGTGAATGAGGAGCGGAGTCCACTCCTCTTGAGAATAACCCACCTAGCATGGAAGATACAGACAACCCTAGTTGAAACATGAGCTACTCAAGCATACAAAACATAATTTCATTTGAAGGTTTGGAGTTTGGCACATACAAATTTACTTGGAATGGCAGGTAAATACCGCATATAGGAAGGTATGGTGGACTCATATGGAATAACGTTGGGGTTTACGGAGTTTGGATGCACAAGCAGTATTCCCACTTAGTAAAGGTGAAGGCTAGCAAAAGACTGGGAAGCGACCAACTGAGAGAGCGAGAACGGTCATGAACATGCATTAAAATTAATCAACACCGAGTGCAAGCATGAGTAGTATATAATCTACCATGAACATAAATATCATGAAGGCTATGTTGATTTGTTTCAACTACATGCGTGAACATGTGCCAAGTCAAGTCACTCGAATCATTCAAAGGAGGATACCACCCTACCATACCACATCACAAGCATTTTAATAGCATGTTGGCACGCAAGGTAAATCATTATAAGCTCGTAGCTAATTAAGCATGGCATAAGCAACTATAATCTCTAATTGTCATTGCAAACATGTTTATTCATAATAGGCTGAATTAGGAACGATGAACTCATCATGTTTACAAAAACAAGAGAGGTCGAGTTCATACCAGCTTCTCTCATCTCAATCACTCCATCATATATCGTCATTATTGCCTTTCCCTTACACGACCAAACAGTGTGTATAATAATAATAGTGCACATGCTTTGGACTAAGCTGGAATCTGCAAGCATTCAATTCAAGGGAGAATACATGGTAATATGGGCTCTTGGTTAAATTAACAATCATGCATAATAAAGCCACTTAAACATTTTCATTATAGTCTTCTACTCTCGACCCCCAAAGGAAAGAAAATAAATAATACTATTTACATGGGAAAGCTCCCAACAAGTAAAAAGAAGAACGAGAAATCTTTTTGGGATTTCATTTTAATTACTACTACAAGCATGGAAATTAAACTAACTATTTTTTTTGGTTTTTTAAGGTTTATCAAACACACAAGAAGAAGCCAGAAAAATAAATTAAACTAGCATGGATAATAGAATGAAAGAGTATGAGCACCGACAACTAGAATAAGTGTGAACATGAATGTAAAGGCGGTGAGAAATACGTACTCCCCCAAGCTTAGGCTTTTGGCCTAAGTTGATCTATGCCCAAGGATCGCGACTACTCTCCCCGGTGTACTGAAGAGTGTCATTTTGATACCACTGGCTAGAAATCTCCTCCGGATCCCACTGATAACAAGATGGACGATAAGGGTCGAGTCGCGGTTCCGGCTCAGGCTCTGGAGCTGATGTCTGGCCTCGGTGCGCGTAGATGGCCTTTGGCAAGACAAGGTAATGACCTGCAGTTAAATCAAACAAAGAGGGCGCAGGCAGGGTAATAATCTCATTGTGTTTCTTATTAAATCTCAGGTTATACAGAAGCATCTTATCATCGTTGTCAACAATAAACTCATGCGCTACCATGCTCCTGTAATCTAAAAAGGTAAAAGGCAGCAGTGTCTCCTCTTTCTCATCATGCCTAATAGGTATCTCGAAATGTTTAGCAAGGCGTGCAACATAGATACCTCCAAAGATGGGGTCCTTTGTATGATTCAGGCTTAGCCGTTTAGCAATAATGGCACCCATACTAAAAGTGTTATCACCGAATAAGGCATGGAGCAGGATAATAATATCAGGAACACTGAAGTTTCCACTGTTTGCACGACCAATTAAGCATCGACTAGCAAATATGGCAAAGTAGCGTAAAACAGGAAAATGTATGCTAGTGATTCTCGCATCGGAACCCTTCTTCGAATCCCCTACAGTAATAGTGTTAACAAAACCATCCACATCTTTATGATGTGGTTCATCTAAGCTGCCCTCAAAGGGTATTCTACAAACCGCGCAAAAATTATGTAATGACATTTCCTTAGTCTCATCATATAAATGAAAAGATACTGAAGGAGGTGAATTCTTAGGATAATAATAAAAGTTTTGCACGAAAGTATTGGTGAGTAAGAGATCACTAGTATAGAACCGGCCTTTAGTGGCGGTTCGCCAACCGGCACTAAAGAGTGGGGACTAAAGGTCCCCCACCCCTTTAGTACCGGTTCGTCACGAACCGGCGCTAAAGTGCCACCACGTGGCACGAGCCAGGCCCGTTTGTGTGAAGGGCATTAGTACCGGTTGGTAACACCAACCGGTACTAAATGTTTGGGTGGTTTTTTAATTTTTCTTTAATTTTGTGTTTTCAATTTAGTTTAGTGATTGTTTTACATTATAATGAGTTGTTAAATCCTTAGGTGAAAGTACCGCGGATTAGTTTCGACTGGATGCATTGGACATCTAGCTAGCTAGCTAGCTAAGTGATCAAGTATATGCCATATCCATATATATTAATTATACTTGATCAACTATAATATATACGGATATGGCATATACTTGATCACTTAGGTAGGATCCATCCGGCTGAAACTAATCTGCGCTTTCTTTCATTAAATGATATGATGAATCATCATCATCATCATATTAATCATCATAGTGATGCATTACCGCTAGCTATCTAATCACCACTAGCACTACTAGCTTAAAGAAGAAACATTCACTTGTACCAGAAGCAAAAATATCATCGAGTTCAACATGATTGTCATGATATTATAAGCGTTCATGCATATATAACACAACAAAAGCAAATCACTTAAGTTCAGAACTAAGAACACGGACATGAAAGGACAAGTACTAAGAGCAGCATGAACTAGCTAAATCACTCCTGCTAGCTACTCTCTCTCTCTGGTAAAATAGCATAGAACATGTATAGCTCTCCTGATTGATCATACTGGAGCATGCAGATGAACCTGTCTCCTAATCGTGGGCTGCGCTTCTCATTGCTGTCCCCTAGTACTTCTCTGCAATCTTTAACAATTTTCCTCCAATCTTTCACTATTAAGCATTCATCGCTTCTAGAAATCATGAATGCATTCATGTGCAATGCAGGATATCTTGGCCGTAAGCTAACAATTGACATGCGACCCTTAGTCTCGATCCCCTGAGGCACAACTGTCATCGGGAGTCCCTGTTGAAGAACATCGTATAGTACTTAATTAATATACTTAGCAATGAAAGTTTAGCAAAAAAATTATGTATGCAAAATATGCACTAAGGACAAATAGTAAATATCTTACCATCATTCCTAAATAGATGTGACCGTAGTTCAATACCATCACTATTGGTCGCACATTTTGAGTACTAACATTTCTAAGTGCAGGAAGAAAATTTGTCTTGACAGTATGAAGATCCTGAAGCCATGAAACATAATGACTTATCTCCTCGCAGTTTAGTTCAGGTCCGGGACAGTAGTAAGTCCTGTCTACCAAGCGTCTGACATGTTTGGTTGAAAGGAGATAAGCTGTCAATAGAAATTAGTTGTCAATTATTTTTGAATAAGCAATATCAAAGATAAAAATATAGTTGAGAAGAACTCACATAATGGTAGAACTAGAGGCGTTTGCACATCGACCCATATGTCTCTATTACCTTCAATATCATCTTCCGGACAAATATCAAAGGTGATAACCATACCAGGCTTAAATGCATAAGCCTTGCATAGTGCTTGCCAAGTTTTGCATTCAAAATAGGTGTACATGTGTGCATTGTATACTTTGACGTTGAAAGTATAACCATCATCCTCAGTTTTCAGGTAAACTCTCTTTACCCCCATAGTTTCCATATCTTTGAAACCTATCTTATCCAAGACAAAAATTCTTGCATGGCAGGGGATGCGCTAGTAGGATAGTGAAAATTAAAAATTATAAGTCAGGCAAATGAAGCATATATAAGTCATGCTTAATTACGAAAACAGACTTGTCATTGTGACTTACTGTATCGAATTTGAAGGTCTCATCCAGCTTGATGCTGAATCGCTTACCATCAACAAGGAAATTTCTGTTGCACTGGCCGCGCTGGTCTTCACAGTATTCGCACATAATGAAATCTTTTCCGTCGTCAGACGACATTTCCTATGTTCATATTAGGCCAAACATTAAACACTTACTAATTCAATTAACTCAACTACTTCTATTAATTCAACTAAGCATTCACTAAAAATAAACTAGTTATATTAATTAAATTAGTTCAACTAAGCATTTACTAAAAATAAACTAGTTCTATATATTAATTTAACTAGTTCAACTAAACATTTACTAAAAATAAACTAGTTATATTAATTCAACTAGTTCAACTAAGCATTTACTAAAAATAAACTAGTTCGATCTATATATTAATTCAACTAGTTCAACTAAGCATTTACTAAAAATAAACTAGTTATATTAATTCAATTAGTTCAACTAAGCATTTACTAAACTAGTTCTATATATTAATTCAACTAGTTCAACTAAACATTTACTAAAAATAAACTA
>NC_041387.1:256600720-256601727 GCF_002162155.2 Triticum dicoccoides
ACGGGCGGCGGTGGCCGGGGACGGCGACGAGACGGGCGCGGCGGGGGCGGCGACGACGACGGGCGGCGGGGGCGCGCGGCGACGACGACGACTGGCGGCGGGGGCGGCGAGGGCGGCGGGGACGATGACGACGTGCGGCGGGGGCGACGGCATGGCGGCGCGGCGGCGTCGGCATCGTCGTCGGAGATCGAGATGTCTCGCGCGAGAAGTGGAACGAAGTGGCGACGATAAATGAATTTTCGTAATTGACATATATATAGGAGGGGTCTTTAGTACCGGTTGGAGCCACCAACCGGTACTAAAGGCCAATTTTGGCCAGCCCAAGCGGCGGGAAACGAGAGCCTTTAGTACCGGTTGGAGCCACCAACCGGTACTAAAGGGCAACACATTAGTACCGGTTGGAGCCACCAACCGGTATTAAAGGCCATGCGCTGCCACCCGCAGTGCGCTACTTTTAGTCCCACCTCGCTGAGCGAAGTGCAGCCGCACTGGTTTATAAACCCAGCCACGGTTGCCCTTTTGAACACCTCTATATAGCAGGCTTCTGGGCCTAACTAGCGCGCGCTGCCCTGTGAGCCTGTTGGCCCTTCTGGGCCTGTATTTGCACACCCTAGGTCTGGCAGGTCCAGTGGGCAGCGCCCCATCATTTTTTTATCAATTTTTTTCCTTCATTATTTATTTTCTTCTATTTATTTTTGAGTAATTTTTTTATATAGTTTTTTCTTTTCTGCTTTATTTTTTTTCTTTTATTTATTTCTGAGTAGTTTTTTTTGCTGTATTTAGTTTCTTTGTGAATATTTTTGCTTTATATATTTTTTTTCTTTTCTGCATTATTTATTTTCTTTATTTATTTTTGAGTAATTTTTTTATATAGTTTTTTTCTTTTCTGCTTTATTTTTGTCTTCTATTTATTTCTGAGTAGTTTTTTTGCTGTATTTAGTTTCTTTGTGAATATTTTTGCTTTATATAATTTTTTTCTTTTCTGATTTATTTTCTTCTTCTTCTTC
>NC_041387.1:256602727-256629817 GCF_002162155.2 Triticum dicoccoides
GGCAATGGGAGAGGAGCTAGCCAAACTCTTAGAAGCCGGATTCATCAGAGATATAAAACATCCGGACTGGCTAGCCAACCTGGTAATGGTACCAAAAAAGGACAAATCCTGGCGCCTTTGTGTCGATTTCAAAGACCTTAACAAGGCCTGTCCAAAGGACCCTTTCCCTCTCCCTCGCATCGACCAAATCATCGATGCTACCGCAGGGCACGATTCATTGTGCTTCCTCGATGCATACTTCGGATACCATCAAATCAAGATGGCGGAAAAAGACCAGGCCGCAACGTCATTCATTACTCCATACGGACCATTCTGCTTCAACACATTGCCCTTCGGACTCAAAAACGCCGGCGCAAAATATCAGCGCATGATTCAGACATGTCTGGCTACCCAGATAGGCAAAACAATAGAGGCATACGTAGACGATGTGGTCGTCAAGACCAAACACGTCGAAACTCTAGTAGACGACTTGAGGGTGACATTCGACAACCTCCGAGCATATGACATTAAGCTCAACCCGGAAAAATGTGTTTTCGGCGTACCAGCCAGAAAGCTCTTGGGCTTCATTGTATCCGGTAGAGGAATTGAAGCAAACCCAGCCAAGATCCGAGCTCTGTCACAATTGGATATCCCAAAAGACCTCAAGCAAATACAAAAACTAACTGGATGCGTGGCGGCTCTAAGCCGCTTCATCTCCCGTTTGGGAGAAAAGGCACTGCCCCTCTATCGCCTCCTCCGGCGCACCGAACACTTCGAATGGACGGATGCTGCCATGGCCAGACTTGAAGAAATTAAGGCCATATTGGCAACAAATCCGGTCCTGGCCGCGCCCAACCTGGGCGAACCGATGTTATTATATATCGCAGCAACACATCAAGTTGTCAGCGCGGTACTCGTCGTCGAACGAGAAACAGAAGGGCACAAATTCCCTCTTCAAAAACCAGTGTACTATGTATCCACTATCTTAACTCCATGCAAGTCCCGGTACCCACATTATCAAAAGATAGCGTATGCGGTGTTCATGGCATCCCGGAAGCTGCGACACTACTTTCAAGAGTGTTCCATAACGGTGGCCTCCGAGGTACCTCTCAACGATATTATAAACAATCGCGACGCGACGGGCAGGATTGCAAAATGGGCCATTGAGCTCTTACCATTTGACATAACCTACAAACCACGACGAGCTATAAAGTCGCAAGTTCTGGCTGACTTCATCGCCGAATGGACCGAAGCCGAACTCCCTAAAGAGTACGACGCATACTCCAATTGGATCATGCATTTCGACGGCTCCAAAATGTTGGATGGCTTGGGGGCTAGCGTCGTCTTGACGTCCCCAACCGGAGACACAGTCCAATACATGCTTCAAATAATGTACACGGACTCCAACAATGCAGCCGAATATGAGGCCCTTCTACATGGCCTCCGGATGGCAATCTCCATGGGTATTCAACGCCTAAAGGTGCGCGGGGATTCAAACCTCGCAATATCCCAAGTAAATGGAGACTTTGACGCCAAGGATCCAAAAATGGCAGCCTACCGTAAGGCCCTCTTAAAAATGTCAGCCCAGTTCGAAGGACTCGAATTCCACCATGTAGCCCGGGATAATAACCAGGCAGCAGACGTGTTGGCACGCATCGGCGCAAAACGCGACGCCGTCCCTCCAAACGTCTTCCTGGAGCGGCTCTTTAAGCCATCCGTATTATGGGAAGAGGAGTCCGGAAATGACAACCCGGAACCAACTGCACCACTCAACACAGAACATTCTGACACAATCGGTGGCTCAGCCAATGAAATAACACCTTCAGCCCACGAGATAATGGCAGTAATTGCCCCGTGGACGGAACCATTCCTAGCCTACTTAATCAGGCAGGAACTCCCCGAAGACCAAAATGAGGCCCGCTGCATAGTTCGGCGATCTAAAGCCTACAAGGTCCATGAGGGAGAACTCTATAAGAAAAGCACAACCGGAGTCCTTCAAAGGTGTATCTCCAAAGAGGAAGGGCGAAATCTCCTGGCTGAAATTCATACCGGACTCGGCGGGCACCACGCTGCAGTCCAGACCCTTGTAGGCAAGGCCTTCCGTACAGGATTTTATTGGCCGACAGCCCGGGCAGATGCTCAGGACTTAGTCCAACGATGGGTTGGTTGCTAGCTCTTTGCTAATCAAAGCCACATGCCACCCACCGCCCTCAAAACTATACCCATCACTTGGCCGTTCGCGGTCTGGGGGCTTGACATGGTCGGACCCCTTAAAGGGGGAACCCACAAGCACACATACTTATTGGTCATGGTGGACAGATTCACCAAATGGATAGAGGCCAAGCCGGTTAAAACAGCAGAATCCGGACCTGTGATAGACTTCATATCCGGGGTAGTACACTGTTTTGGCGTCCCCCACAGCATTGTCACTGATAACGACACGAATTTCACGGTCGACGAGGTTAAACTCTGGTGCAAAAACATGGGCATCAAGCTCGACTACGCTTCAGTCTACCACCCTCAAACTAATGGTCAAGTGGAACAAGCAAATGGTCTAATCATGAGCGGCATTAAACCCAGATTAGTGCGGTCCCTCACGAAATCTAACATGCACTGGGTAGAGGAGCTTGACTCCGTACTCTGGGGGCTGCGGACCACGCCAAACCGCACTACCGGATTCACACCATTTTTTATGGTATACGGCGTTGAGGCAGTTTTGCCCTGCGATATAATTCATGACTCACCTCGCGTGCGCATGTACGAGGAAAGAGAAGCCGAGTTGGATCGGCAGGACAGTTTGGACGCCTTAGAGGAGGAGCGCGACGTGGCAAAATCCCGTTCTGCATTCTATGAACAGCAGGCTCGAAGATATCAAAGCAGGGAAGTACGGGCCAAAACTTACAATCTTGGCGAGCTAGTTCTACGCCTGCCGGACAAGAAAAAGGACAAACTTAAGCCCAAATGGGAAGGTCCCTTCATCATCGACCAAGTCCTTACCGGCGGTGCATACCGTCTACGCAACGCATCTGACAACCGACTCGAGCCAAACCCATGGAACGCAGCCCGTCTCCGAAGATTTTACGCCTAGCGCCGGACTCAGGGTTCGTCTCCTTCCTCCGTCCACCTTTCATATTTTTTTCACTATCTTTGTTTTCCCTCCTTTTTCCTCCCCCTCTCAGTACAAGCCTCTTGAGGGATGATCTGCGCTTTGTTCGCACTCACTCGATGTGCTACTCGCACTCGTTATACCTGGGGGCTTCTTTAACAGAAGCTTATTTATACGGGCTTCATGCCCAACACATGTGTCACACTTCCGCATGTACCTTTTGATCGCCATTATATGCATCGATATGACTTAAGTTTTGGCCAAGCCGGGTTGCCTGGCTCCTGTGCTTACCCCTACGTTCCCGATTGTTCGGCTAGGAGGTAAAGGGAGCACCTCTGCGATTGTTACTGCCGGGTCAGCCGGACGTGTACCTCAGACTGGGTGAAGCCGAAGGCTAGCGTTCTTAAGGGAATATTCGGTCGGTGACCTGAAAGATGATTTATTACTTACCTATTTATCTGCCCCTAGATGCTTTTTCTGCTATTTTCGCAGTCTGGACATGCACTTTAGGGCATGCCTCCGAGGGAAAGGAACCCTTAACGGAACTATACTCCCTGGAAGATGTTTCTTATTAACCATGTAATATAACATAGCTAGTTGGGCACTTGTCTGATAAAGCAATTATGACCCCTACGCCTTGTCTCCATGCATGCCCCGGTTCTTTTATAACCGTAAGGGTATTCAGACACACTCCGGACTGTTGGGTCCCGTGGTTGAAGCAAAAAGGTCCGCAAAGACAAACGTTCTACAATCCGGCTAGAAGGCATTTTACATGTCATTTTAAAATTACATCGTCGAACTGACTGATTGTACTCCTCTTCAATCCCATCTAACAGGCTGTCTAATTTACAGTCCTGTTGGGAATATTTCGCGGCCAACTCTACTTGGCCGTACATCAGGCTCACAGGGATCTCCTTCCCATCGGGCCCCATAGGTCCGACCGCGGCCATGTGGTTTGGGTCAGCCTTCGGGTACCGCGTCTTCACCATGGCCCAGGCCTCCCTGGCGCCTTGACGGCAGGCCGATATCTTCCACAGACGGAGACGCCGCCGTACTCCCTGAAGCTTCTCAGCAAGCCCTCCAAGACCCTTGGGTAGGGAGACGGAAGGCCATAAGGCCTGAACGACGCCGCTCATCGCCTGCCAAACACGTTCGTGCAGTTGCAGCAGCTCGGGAAGAGGGTCTCCCGTGGAACCACGCATCTCCTCCGCCAGACGACCCGTGAGCACACCTACAGACACATTTCTGTCAATCGACTTCCTCGCCGAGCTCTTCTTTTCAAAAGAGTTTGCTCAAGCACTTACTATAAATGCCGCAACGAAGCCGCCGATTCTCCTTTACGGAGTTAGACAGCTGGACCCGGACATCTTTTAGTTCTTCGCCCAGCTGGGTGTTGGCATCTTGGAGTTTGTTCCTCTCCTGCTGCACCCTCATAAGCACCTTCTCGCCGGCCTTCAACTGGCGCAGAAGATGTTGCTTGTCCGGATCTAGTCCGGCACCCTCTGCAATATTATTGTCAGACTATACACACACGCCGCACTTCATAAACTACTTCTCTTTTCAAAATATGAATTACCAGAGGGGGTCTCCGTGGCTCCCCCGGCAGCGGCTAGTGCGGCCTCAAGTTGGGCCTTGCATTCTTGAAGCTCCTGGGACAGGTGGGTATTCTTCTCGGTAAGATCCTGCATAACAAATGATCCTTAAATCAGTTAGTTTAACTATTTTAAGTCTCGGGGGCTACTAGCACATATAACTATTAAAATTCCTCACCCGTATGTCTTTTACATACTGCTCCGTGGCTCTGGTTAAACCATATTGAGCAGCACGGAGGTGCGCGTCTCCCGCATTAAAGGCATTCAACGCCTCTGGGGAGAAACACGCGTCACAAAGAACTGTCCGACGGCGCCTGTGATTCATGGCGCTCTCCACCACAGACCTGGTGGCGGACAACCTGTCGGCATCCTCTGTTGGAGGAGCATCCGGCTCGCGCCTTGCGCTCGCCTCCCCCTCCGGACCAGGCGTTGGAGCCTGGCTGGCGGAGGCTTGGTTGGCACCCTCTCCGGACTCAGTCCGGCGAGCGCTCTTTCTCCTGGAAGAATCATGACCATTAATATACCTCCCAAGAGTCTTTCCCTTAAAAGACAATGGTGCACCATACCTTTGCGGCGATGTTTCGATTCGCGCCGCACTCCTCTTCTGCCTGCTAGGCCGCACTGACCTTGTTTGGTCAGTCGCCGCGGGCTCGGCTTCCCGCCGTAAAGGCACCACCTGCGAAGCACCATTGGTACACGGTGGTCAGAAATAAGCATTAAAAAAGTAACGGTGTCAGGACTTCGGTCGTACTCACCTAGGAAGCCGGACATAAACCGGGGTAGTCAGCCGTAATGGCGACTATAGCATTGTCTATGCTAAGCTAGTGGAATACCCCGTCAATCAATTCCACCTTTATGTCCGGACCCTCTTCGGAGGCCGGATCAAGGGATCTTCCCAGATCCTCGGGTTGTGGACTTGGGCTTTCTATGCCCTCCACATCCCGGCGCAGTTCCTGCGTCGAAATCATAAAGTAAAACACTTATGTTTGAAAGCACGGATCAGATATATAAACGTCCGCTTACCCAGCTCCGAGGGTTATTCATGGAGAATCCATTCAATGGACTTGTGCGGAGGAAGTCCTCTTTCTCCCCCTTGTACATGCCCGACAGGATCTTCACCAGATCGGCGGCCGATCCCGGCCCCGTGCGGCCATGACGGGTGGCGTCATTCTCCCCGTTGAAATCCCACATGGGGTGGCCCCTATATTGGAGCGGCTGCACCCCTCGCATAATGCATGTGGCCATGACTCCAATCATGGTTAATCCGGAATGGGATAGTAACCGTATCCGGCCCATCAGATAGTGGACGCTCATGTCATCTTCCCATTGAGGGCTCCGTGGGCGCCAATTCAGGCGTTTATTCAGAGGAGCATTGCTAAACTCCGGGAGGCCGATCCAAACTGGATCCGGTAGCAGGGCATCTTCCATATAGAACCACTCCGAAGGTCAGTCTTCGGATGCCTTCTTCGGGGTTTCGGATAGATATCCGGTCCCGGCGATGCGCCATATTTCGGCTCCGCCCACTTGATATATCGACCCCTCGTGAGAACGGGGTACGAGGCAAAACAGCCTCTTCCACAGCGCAAAATGGGGCTCGATGCCCAAGAACAGCTCGCAAAGAGCTACAAAGCCTGCGATGTGCAAAATGGAGGCAGGCGTGAGGTGGTGAAGTTGGAGTCCATCGAACTCCAGGAGCCCCGGGAGAAACGGATGTATGGGAAATCCGAGTCCCCTTATTAAGTAGGGGACGAAGCATACCCGCTCTCCTTTGGAGGGATTGGGGACATTCTCCGCCTGCTTCCCACCCTTGTAGGTGGCCAGTCCGGCTCGAACCGGAACCATAAAGGCTGGGGGAAGGTATGCCTCTGCTTGGAGCGTCACTAACTCGCTATGCAGGACTAAGCATCTCCTCCAATCTCCTGGCGGAGGACTGGGAGCGCGAGAAGAGGAGCCGCGTCGACTATCCATGTTGGAATGGATTTTTTGTCAGATGCGCCTCGATGAGTACTTGTGGAAGGAGGATGGTGTGATTTGGATCTGGATCCTCGCCTCTCTTATCGGCAGCTTATTCGTACAGCTAGGGGGTAAAACGTAAGAATACCCTGGCTTTTCGCATTCGTACAACACGTGGAAGAAGGCCATTATTGGACGTGGAAGCCAAGGAGCGCAACATTTATGAAGCAACCAGACACTATCCGGCAAACACATGGAACATGAAGGAGAACCCGCCTTGCAAACGCCGAAGACAATATATGCGCCAGACTCGTCGTCATTGAAGCCTGGTTCGGGGGCTACTGAGGGAGTCCTGGACTAGGGGGTGTCCGGATAGCCGAACTATCATCATTGGCCGGACTCCAAGACTATGAAGATACAAGATTGAAGACTTCGTCCCGTGTCCGGATGGGACTTTCCTTGGCGTGGAGGGCAAGCTTGGCGATACGGATATGTAGATCTCCTACCATTGTAACCGACTCTGTGTAACCCTAGCCCTCTCCGGTGTCTATATAAACCGGATGGCTTTAGTCCGTAGGACGAACAACAATCATACCATAGGCTAGCTTCTAGGGTTTAGCCTCCTTGATCTCGTGGTAGATCTACTCTTGTAACACACATCATCAATATTAATCAAGCAGGACGTAGGGTTTTACCTCCATCAAGAGGGCCCGAACCTGGGTAAAACATCGTGTCCCTTGTCTCCTGTTACCATCCGCCTAGACGCACAGTTCGGGACCCCCTACCCGAGATCCGCCGGTTTTGACACCGACACTTGGCGATGACGAGTTTGGCGTGCCTGAGGATCCCGTAAAGCAGACAATTCCAATTTTGTGGCTAACACCAGTATGCAGGGTAATATGCAGTGTCGTAAGGGTAAACAGCCCCAGCGCGGTGGAGGAATGAATCTGGAACGTCTGTTAAACCATCCCTGCCCAAAGCACGGGACAAAGGAGGTTCCGGCCACGCACCTTTGGAAGGATTGCCACATCATGAGAGAATTCAAAAACTCTGATCTTTTCCGGTATGATCAGGGTCCATCTGGCGGTTCCGGTCGAAGATTTCATGGGCCGGGTTACGGTGGTGGCGGTTCAAACTCAGAATTTCAGAATCAACAGGGCAATTAGAACAACCAGGGTGGTAACCATCAACAGGGTAATCAGGGGAATCAACAGCAGTCGGGTTATCAGAGCAACCCAAAGCAATTAAATGGTGGACAGTATCATGTCTTCACTACTAGCTTGTGCAAGCGCGATCAGAAACTCCATAAAAGGGCAGTAAACTCTATTGAACCGGCAGTGCCCCGTTATCTACGCTGGTCTGAATAGCCTATTGTCTGGAGCACGGAGGATCATGCGCCCCGGGTTGACAATCCGGGTCACCTAGCTTTGGTGGTTGCACCGCAGGTGGGAGGTTATAAGTTCACTAAGGTGCTCATGGACGGAGGAAGCAGTATCAACATCTTGTACTATGAAACCTTCCGGCGTATGGTGTTGATATGTAAGAATCTTAGACCATCAAACACCACCTTTCACGGAGTGGTGCCTAGTAAATCGGCTTACCCAGTTGGTAAGATAGCTCTGGAGGTAGTTTTTGGAGATGATCATGACTCAACGTCCAAGACACTTACCTTTTAAGTGGTCAAAATCAGAAGTCCGTATCATGCTTTATTTGGACAGCCGGTTTATGCTAAATTCATGGCAAGGTCGTGTTATGTTTATCTGCAGCTCAAGATGCCGGGTCACAAAGGGACCATCACGGTTCATGGTAGCCGTAAGATTGCTCTGGAGTGTGAGGAAGGTGATGCGGCCTATGCTGAATCAGTTTGTGCAACAGAAGAGTTGAAGTTTTATAAGGACAATGTTGATCCGGCAGACATGACCTCTCTAAAGAAGCCCACTACAGAGCATGATCCTGCTTTGAAGTTTAAATCGGCTGATGAGACTAAACTGGTTGATTTTGTCAGTGGCGATTCATCTAAGCAATTTAGCATCAGCGTCAACTTGGATCCCAAATAGGAAAGCGCGCTCATTGAGTTCATCCGTGAGAACCGGGACATCTTTGCATGGAAACCTGCTGACATGCCAGGTGTACCGAGGGAACTCGCTGAGCACACTCTTAATATTGATCCGAAGTTCAAACCGTTCAAACAGTTTCTTCGACTCTTTAATGAGGAACGGCGTAAGGCCATTGGGGAAGAGGTATCCCGGCTACTGGCAGCAGGGTTTATCGTGGAAGTGTTTCATCGAGAGTGGTTGGCTAATCTGGTGCTAGTACTTAAGAAAAACGGCACTTGGCATATGTGTGTGGATTACACGGATCTGAACATGGCCCGCCCAGCTGATCCCTTTGCCCTCACTCGTACTGATCAAATCATTGATGCTATGGCGGGTTGTGAGCATTTGAGTTTTTTGGATGCTTATTCTGGTTATCATCAGATCAAGATGGCAGTTAATGACCAGGAGAAGACAACCTTCATCACTCCCTTCGGAGCCTTCTGTTATGTCTTTATGCCCTTTGGGCTCAAGAGTGCCCAGGCAACTTATCAACGTTGTGTGCAAAATTGTCTTCATACTCAGATTGGGCGCAATGATCATGCCAATGTGGACGATATTGTGGTCATGTCCAGGAAGACAGAGATGCTCATATCTGATTTGCAAGAAACCTTTGATAATCAGAGAGTTTATAAAATGATCCTCAATCTGGCTAAGTGTGTTTTTGGTGTACCGGCTGGCAAGCTCTTGGGTCTTTTGGTGTCCAACCGGGGCATTGAGGCTAATCCGGAAAAGATCAAGGCTATCACATCTCTGGCTAAACCGACATGTATCAATGATGTTCAACGTCTGGCGGGTCGTATTGCAGCTTTGAGCCGGTTTATCAGCAGGTTGCGAGAAAAGGCGATCCCTCTGTACCAGATGTTGAAGAAGACAGACAATTTTGTCTCGAGCGATGCTGCTGATGCGGCATTTGAAGACTTGAAGAAGCAGTTGGCTGAACCGCCAGTTCTTACCGCTCTAGTTGATAAGGAGCCACTGCTGTTATATGTGGCTACTAATGCCCGGGCTATGGTAGAGCGCAAGGAGGCTGGGAAGGAATACCTGGTTCAAAGGCCGGTTTATTATATCAGCGAAGTGCTCATTGAGTCAAAGCAAAGATATCCGCATTGGCAGAAGCTGGTGTATGGGTTTTTTATTGCAAGTAGGAAGCTTAAACAATACTTTCAAGGTCATCCCATCACAGTGGTCAGTTCTGCTCCTTTGGGGGATATAATCCAGAACAGGGAAGCAACTGGTCGGGTTGCTAAGTGGGCTATTGAGCTTGGACCACACGGTTTGAAGTATATGCCTCGAATAGCAATCAAATCCCAGGCCCTTGCGAATTTCATCAATGATTGGACAGAGTTGCAGATACCGGAGGACAAACCGGACAGTACATACTGGACTATTCACTTTGACGGGTCCAGGCAATTGGAGGGCTCGGGGGCTGGAGTTGTCCTTACTTCCCCTCGAGGTGATAAAATTCATTATGTTCTTCGCTTAATGTTCCCTTGTACTAACAATGCAGCTGAGTATGAAGCCTTTCTCTGTGGTCTTCGAGTGGCTAAGGAGATGAACTTAAGCCGCGTACGATGCTTTGGAGACTCAGACCTGGTAGCCCAGCAAGTTTGAGGTACTTGGGATTCCAAGGATCCACTCATGGCGGCTTACCGACGAGAGGTGGATATTGTTGCTTGTCACTTTAAGGGATATCAACTGGAGCACATTGATCGGCGCAAAAATGAGGTAGCTGACGCTTTACGCCGGCTGGGATCTCAGCATAAACCGGGGCCACCATATACCTTCCTAGATGTCTTGCAAAACCCGTCGGTTCAGTTACCTACAGAGGTGGACCTCGCCATTCCTGATCCGGAGGCACAGTTGGTGGCCGCTTTACATATCGTTCCGGATTGGACGGTTCCATACTTGGCATAGTTACCAGAAGATGAAATTCTGGCCAGACAGATAGTCCGGTGATCCAAGTCCATGACAATCGTCAATGGCGAGTTGCATCATTGCAGTGTTTCAGGGGCGTTTCAGCGTTGTGTTTCTCCTAAAGAAGGCCGTGAGATTTTACGCGAGATCCACGAAGGAGATTGTGGTCATCACGCCGGTTCAAAATCCTTGGTGGCTAAAGCTTTTCGTCATGGTTTTTACTGGTTGACGGCTCATGCCGATGCTGAGGACCTGGTAAAGCGGTGTGATGCTTGTCAGAAGTTTTCACGCCGAGCTCATGTTCCGACTCAAGAGCTATGAATGATTCCAATAACTTGGCCGTTTGCTACTTGGGGGCTTGATATGGTGGGTCCTTTTAAGCAATCCAAGGATAAGAAGACCCACCTCTTGGAGGCAGATGACAAATTTACTAAGTAGGTGATCTTCCGTTTTGGTTTTCCACATAGCATTATCACAGATAATGACACGAACCTTTCTAAAGGCGAGATGGAGGACTTCTGTCAATGAGAGCACATCCGGCTTGATGTAGCGTCTGTGGCTCACCCCCAATCTAATGGTCAAGCTGAGCGAGCTAATCAGGAAATTTTAAAGGGTATAAAGCCCCGGCTTATGGTCCCTTTGAAGCGGACGCTGGGTTGTTGGGTGAAAGAATTACCATATTTGTTATGGAGCATAAACACCACCCCAAACTGATCTACAGGTTATATGCCTTTCTTCATAGTTTACGGAGCACAGGCAGTACTCCCTAGTGATATTCATCATGACTCGCCTCGGGTTGCCAATTATGTTGAAGCGGACAACGAGCAAGCACATCAAGAAGCACTGGACCTGTTAGATGAGAAGCAGGACATGGCCTTGGCTCGTTCGGCGGTTTACTAGCAAGACCTGCGGCGTTATCACAACCGCCATGTTAAAACAAGAACCTTTCAAGAAGGCGATTTAGTGCTCCGGCTCATCCAGGATCAAACTGATATGCACAAGTTATCCCCAACTTGGGAAGGGCCCTTTGTGGTCAGCAAGAATCTGCACAACGAATCATACTACCTCATTGACGTTCAAGAAGACTCACGCAGTTCTGAGGAGGAGACCTGGCGGTCGTGGAACATAGCTCTCCTTCGGCCTTACTACACCTGAGCTATAGGCTCTTCTTATGTACATACTTCGACAATGTATATATTATGCTACAAGCAGGGCCTCTGCCGTTCTTCCAATATTTCTTGGTTACAAGGGGGCTTCTGCTTCCAAAGCGATGACACTTTTTTTCCACTAAACCGGCTATCATGCCATCATACAGCTTGGGAGCTTCACACCCAAGGGGCCAAAGAGAGTTCTGTTGCTAAAAGCACGACTCAAACATAGGCACCCATTGATCACAGCTCACAAAGTTACTTGGGGGCTCTTTGTGTAAAGTAACAAAGAGTTTGAAAGGACCCATGTAATTGGGTATCAACCCACGGCTTGGAAGCTTGGTGTATTCACCTAAAAGCCCAGGTTAACCTGCCTTCATCAAGTAAGCCACTCCTATCCAGGTAATCCTGGCACGACCCGCCGAACGGTTAACAAGTTACTCTCATTGAGACCCTGAACTGGTCGAAGTTAAAACGACAATTGGTTAGTTGGAGGCCCATCTTAAAAGGCTTTGTCAAATTGTTTAACTCAGCGGCCTGGCAGCCCACAAAAAGCCTCGAATTTGGGCCTGGCAGCCCTCGAAAAGCCTCGACTACAAGTGTTATTTGCTTTTGCTTTTACAAGTTTTATCTTTTTTGATCAACTTTTAAAAATAAACCGGCATCTCTTGATCCGGCCAGGGTTTATGTCTTCATCTCAACCCGGTGTTTCTTAACCCGGTGTGGCTTACAGTTATCATCTGTTAAGCCTATAACCAATTGTGAACCGACTTCTTTCAATCTGGCTTGGCATTGACTATAAGTCGCCAGAATGATCATCCATTGTTTACAAATACCCGGTATGGCTTATCACGCACCAGCCTAATGTGGTGGATACCTTCCAACACCCAAAGTTTGGGTTTTCACCCTTACTAAACGAGTTGGTGGATCAACAAAAGTGATTTAATATCACAGGTATGATATGATTCATATTTTATTACTGTATAACCTTGGTTATGAGTATTTCTGTTTCTGTATTGGGTATCATGACCCGTCCGGCGGTTACTGCCAGGACATGTTTAAGTGTTTAACATGCGGAAAGCAGGACTTATACGGAATACCAAGGTAAATAAAGCCAGTGCCACAAATATCATGGCGGATCAAACAAACTCATATATCGGTGCACGATGGCAGCAGATCAAAGTATGCCAACTAGCCTATTACAAGGCGCTTTAAGGCCTACAATAAGTGATTGTTCTTTACACAGAACACAATCTGTGAAAAATCAGCCCGGTTGCCAGATTAAGATTCATCGCCGGGTTGACGTGAGGTTGATGGATCTTCTGGCGTTGTTTCAACCTCCTCCTCCCCATCCAGTGGCTGGAAGTCAACGGTGGTCCAGTCAATCCGGGTTAAAGCTTGAAAGACAGCCTCTTCACTTATAAGTTCGGACGGTTCAATGTTAGGGGCATAAGTGTGCTTACGGATTGGCGGGATAAGATTTTGCACTTCTTTTACAGTAGTGTCAATCCGTTGGTTGTTTGCATCATAAAAGGACCGATGAATAGTCAAGTTAGCCTCTTCCGCCAATTGGCTTGCCAGCGGACGCATCTCCATTGTCAGGGCTTTGAGGGCTTCATTATCAAATTCTGACCCATTTTCTTGTTCACCCGGAAAGCCCTTGGCGATGTCAGTTGGATCCAGGTCAGCTATCCACACTTTGGCCCGGGTCAGTGCTAACAAAGCGCCAGCCCTGGCAGCAGATCGTTTCATTTCTTCTATCTGTGCTGGCGTCATCGACAATTTGGCTAGTGTCTCCTTGATCAACATTGGTGTCGGTTTGTTGTATGAGACTGCGCAGATAACCCTTTGGGCACCGGTATACAGTTGCTCTATCAACGTATATGCTGCCTTCAGTTTCATCCGCATGTCAGAGCCCAGATGAGCAACACGGCTACCTGAAACGGTTTAAGAATTCACTGTTAAACCAGATATTCTAGAGATGGTTAATCAAGCTCTGTACACAAGGTACTTACCAAATATCGCATACGTCATAGCATTTACTTGATGTTTCAACCCGGTTAGCTCTTCTGCCTCCAGTTTAAGCGCTGCCTCGGCGTCTTCAGCCCGCTTCAACAAGGCATCCTTTTCATTTTCCCAGCTGGCACGTTCAGTCTTGAAACCGTCCTTTAGTTGTTCCATGGTTGTTAAAGCGCCTTTTAGTTCCTCTTTAGCCTTGGAGGTCTCTGCTTGCTGGGACTTGATATTCTCTTGAAGATCAGAAATTTGGGAACCTTGGTTGTTTATATCAGCCTACAACAGTCAGATGATAACGAGGTTAATATTTTTTCTCAAAAGTCCGAAGCATATAACCAGTTATACACTTGGCACTTGGGGGCTAATGCGGATTGCTTCTTTACTGCTGATTATTTGAAGTCCCAAAGCTCAATACAAGTATTAATCTTGGCACTTGGGGGCTAATGTGTGTTTGATCAGAAAATACACAGGAAAGGGAATTAACAAAATGTAGTATGGAATATAGAAGACCCGGTTTATCTTCAAGAGATAAACCGGCCCTTGGGGACTACTCAGTTGAAGTGTTCTTTATCTTAAAATTCCCGGTTTATCTTCAAGAGACAAACCGGCCCTTGGGGGCTACAATGAAGTGGATATACAGAACAAGAAGGATTAAAAGGTTTGGAAGATTACCTCATAGCGCTCCTTCATCATGTTCACCAAACCGGCCTCATAATCTCGGCTTGTGTAGAGGCAGTTTAGGAAACCGGAATGAAGCTCCTGGGCAGAAAGGTTAACATAGCTAGATAAATCTGTCTTCTCTTTCCCCTTGCCCATAGCAACAAATTCTTCCTTGGCAATATGCTTTGATAAGGCAACCAGATTGCCCGGGACGGTGTGAGCAGTACCGGTGATAATAACATCATCATCGCCACCTTTTGACGGGCTCGGCGGATTAACAATATCCCTGGCTGGGCTTGGCGGATCAACAGCTTTGCTCGGTGAATCAGCAGCTGCACTTGGAGGAGTAGCATGTGGGCTTGATGGATCAACATGGGTAGCCGGGTCAGCTTCCGGCGGATCAGCATCAGTGTTTGGACCTTGTGGGGCAGAATCATCCATGACAATATCAGTGTGTCTGCCAGCACCTTCTGGGGTCCTCTCCGGTTCAACTTCATCAGTAGGGGCACTGGTTTTGGCTTTCTTGCTCAGTCGGGCTTTGTCACTACAATATCGAACAAAGGTTAGTATGGTAACCCGACACATGAAGGAAAAAGCTGAAGGGCAGTATACTTACCCAGCGCTGGTCTTGTGGGGAGGCAATTCAGTGGTTGATGAGTCGCCAGATGAAGAATTAGACATCACTTGATAATTCGAATCAGACAGATTAAGTGGGTATCGGAAGCAACTTGCCAAGGGATAAGGTTTATTAAAAGAGGAAGAGACCTCTGGACGATGTTTCCGGGTTGGAGTGTCTGGTAAACCGGGGGAAGTGACTTGTTGGCCACTGTGCCGGGTTGTGCGACGACCTTCATGTTGCTGTGTCTTCAAAGAAAAATGTGGATCCAAATGAGCAAGAGGGCGAGAGTATTTTACTTTCTGAACTGCACGACCAAGTTTTTGAACCGGCACATGATCTGAATCGGAGGAAAGGGAGATTACCTCTACATCGTCGGCATGACTAGCTTCCGCATCATCTTGGTAATAGTTGTTGTCAATAAGATGTACGAAAAATAAGCCAAGGGAGTCAAGTTCTACCTCTTGTTCCGATTCCTCGATATCTTCGGGCGGATCAGAGGACTCGGTGGTTTTCTTCTTGGCTGGTCTCTTTGTGACTTTGCTTTTGGCACGAGGGGCCCTCGCCGGTTTATCTTGAGCTTTCCTCTTCCAGAAGGAATCTTTGGCCTGTAAAATTAAACAAAGGATTATTATAGCAGTGTTAAAGTGGAGACGGATCAAAAAGCACAAGGTTAAAATTTTACCGTTGGCGGTTTGTTGGACGCGTAAAAAGGGCGCAACCCAGTTTTGCTGCATGTAGTGATCGGTTCATCCAACATCTTCTTCACAGATTCAGTGACTTCATCATCAGTCATTTCTATTTCATTAAACCGTTGAGGATCCTTCATGTTGCCGGTATACTCATGCATCAACCCGGAGCGGCGGCTTAAAGGTAGGATACTCCATGAAACCCAGCAGAGAACGAGGTCAACACCAGGTAAACCATTGGCTAGGAGAGCCCAGAGCTTGGCGAGTTGAGGTGCATAAGCTTGTCATTCTTTGGTAGTTAGTCGTTGAGGTAACAGGTGGCCGTTGCTAAGCCGGTGAGCACGGTAAACCAGCAAAGGATTTTCTCCAGCAGGAGCAGTGTTCTAACAGTAAAACCATATTTGATTCTAGTCTTTGGGGTGGTTGTGATGTTTTGCATGAGGGAAATCAACTTCTTTCCTCTTCTGGATTGACACCCCACAAAGTTTGAGTGTTGGGACCATCAGAGAACTCAGTTCAGCGGTTTAGATGGAAAAAGTCCTGGCAGAGCTCAACAGATGGTTCTTCTTGAAGATAAACTTCATAGAATACTTGATAATTGCATATGTTGGACACAGAATTCGGTCCAATATCTTGTGGATGGAGTTGAAAGCTAGCAAGTACATCCCGGAAAAACTTTGATCCGGGAGGGCTAAATGCCCGGTCTAGATGTTGCATGAACACAATCACTTCTCCATCTTGAGGCTCAGGAGGGCATTCAGGGCTAGTGACTCGCCAATGAAGGACATTTTTCTGGGCCAAAGCGCCGGTCAGAACATATCGATTGAGCTGCGTCTCCGTGATCCGGGAAGGAACCCAGTTGCAAGCGGAAAATTGCTTGGTCATTTTGAAAAACAAACTGTAAAAGAAATGGGAAGGCCGGTTTATGATTCAAGGTTAATGTGGGTTAACTGGTGTTAAACCGGGGAATTTGAACAAGGCATATATGTGAGGTAAACCGGAAACTACTACTCAAGTCAAGATGGCAGTTTAAGTGAGGGCTAATGGTATCTGGCAGATTATCAACTACCAAAGATTAAACCGCCGATAACGGAAGGCGCAGATCTAAAATCTACTAAGTGTTGCAGAAACAAGTTTCACAAGATGGTGATATAATTTTGGATCTACCGCAGTTTTACAAAAGGAAAAAAATTATAACCCTAAAGGTCGCGACAGCAGAAGAGCGCGTATGCGTGGGCAGGATCTCAAGCAGTAAAAAGTAGTTTCTAAGGGTAATTAGGGGTGCTGAACTAGTACCGCACACCTTTGCTATCAGTTTCAGGTCTATTTATGAGATCTAGGAGAGGAAAAGGAAAAACAAGGAAGAACACCGATGAACAGAAGAACCCTAATGGAGATCTAACAGTTGAAAAGAGGAGTACTTACTAATGCTGCAAGGCAGCGGAGGGGCGGCGCAGTCTATCTGATCAAGAACAGGTTGATGCAGCGGCCTTGTTGATGCAGTGCTCGAAGGACGACGGCGGCGCCGGTTCTCGAGTTCTTTAGAGTCGCAAGGAAGAAGAAGATGAGAAGAGGCGAGGGGCAAAAATGGAAGGACCCTCGGTCCTATTTATAAAGGCAAGAGGATAAAACGGCAGGCACGAAAATCGAGGGGCCTGAAGCGGCAAAAGAGGGTGCAGCTGTCGCCTCGATCTTTGGGAATTAATTAAGAGAAGGGAATCTTCATAAATCTTTGTATGCAGAGATGATATCATGGTGATTTACTGCAGTGTCAGAAGATGACGTCACGGTGGTTCACCAAAGTTTACAGGGAGATGACAATATGGCGATTTACAAGAATCATTAGAAGACGCTCACGAAATTTTTCTAAGTATTGAAGATTGACATGAACATGTTCAAATCAATCTGGGGCCTAATATTGAGGATATAACTATTGAGTGTAAACCGCCCAGGAGGGGCCGGTTCACGCTCAACTATACTGAAGCCCATGAAGACAAGTAGATGGCGCTTTACTCATAAAGCTTAGAGGCCCAAAGCCCAGAGGCGGATTAGGGCCCATGGTGGTAAACCGCCATAGTTGTATAACTTGTATTGTAAGTTAAGGAAAGGGAGAGACCGAGCCGAACACTTGTATGAGTCGGCCTCGGGACTCTGTAAACCGGCCGGGCGTCAACCTGTGTATATAAAGGGGCGACCGGGCGGCGGGTCAGGCACAACAGACAACAACTCGAGACCCAGGCAAAGCGTATTTGCTCCCTGGTCATCGAAACCCCAATAAGCCCATCACAACTAGACGTAGGCTTTTACCTTCATCGTAAGGGGCCGAACTAGTATAAAACTCTTGTGTCCCTTGTCCGGTTTAACCCCTTCAGGCTAATCTCGTTGCGATGGCTCCATGACTAAGTCCTTCTGCTAGGACATCTGACGTGATATTTCCACGACAGGTGGCAAAACATTGCCTCAAATTAATACTGCCACTAGATTAAGGTGCAAAATAATAACATTACTGCTTTATCATGGCAGTGCCAAAACAGTAACACAAGAGCAGAGTCAACATGCATGATCTTTGGCAAACGGTCCGACCAAAAAGGAACATACCTCATGATGGGAACCATATCTGCAATCAATGTCATCATAGGAGGGATGACACCAGTCACCAACATGGATGATTCAATTCATGGGACCTTTTTATGCAGTTCACCTAAAATGAAGCAATGCTTGCACCAAGCAGTTAGCAAGTACTTGGTCCTATGAGCTAGCAGCTTTTTCTTCATTAGTTGCAATAAAATTGAGCAACATCAAGGTTGGTCATGAAGCTCGTGGAATGTTCAACTATAATTGGGATATCATGTTGTGCAGTTCAACCAAGGTCAACCGTGAAATGTATATCTCTGTTTTCACAAAAAGGTGGAAAGGAGCATGACTAACAAGTGATGAAACATACATCAAACAAAAGGAAGCATGTTCCTTATCTGAATGGTGACAGGACAAGGACAATAGTAATTTCTAAAGCAACAACATTGCTAGATATTAGTGTGGCCATTAGGATTAACTATGACAACCGTTAAATACGACATTACTTTAGTGGTGACATTGCTTCATTTTACCAGCAACATTACATTAACAACTTCTAAAGAGTTGGTATTTTGGCACGGGAGAGTAGGCGGACCAGGACAGTTGCATTTCTAACGAAAAGAAGCAACTTATCTTAATGGGGAATTTAGTGTGTCACACCCTGATTTTCATGCCACTACACTTAAGCTAACAATCATGATAAAATGTGGTTTGACAAAAACTTTTGAGTGTTTTGGACCTTGCCTTGATTGGTTTTTGTCTGATGTTTGCAAGTGCTCTACAAATCAAATAAATCCTCCAACTCCTATACTTCATCTCCTTGCTCCAAACTCTTGAACCAATGATCATGCCATGTGTATAGGACATAAAAATAATTTGGCCAAATAGTGTTTAAAAAATTAGTTTTCCAGAAACCCCCGAATCGAGGTTTGCACTGCAAGTACTTAATTAAGGGCAGTGAAAATCTTTCCAAAAATATATTTGACTCCTATTAGATATAGGGTACCCAGAAACCACAAAAATATAATTTTAGAAGTTATTTACCTATTTTATTTAAAGCCTTTTTATTGGGCCAGAAATGGTCTTTAATAGGTTAAAATTATTTTTATGCTTTAAAAATATTTGGTAAAACCTAGGGAAACTCAGTGGACATATATTGTCCATATATAAGAGTTTCAACACATGGTCATGTTCAAAATATTGGTTAAATCCCTCAAAAACCCTTTCTGGATATTTCATGCTTTTGAAATATTTACAAAGGAAATATTCTCAAAAAATTCAAAGAAAATTCTAACATGTCACATATGACATGTTTGATGATACTGACAAGTATCATGTCATGGAGAATAGTATAACACCATGAAATCCCCTCACAACCATTTCTATCCATTTTGAAGTTTGAGCAACTTTACATTGCCGAAGATGTCCAAATGTTCTCAAATCTTGTGAACATGCTCAAATGAACTAATCATTCATCTAGACCAAATGGCACAGGTTGGAGAAAATGTTATATTGATGAAAGTGCCCCAAAACCTTTCCTGTCCAGAACCAAATTTGAACAACTCTACATTGCCAAGTGTGCCCTTTTGATCTGAATTTTTGTGGACATGTTCAAATCACCAAATGATGACACTACACCAAGTGGTGCATCAAGGAGAATGGTTTTGCATGACTAGATCTTGGAGAACCCATTTCCGTTGATTTCTAGGGTTTACAAAAGTTGGAATGTCAACTTTTCCCAAATGAGCTTAAATTTGGTAGAACACACTATTTATAAGTGACATTCCATCCTGTTAATTCTCATGGCAAGTGGAATTAATTTTCTTGCCCAAACCAACAACAAACACCTTCTGCCATTTTTCCAGAATCATCATTTTGACCTCTTCCACTAATCTCCATGAGCCCAAGCTTTTACCACAGCTGAACCTGATCACCAGCAACCTCCATTATCTCCCCCTGTTCCAAAGCTCCATGATTGATGGGGTAAAACCCCATTTTCCCCCTCTGGACAGCCACTGTTCACCTCTCTCTCATCTCCCCTCTCATCTAGTGGCTCTCTAGGGCATCCAATGCCACTCCTACCTTGTTTACTCTCCCCCAAAACCCCCAGACACTATAAGACATGCCCATGGCACTATTAAAATGCCATGGCATGCCATGGACGCGCTCTGGAGTACGCTACAGTGCACTCCTGCACTGTAGCTTGCCCATTCCAAGGCACTCGACGACCTTGGGCGCCGGGTCCGTGTCTTCCGAGGTCGCCTCGATGTCCACGGCACGCTAGCTAGTCGGCCCCTCCTTCCCCTCTGTCCTTCTCACCCTGCTGAGCTCGCCCGACGCCGCCCAGCTCGGCCAGTGGGCGCACGAGCTCGGGGCCGTCCTGGAGCTCGCCCTGCTCCCTCTCTCCTCTCCTCTCGTCCTGGACCACCACGACGAGCACTGGAGGCACGCACCAGAATGCCCTTTTGGCCTCTGGCAACGCCATGAGCCGTGGCCGTGCGCCCCTCCTACAGCACCTCCTTGCCGCGCCCGTATAAGGCCACCCCCGAGCCTTCTCTTGTCTTCAACTACTCTCTCTCCCTCCTGTGCACCCCCGGACCAACCCAATCCTCCTCCCATGCCTTCTCCCTCCTCCTCTGCCGCCGTTGCCGCCTCGGACCCCCGCTCAAATTCGAGCCGCCCCGGCCTCCCTTCCTCCTCGGAACCGGTCCGTGGCACCCCCCAAGCCTCCACGAACCTCCCCAACACCCTAGGACCCCTCCTCCATAGCCAAAGCGGGCACCACCACCAAGCCCGCCGCCGCCATCCGCTGGACCCGAAGCCCTTCTCAACTCCGAGCGTCGGCGCGTGCGTGCAACACATGGACAGGTGCGCCTCATCGCGCTGAGTCCGCCGGTGTGCGGGGCGCCGCCGGAGGTGACCGGTGCTGCCTGGGAGAGCGTCGGCGCCCACTCAGCCTCCCCTCCCCTGCCTCTGCTCTGTTCAAGCGGGAGGTAGGCGATGGCCTGAGCGCTAGTCCCCGCGCGTCAGCGACCCAGTGGCTAGGGCCCGCCGTTTAAGTGGAGACGTGCCGGGAGAAATGCGCCTCCGACGTCACCCCCTCCTGACCCTCGCGGCTGAGCCACTGGGCCGGCCCACTGCTAAATTGCGCCCAGTGCGCTGGATAAGGGTAAAGCCCTTTTTCCTTTCCTTTTTCTTTTCCAGATAGCTTCAAAACTCTCTAGAGAATTCAAATAGTGTCCAAATTTGATGAATCAAATTTCTACTGACTCCAAAAATCAAGTCCTAATTAATGGGCCATAGTGGACATTTTTGTTGTTCTTGGTTTTCACTAGACACTTAAAAATGGTCATTTATCCACATAAGTCCACTTCAAAAATCCATATTATATTCATTTCAACTCCAAATCCAGTGAAACCAATTTCTAAATGTTTCTAAAGTCATGCCTGATTTAATGGGTAATTGTACTCACTTTTATAAAAAGACATTCTGTAGACAACTTGCAGATCCATTAAATCCCTTGTTCCATCATATCGAAATGTTTAAAAATATCCATTGATCCACTTCCAATGAAATCACCTTGGTCATTCCTCATATGACCAGAGGCATCCTAGAAAAGTCCAACTCACATTTTTAGAGCACTTTTATTTTTGCCTGGTCGTGTTGCTTATTATGGTTGTTTTTGACGATAGTTGACGAAGTAGACGAAATGCTCGGAGTTGGACAAGAGATATTTGAAGACCTCGAAGACTTTGTTAAAACAGGCAAGCAACCCTTTGACCATGTCTAAGAAACCCTTTTTATTCATGTCATATGGCACTTTTATTGCTTGCATCGAAGTCATGATAAAATCGTGACCACTTGAGGTGGTTTGCCTCCGTTGCTTTTCTCGTTGACACTTGCATGATGCATGACCCTACCTTTCTACGAGGGTTATGCCAGTGGGAGTAGATAGGATGCTAATGTAGATGCTACGCAAAAAGGGACGGGTATATGCATGGTGAAGGGGACAAAATATTTTCAAAAGACTTTTCGAAAACCCCGTCGGGTGCCACTTATGCCCGAGGGAGATGATGAGATGGGTAACCACTTGATGACGAAGTGGTGTACCGAGGCAACTGTGTGTTGTTTTCGGAAACGGATTAGATTCAAGATTTGTCGACTGTCCCAACCTTACATGCGCAACCACTCTACCCTTGTATGGGAAAGGGCATTATTGAGTACCTAGGCCGATACTAGCCTAGAGCCCGCATTACTAGTGACGGGGGAGAGTTGGTGCTCTCTCTCGGGACGGGGTCATGCCAGGTAGGGTGGCCATGACTGTTTTTACAGGGCACCGGATACACCGTTGCGTCCCCTCTCGGATGTTACGATCCCGAGTGAGTCTCGTATGATGTACATCGTGAGGATACGGAACAACGAGTGGACTCCTTGTTAGTGTCGTCTAGGGAAAATTAGTGATCGGGTGCTTACCCCGAGTACTTGAGGTATCGCGGGTCATGGATGACACGGAAGTTCCCCGGATCTTGTGGGTAAAGTGTGCAACCTCTGCAGAGTGTAAAACTATTCGAAAAGCCGTGTCCACGGTCAAGGACAGTTGGGCGGTGCTGCTTAAACTACGTCTAGAATTTCACAACCCCTGTGTGTGTGTTGATAAATCTATTGGGGTTAAGTCAGAAGGCTTGACATGATGATCAAGTTGGATTGGTGTCCAACTCCGCTTATATTGATATCTGCAACTTGTTCATACAGATGTCTGTACTCTCATGATGCATACTTTACATGTTGCCAGATCATGTCATTGCACGCAAAACTAGCTTTCTGCAAACTACTTGCTTAGTGCTATATCTTTGCATTATTGTGCCTTGTTCCAATCATGGGTTAATTGCGAGTACATTCAAAGTACTCATTGGCTTGCCACTGGTTATTTAATTGGCCAGACATGGAAGAACAGGAGTTCGAAGAAGAGTTCTTTGGAGACGAACATGCGAACTAGGACGTTTCCCAGTCAGAATGCCTATAGGGTTAAGGCAGATGGCATGGGTCCAAGTTATCGACGAAGATTTCTGCTGCGAAGTTATACTCAAGACTTGACCATAATGGTCATAATTTATGTAAGACGGTATGTATGGATGTAAGACTCTTGTTATTCAGCTTCTGTGTGTTCACTGAGCATTCATCTCTGTGATCACTGTACACGTGCATTCGGTGATCATGACTTATGAGTCGGGGTCCCCACATAGTGGGACATGAAAAACAGTGTCATTGATTCATATTACTGGAGGCATTACATTGAAAACAACATTGATCTAGAACTATGACTGCTAAATTTTATCAGCGGCATTACATAAGAGGCGCTCGGGGCAACAAACATCCAAACATGATAACTAGATTGGTCCTATTTTTGTTCAGTATAGCCACCTTTTACTGTGTGAGGCTAGCAAATCTAGTGCCGGACATACTCTGTTGACTTATCCCCCAGTCCCCACTTTCTTTCCTTCTTCAACCAATAGATCGGTTTATATCAAGTTTGTAGTGTGTTTTCCTTTGTTTCCCTAATAGACCAAGTGTCCAGTTGGACAGCCAGTCTCTACTACATTTCACCCCCATTGTTTCCTCTTTCGACCAAGTTCTAGATTCACGTAACAAATCTCCCCCACCCCACCCCCTTCCCTGTTTGAACCAAGTAGTACTACATTCGACTGCATGAAGTAGTACTACTAGATTCGACCACATGAAGTAGTTTTACCTCTTAACAGTAAAAATTTAGGTGGCTTTCGAATAGTTGGTCGATCCTGTGCACGAGGGGCCTGCGAAGTAGTAAAAGATACAAATGCAGTGACATGGGGATCTAGGGCAGTAGAGTGTCATGGTAGAGCACGACCACCTATGGGGCCATCAGTCCCTTTGTGGTTCGGCAGGGGCGAGGTTGCATTGCACAAAGAGCCGAGGTCGTGAGACAGCACAACAGTGATGGCGCTAGTGGTTTTTACCGAAGTTCAGGCTCCTAGGAAGCGTGAAACCCTACTCCTTCTTTGGTGGATTGATGGAAGGACCGTGAAGAACGTGTTACACTCAAGCCGGGCAAGGTCGCCTCGGGGAGAGCACCTTCACGCGTATGACTACACGTGGGTCTGAATCCTTTGTAAGGTTGCCATGGTCCTCCTTTTATAGGCCAATGGGTTACCAAAATGGCAAAACGGTCATAATCCAGTGATTAGATAGCTAACAATGCTATCATACCTAACTCTGGCAGTTAGGACAAAGCGCATTAAATACACTCCTTGGTGTTACGCTGTGGATGCGTCCCAGCAGGCCTTCCGTGCCGCTTAGTCACCTTCCACCTGTCTTTTTGACATGCCTCTGGACGGGTGTCATATAGAGGTGATATTCCTCCTAAATGGCTTCCACGTGCCAAATGATAGCCACTTAGCTATCTAGGGGCTCGACACCGCACTGATGGATGACTTGCATTGCGATGCGGTGGAGCGATGGAGTCTTGTCAGGGATGTAGGCCGCCAGCGGCCCGACAATTCTTGTGAGGGAAGTGTTGGGACTTTTCTTCGGGGTGGCCTCGACCTGACCAGGGTCGCCTGCCCGGTAAGGGAGGTTTTGCCTTAGTGATATCTTGTTCTCTTGGCTTGTCTTGGTCTTCTTGATCCGCCCATTGATTCCCCAAAGGGCTATTCTTCTAGCGTGGTTTTGTCTTGAATGCTTGGTGGAGTTTGCATCTCTACCACTTGAGCCTGTGTACAGTCCGGGCAACATATGTGAAGGTTGGTTGCACCGACGGGAGCCCCCGGGACCTGGTCCAAACATGCTGCAAGCATTGTTGGGGTAGGCCCTATCAAGTACACAGGCATGACATTTACGATGATATTCTCCTCTTTTCTTCATATCTTCTTTGCTTCTTCATGAACCGAGCTTGATTCTGTTTCCGGTTTTTTTGTGCATCGCGTGGGACATCGTGGGGAGATTTATGCCATGATCCATGGGTCGCCCACATCCCACATTCACGGGCTGGTAACAACCATTCCACTAATTCCCTTGCCCCTGCGCGGGCTTGGTGGCGGACGCGGAGCGCACTGGAACGAGTGACAAGGGAGATAGCCATGTGCCATGGATAGGCACAGGAGGTCGGTCTTGATTCCGTGTGCTGTTAGTGATGCAGATGAGTCAGATTGGTGGATCGGGGCGGTTGTCCCAAGGTAAGGAGCCAGCCCCCCGGCCTCTTGCCTATAAAAGGGGACATGGGCGAAGTGCTGGCTCACACCCATCTCTTCCTCCTTCCTTCTGATATTATTTCTCCATCATGGTGAGCGGGAGAGGATGTAGTGGCACCCTAGTAGTGGCGATGAGGGCTTCTGGTCGACATTGCCTCCCTCCTCCTGCGGGGGGCGGAGCCCGCCGTGAGAGGAGGTGGGAGAGGGCGTGAACATGGTCGTCGTGGTACTCGGGGTCGAGGAGGAGGAGCAGCGTTTTGATCGCACCTCCTCCGGCCGCTCATGACCCAAACGAAGGCCCCGTTAGGAACCAGCCACTAGAGTTTATTGTCAAGCTACGCGGGCCCCCGCGCAGCCGTCTTTGGCTTCCTACCCCATTTGCAAGGGTGATGGAGGTCGAGCAGTCACCGAGGTTGAGGCTGCACATGAGGGGCTTCTGCAATGGCAGCATGCGGGCGGATGTGTAGTTCCCCGCTCCTCATGTCATGCTTCTCTGTCGTGCCTGGAAGACCTTCGCCTGCACCTTCCCAATCTTGTCAGGCTGCGTCTAGCAGGCCCCGACAGGGTCAGGATGGGCTTCTGCCCAGGCACTTCTTTTGCCCTCGTCACATCCCACTGTAGTTCCTAGGAGGAGAGTGACAAGGTATGGTGGACTCATATGGAAAAACTGGGTTTAAGGATTTTGTATGCACAAGTAGTATTTCTACTTAGTATAAATGGAGTCTAGCAAATAGATTGAGAAGCAACCAACCAAGAAATGAAAAATCACATAAGCGAGCATTAAGCATAACTAGCACGGATTAATGCACCACAACTAGGATGTAATTTAATTGCATAACTACTGACTTTCGTGCTTGCATAGGGAATCACAAACCTTAACACCAATATTCTTACTAAAGCATGATTACTCATGAACATGACTCACATATCATTATCATCATATCGCAAAACTACACAACTAGGGAAAAGCCTATACATAGAACTTTAGCAGTAGCGCGTGTTAAAAAAGGGCGCTACTGCTAGACGGCAGTAGCGCGCGCGAAAAAACCGCGCTGCAGATACACATATAACAGTAGCGCGTCCCGTCGTAAAAGCGCTACTACAAAAATTCCCACCGCTAAGCCGATCGGCTACACAGACTAGTAGCGCTCTTTTAGAAACAGCGCTGCTGCTAATTTTGTTGTAGCAGTGCGTTTATGTGTAAGGCACTACTGCTAACGAAAATAAAAAAAATGAAAAACAAGTAGAAAAGTAAATGAAAATGAAAGAAATAGAAAAAGGAGAAAGGAAAAAAATAAAATGTAAAGAAAAATAAATGAAAAAAGGGAAAAAAGGAGAAAGGAATAGCAGTAGCGAGTTAGTTAGCTACAGCGCGTTTCCGGAAGCGCGCTACCGTTATGTTTCACTTAAACAGCGCCCCCCCCCCCGGCCACCACTTCTTCCCCAAATCCCTCTCCCTCGCCGTCGTCTCCCCAATTCGTCGTCGCCCCACTTCATCGTTGTCTCCTGCCAGCGTGGACGCCC
>NC_041387.1:256629840-256668882 GCF_002162155.2 Triticum dicoccoides
AAAAACAAGTAGAAAAGTAAATGAAAATGAAAGAAATAGAAAAAGGAGAAAGGAAAAAAATAAAATGTAAAGAAAAATAAATGAAAAAAGGGAAAAAAGGAGAAAGGAATAGCAGTAGCGAGTTAGTTAGCTACAGCGCGTTTCCGGAAGCGCGCTACCGTTATGTTTCACTTAAACAGCGCCCCCCCCCCGGCCACCACTTCTTCCCCAAATCCCTCTCCCTCGCCGTCGTCTCCCCAATTCGTCGTCGCCCCACTTCATCGTTGTCTCCTGCCAGCGTGGACGCCCGCAACCTCACCGTCTCCCCCCCGAAGCCACCCTCAGCCTCACCGCCGCCGCCCGAGGCGGCCCTCGACCTCACCATCGCCGCCCTCCACCTCACTGCCGCCTGAGCCCGCCCAGGACCGTCGTTGCGTGTGCTCGAGCCCGCCCTCTCAGCCCCTGCCTCCATCGTCGAGCACTTCCCTGCCACCGTCTCTCCCCTCTCTGTAAGTCCCCCACCCCTCCCCTACTCCTATCTCTCTCTGCATTTTAGAGCAAAAATTAGTAGAGCAAAAGTTTGTTTATAGCAAAAAATTTAGTTTAGAGCAAAGGATGTTATGTAGTAGATGTTAAAGCAGAAATTAGTTTAGAGCAAAAAATTTGGTTTATAGCAAAAGTTAGTTAGGGCATTAGGGTTTAATTAGGGTAGATGATGCTTGTATAGTATATAGTGATACTAGTAGATGTTAAGTAGGTTAGGGAAGTAGTGGTACTAGTAGATGTTAATTAGATGTTTTTCAGTTAGGGCAATAGAGTTTTGCTAGGTTAATTAGGTTAGTAGTGCTGCTAGTAGTAGTGGTACAATAGGTTAATTAGGTGAAGTTAAATGAATAACCTAGATGAATGAAATTAGTAGTTAACTGGATTTTTTTCCTTTCATCGAGCACTAAAGTTAAGTGAATTTTGTTCTATTAGTAGTTAAATGAATTTTCTTCTACACTTTGTTTTTGAATTAGCTTGTGAAATTTGGACATGTGGTTGCTCGTGTATATTTGGACATGTGTTGCGGTGTGGAAGAGGGATATTTGAACACTGTTTCCAGGGAATGAAGCTGAGTGGCCTATGTTTTGCCAAAATGTTGATTCATTTATGTTCCGGCAAATTTCAGGTTCTTGATTTGTCCACCTTTTAGCAAAGGTCATGCCGAAATTTTCCATTTCGGCATGACTTGTGCTACAAACTAGGACATATCGAGTGCCCGGGACTGGCCGCACGAGGAAGGAGTCTGTTCCTGCAAAACAATAGGCCTTTTTATGTCATTATTCATTTTATTAGGTCTAGAATTAATTGACTAGATTTAATCATGGGAAACAGGGCTAGCAACGATGAAGGACAGGGTATGATATGCTATGATTACATTTGTATGTGTGTGATATGATAAATATTATTGTATAAAGCCTATTCAAATACAAAACAAATATGTAGGAAAAAACTAATAAAACTAGTAGTAGCGAAGAGAAAAATTTTAGCAGTAGCACTTCCCTGTAAAAAGCGCTATAGATAATATCAGCAGCGCTCTTCTCTAAAGCGCGCTACAGCTATCCATGTATAGCAGTAGCGACAGGCTCTACTGCTATACATTAGCTGTAGCGCTTTATCAGTAGCGCATCGTCCCGCGCTACTGATAGGCCTAAAACCCGCGCTACTGCTAGGCTTTTCCCTAGTAGTGCTATTACAAGGAATCAAGTTTATTTTGTCCAATGATCTTCATGAAAGTTTTTATTATATCCCTCTTGAATATCTATCACTTTGAGACTAATTTGATATGTTGCTTTTGATAAGCTCAAATAAATCTAAGTGAAGAACATGAGCAGAAAAAATTTCATCTCTCAAAATAATATAAGTGAAGCATGAGAGAGTTTATTCAAAAATTTACTAACTCTGAAATAAATCTAAGTGAAGCATGAGAGCATTTCTTCAAAAATATTTATAGCACACCATGCTCAAAAACATATAAGTGAAGCACTAGAGCAATTCCATAGCACAAAAAAATTGAAGTGAAGCATAAAGAGCAATTCTAACAAATCATAGCATAATTATGGCTCTCTCAAATAGGTGTGTCCAGCAAGGATAGATGACACAAACTAAAAAGAAAAACAAGCAAATACGCATATAATACAAGACACCCCAAGCAAAACTCATTATATGTGACGAATAAAAATATAGCTCCAAGTAAAATACAGATCATCGTTAGAAGAAAGAGGGGATACCTTCCGATGCAGCCCCAAGCTTAGTTGCTTGTTTCTCCTTGAATAATAACTTGGGGTACGATGGGCATCCCCAAGCTTAGGCTCTCACTCCTTATTCCTTCATCCATCATGATCTCACCCAAAACTTGAAAACTTTAATAACACATAACTCAACAAAACCTTCGTAAGATCCATTAGTATAAGAAAGCAAATCACCACTCTATGTTTTGTTGCAAACCCATTCGTATTTTATTTTTGCATTATATATACTATATTCCAAATTTACCATGGCTTATACCTCCCCCTCCATACAACCCATAGATTCATCAAAATAAGCACACAACGCAAAGAAAACAGAATCTGTCAAAAACATAACAGTCTGTAGTAATCTGAAAACTTCATATACTTCTGTAAATCCAAAAATTCTGGAAAATTAGGAGGCAATTGTATATCAATCTTGTGTAAAAATTCAGCATTTTTCGTTGCTTCTGTGATTTTTTAAAATTTTGCTACTAGACCCGAAAGTTTCTGTTTTCCAACAAGATCAAATCAACTATCACGCAACATGATCCCAAAGGCTTTACTTGGCACAAACACTAATTAAAACATAAAAACACAATCATAACAGCAGTATACTTGTGCAACCACTCAAGAACAGAAATAAAAAGTGAAAAATATTTTATTCATTGGGTTGCTTCCCAACAAGCTCTTTCTTTATAGCCATTAAGATAGGCTTAAGATTTCAACAATGCTCACATGAAAGATAAGAATTGAACACAAAGAGAGCATCATGAAACATATGACAAACACATTTAAGTCTAACATACTACCTATGCATAGGAATTTTATTAGCAAACAAACTATCAAGACAAGAAACATCTAACATATGCAAAGAAGAGGAACAAAACATTGACGATCTCAACATAATGAGAGGTAATTCAGTGAACTGAAAATTTCTACAACCATATTTTCCTCTCTCATAATAATTAGATGTAGGATCATAATCAAATTCAATAATTTAACTATCACATAAAATAATCTCTTCATGATCCACATGCATGCAAAGTTGACACTCTTCCAAAATAGTGGGATTATCATCAAATAAAGTCATGACTTATCCAAATGCATGGGATTATTTTTAGCTAAAGTTGACACTCTTCCAAACGCACTTTTAATATTATCGCAAGCATATTGATCATAAGGTTGAAATAAATTTTTAAGATCATAAGAATCATTATCACCCCCAATCATGATCATTGCAAGAATTAGTGGACATAGCAAAACAAGCATCACCAAGCTTGGGGTTTTGCATATCACTAACACAACTGGAATTAATAGAATTTATAAGAATATCATTGCAATCATGCTCTTCATTCTAGGACCTATCATGATTCACTTTATAAATTTCTTTGTTTAACACTTCATCACAATTTTCAGATTCATGAATCTCAATGAAAACTTCATAAAGATAATCTAGTGAACTCAATTCACTATCAATTGGTTCATCATCATTGGATCTTTTGAAAAGATTAGCAAGTGGATGGGGATCCATATCAATAGATTTTTAGCAAGTGATGATGCAAGCAAATAGAAGACACATGGCAACACAAGCAAATAAAAGATCAAACAAGAAAAAGGAAAACAAAAAGAAGGCGAATAAAAAGGCAAATTTTTGTGAAGTGGGGGTGAATACAAGAGGCAAATGGAAAATAATGTAAATGGTAAGGAGATGAGATTTGTCATTAGGAACCTAATAAATGTTGATGATGTCTGGCCGGCAATGGTGCTAGAAATTCCTTTTGATGTTGCTTTAAGATACATCGGTATTTCCCCAAAGAGGAAGGGATGATGCAGCACACCTACGGTTGATATTTCCCTCAGTTATGAAAGCAAGGTATCAATCCAGTAGGAGAACCAAGCAACACTATGTAAATTGTAGCTGCACACAAAGAACAAATACTCCATTTCTCCATCTACTACCATTACTCCACACATCGACCGCTATCCAGCATCCATCTAGTGTATTAACTTCGTGGAGAAATGGAGTAATACAATAAGAACGATTACATGATGTAGAAGAGATCTATTCATGTAGGAATATCCCCAATCTTGTTATCCTTAATAGCAACAATACATACGTGTCTTGCTTCCCCTTATGTCACTGTGAAAGAACACTGCATGATCGAACCCATCACAAAGCACCTCTTCCCGTGGCAAGAAAAATTGATCTAGCTGGCCTAACTAAACCAATGTTTCAAAGAAGAAATTCGAGGCTATAAATAATCATGCATATAAGAGATCAAAAGAAGACTTAAATAATATTCATGGATATAGATCTGATCATAAACTCAAAGTTCATCGAATCCAAAAAAACACACCGCAAAAAGAGTTGCATCAAATAGATCTCCAAGAGACCATTGTATTGAGACTCAAAAGAGAGAGGAAGCCATCTAGCTACTGCCTACGAAAAGAACCCATAGGTCTATGATGAACTACTCACGCATCATCGGAGTGGCACTAATGAGGATGATGAACCCCTTAGTGATTGTGTTCAGATTGGTCCTCGTGGTTCTGGAACTTGAGGCGGTTAGAATTGTGTTTCAGCGACTCCCCTAATGTTTTTGGAATATTTTGGGATTTATAGGGTGACGAGGTGGTGCGGGAGGCCACCGAGGTGAGCACAACCCACTTAGGCACGCCCTATTGGGTTGTGCTCCCCTCGGAGCCCCACTCTGGTACTTCTTTGGCCCATCAGGTGTTTTCTGGCCCAGAAATTTTTTCAAAAATGTTTCGCTTTGTTTGGACACCGTTTGGTATTGATTTTCTGCGAAGTAAAAAAACAAGCAAAAAATAGCAACTGGCACTGTGCACTATGTCAATAGGTTAGTCCCAAAAGATGATATAAAGTTTCTATAAAATGATTGTACGACATCGAAGAATGATAATATAACTGCATGGAACAAGCAAAAATTATAGATACATTGGAGACATATCAAGGATCAATTGTAGTCCTTTCGATAAGTAAGTGTGTCGAACCCAACGATGAGCAGAAGGAAATGAGAAGTGGCTTTCAGCAAGTTATTTTCTACAAGCACTGAAACTCTCGGTAACATGTAGTTTGATAGCAAGATAATTTGTAACGAGCAAGTAATGGTAATGATAAATAAAGTGCAGCAAGGTAGCCCAATCCTTTTGTGGCAAAGGACAGGCCAAACGGTTTCTTATAATAGGAAAAGCATTCTTGAGGGTACACGAGAATTTCATCTAGTCACTTTCATCATGTTGATTTGATTTGTGTTCGCTACTTTGATAATTTTATATGTGGGTGGACCGGTGCTTAGGTGCTATTCTTACTCAAACAAACCTCTACTTATGATTAACCCCCTCGCAAGCATCTGCAACTACGAAAAAAGTATTAAGGTAAAATCTAACCATAGCATTAAACATTTGGATCCAAATCGGTCCCTTACGAAGTAGCACATAAACTAGGTTTTAAGCTTTTGTCACTCTAGCAACCTATCATCTAATAACTACTCCACAATGCATTCCCTTAGGCCCAAATATGGTGAAGTTCCATGTAGTCGATGTTCAAATGACACTACTAAGGGAATCACAACATATATATCATCAAAATATCAAACACATATCAAGTTCACATGCTTACTTGCAAAAAGATTTCTCCTATGACCTCAAGAACAAAACTAAATACTCACAAATGATAATCATGCTCAAGATCATAGGGGTATTGAATAGCATAATGGATCTGAACATATAATCTTCCTCTAAATAAACCATATAGTAATCAACTACAAGGTGTAATCAATACTACTAGTCACCCACAGGTACCAATCTGAGGTTCACGTACAAAGATTGAACACAAGAGATGAACTAGGGTTTGAGAGGAGATGGTGTTCCTGAAGTTGTTGATGGATATTGGACTCACAAAGATGAGAGGGTTGTTGGTGATGGCGATGGCTTCGATTTCCCCCTCGGGGAGGGAAGTTCTCCTGGCGGAATTGCTCCATCGGAGGGCAAAAGTGCTCATGCCCAAGTCCCGCCTCGAGACGGTGGCGCTCCATCCCAAAAGTCCTCCACTTATTTCTTTTCTAGGTCAAAATGACCTATATACCATAAGATGGGCATTGAAGGTGGTTAATGCTGGGCACAACCCACCAAGCACGCTCTTGTGTCTTGTGCTCACCAGGTGGGCCCCCTCTGGTAGTTATTTGCTCTAGTATTTTTTATATATTCCAAACCAATTCTCCTAAAATTTTCACCTCATTTGGAGATGTGCAGAATAGGTAACTCTGACGTAGCTTTTTCAGGTCCAGAATTCCAGCTGTCGGCATTCTCCCTCTTTGGGTAAACCTTGGATATTATGAGAGAAAAGGCATTAGTATTACTCCGCAAAACATTATTATGCATAAAACATATTAAATAACAGTACGAAAACATGATACAAAATGGACGTATCAACTCCCCAAGCTTAAATCTCGCTTGTCCTCAGCCAAAAAACTGATATCGAAAAACATGCACACATGCTTAGAGAGAGGGGTCTCGATAAAAACAAAATACGGACATAGAAGCATCATGCTCATTATTATAACAACAAAAAACTTTATCATATAACTTCTCATGGACAAGTAACAATTCATCACAACATCGAAGTAAAGGCATAAATTCTATTGAAAACCGAAAAACTATGTTCTCAATCAAATTTGCAACTACGATTCATCATGTTTTCAGGAAGGGTCTCGTATCGGAGCCTGTTCGCAAGTCCACATACTCAACCATCATATAGTCTTTTATGATTGCTAACAATCACCTCATACACATGAGCAAAACATTTCAACCGGACACATAGAAAGATAGGGGCTTATAGTTTTGCCTCACGACGTATTCACCTCAAGGGTGATGTCAACAATAATAACTCATGCTCACTCATATGCAAGTGGATATATGTGCCTAGATCTTTCCTCGCCACATGAAGCTTACAAAAATAGAAAATAAAAAGGAATAGGGAAGAATACTTTGACTCTTGCATAAAGGTAAATACATAAAAGTAAAAGATACGCCCTTTGTAGAGGGAAGCAGAGGTTGTCATGCACTTTTTGGTTTGTACGCTCAATATCTTAGTGCAAAAGAACGTCATGTTATATTGTCCCTTATGATAACATTTATTATGCAGTCTATCGCCTTTATTGTTTTACCATCACAAGTTCGTACAACGCTCAATTTTCTCTTACACCAAATGATCCAACACATTTTGAAGCAAGTTTTATTTCCTTATTGCACCAATGACAACTTACTTGAAGGATCTTACTCAATCCATAGGTAGGTATGGTGGACCCTCAAAAAAAGATTTTGGGCTTAAGGGTTTCTGGATGCACAAGTAGTATCTCTACTTAGTGCGAAATTTTTGGCTTGCAAAAATATTCGCAAGCACTACATGTTAAAGGATCTATGACTATATAACTTCTATGTGATTATGAACAAGCATAAATCATTATGTTGTCTTCCTTGTCTAACATCAACAATATTATGTTTGTCAATCTTCTCTTCCGTTATTAATTCTTTCATGAATTGCATCATTGACCAATGTTATGTTTGTCAATCTCCAATAAATTTTACCACCTATACTTTTCGTTATGTGATGTCGTTACTTACCATAAGATTAGCATATGATCTTTTTCATTATTTCCTTTTATTTGGATTAAACGTAAAAGTAAAGAAAGCAAAACTCGAACTAAACTTTATTATATGACTCACACACGATTACATAGATAGATAGATCACTAAGCAAACACTCAAAAAAGATTGCACTAAACTTTTTATTCAACTAATTCAAAAGATAACGAAATATCAGACTAAGATAGATAAAGGAAAAGAAAGTGGTGTGATGCGATACCGGGGCACCTCCCCCAAGCTTGGCACAAGCCAAGAGGAGTGTGCATACCATGTACTCAAGTCTCTTTTGGTGATGAAGAAGGTGGTGGTGGTGTTGATGAGCTAGTAGCGAGCTTATCCTCTGGCTTCCATGGTAGTGGCTCACCATCATAAGAGGAAGCATGAGTCTTACGAGTCCTGCAACTGACAGCCAAACTCATACCTTTAAATCTTGCCTCATAGTCAAAGACTTGATTTTGTAGATCATAGATTTGGCTTTGCAGAAAGTTTATTTGCTCATTGAGGTTGAATATGATGTCCATCATGGACCGGCCATCCATCTTGTGATCACGGGTGAAATATGTAATCATGAGGTGGTTGGCATTGAGTCTGCGCTCCATCATCCCCTTGTACTTGAAGACCTCCTACTCCATGGCTTCGAGCCTGGCCTCCATGGTTCCCCTACTCTTGGGCCCCTGGAGATCCCAGATGTGGAGCACCCCTCACACATCTGAATGGTTGAGGGTGCTACATCACCTCCCGCAAAAGCGGGTTGATGACGTTCTCAAAGAACTTGTCCATGGAGGAGCTCAGAGCGGCCATGGCGATCTGGATCTGCTAGAAAATGACGAGACATAAGAACAGAAGATTTCTCCATGATGCGGTGGTCAATATGTTCGAGGAGGTATATAAAGATTTTTATCTTGGGAAACAAGCAAAACGAAAGGGAAACGGATTCAGCAAGGTTCCCGAGGCGGGCACAACCAACCTGGGCACGCCAGGCAAGGCAGGCGCGCCCTGATATCCTGTGCCCTCCTCGGTTGCCTTCCTGGTTATTTCTTATTTTCCTAATTTTTGTAATATTCCATAATTAACAAGAGATATTTTTGCGGATTTTTTGGAGTCCGTTTATTTACCGTATCACATATCTCCTCTTTTTCAGGATCTTGGAGTGTCCTGGAAGATTTCTTTTATGTGTTCCTCCGGTGTCATGGTTCAGATAATATTTCTTTGAACATTAATAGGCGTACCTAAGATATAGTGCTTAATTCTTTGCCCATTGACCAACTTCAGGTTAGTACCTTCGTCATTATTAATCTTGATAGCTCCACAGCAATAAACCTCCTAGATGAAATATGGTCCTTCCCATTTGGAGAGAGTTTTCCTACAAAGAATCTAAAACGAGAGTTGTACAAAAGATCATATTCTACAACTTTAAATTCCCGCATTTGGATTCTTTTTTCATGCTGTAACATCCCAAAATTCTAAATTTGGAATGTTATATTAATTAAATAAATATGATTGTATGGTTGATTGTTTGGTTGAAAGTGAGTGGAATTTTAAACTTTAAAAAATCAAATGAGAGGGAATGAAAGTACTTTCCCAAAATTTTCCATTTGAAACCCTATCTAATTTGAATGTCAAAAAAATCTATGATAACCAAGTAATATGAGATGAGTAAAATGACAATCCAAAATCAGAGGCAAAGTTTTGTTTGACATTAAATTTAGAAAACAGAAACTATTTGCAATTTTCTTTGAAATTCAAATTCCCTTTCATTTTGGAGCTATTGCAAAACAATGTTTTTAAATATTTATTTGGCCATGAAAATATGTTCATATTTTAGGATTTTATTTTCTGAAAATTTTGATATATAATATGCCTATATATATAAAAACTTATTTCGCTTTTTCCTCATTGTTTAAAAAAACGCCCACGAGGCCAGGCCGTGGCCCAGCTGAGCATTAGCCAAGCGAGGCCACCAGCCTCAGGCGCACGAGACCGATCAGGCCAACACCCACATGCACGAGGAATCCACGCTCGCCCAATACCAATCACGTCGGTCGCCCGACCCTCTCTCCCTCCCCCCACGGTCGCTGCCAGGACAGCCCCACTCTTTCTTCTTCCCCACGTATTGCGTACAGAACAAGATCCTACGCGTATAGGCACCCGACGCTGCGGCCGCGTCCTGTCCTCTTGGAAACCCTACCCCAAGTCCATCCCTTACCCAAGCAAGTTGTCTTATAAATAGCCACGACGCTCCTCTCTTGATTCCCGTCGAAACCTCTCGCCATAACCCACCGTATCACACGACCTCGCCATTTGGATCTCGCCGGAGTTCACATGGTTCACCAGTCGTTTCCGACGCGTGTAAGCATCTTCTAAACTCTTCCTTCCATAGCCTACTATCCCTCGTTGTTGAGAACATCTTTGACATGTTTTGGACGTCCAGGAAGCACCTGACCCACCGCCTCGAGCTCACAACACCGCTGGAGTTCATGCAAAGCACCACAGTTTACACCAATGCCTGCTTGATCCTGATGTCTCCTCGCCTCACCATCAAAACAAAATTGGATGCTCCCCACCTCTCTGCACCACCTGGACATTAGCACTGATGCCGCTTTTCAACCTCTGTAGTGGGTTAAAACCTAATCAATCAGTCGTGTCCCCGTTTATGAACAAATTGAGCCTCTAGACTTGGATCTATCTCGGAACTATCAACACTGGATCGAAAACATAATTGTGGGCAACTTATGATGATATGGGCTATGAGACATCGGTTGGCGGAACCATGTCATGTATAGGTACGTGCTTTGTAGTAGAGATTCCAGGACATTCCTTTGTTGTGGGAAAAATAAAACCAGCTTTTTCGCAAAAACCTCAGACACAGAGCCACAAAGCCATATTGCATATAGTATAGTTTTATCATTTGTTTCCCTATTGTGATCTTGCCAGTACATTCAATGTACTAACCTACACGGCTGCAACATGTCATGTTGTAGATGTTTCTTCATCGAGTCAGAGTTACAATATAGGGTTATGGTCTACACTCAACTTGCCGATGGCATTGATGCGACTCTGCACCCGTTTTATTGTGTCCGCTGAGACTATGAGGTATATATTTGTTTTACGTTATTTAGACATGTGATTGCACTTTGATATATACACTAATGTACTGTGTGTGCCAGCATACTGATTCAGGGATGGCACAAATACACAGAGGCTTGACCGTTTGACATCGGGTCGCAACAGATATGGCATCAGAGCATATGTTGACTGTAGGACGTGACCCTAGAAACTGGAAAACCCCTAGGACAGGAAATCTCTAAAACTTTATTCTCAAAAACATCCTTTACTTGTTAGCTTTTCTGATTTTACCAAATAGTCCCTTTTACCTCAAATAGTTAGAATATACCCTTTCCCTTTTTGACCACACAGAGGATCAACTGAGTCACTCCAATAAGGACCAGATATCGGCCAACTGATGGCCTCTTTAGAGTAAAGAGGATTTCACCATGCATTAGAAGAACTGAAGCTAAAATAGTTGAAGAATTCGAAGACTTCGAAGACTCTAAGATTGATTTAACCTTTAGAAGACCAAATCCCTGTTAAATACTCAAGTTACATGCGATGATTTGTGAGTTGTCATTTGTTTGATGTTTTTTTGACAACCACAGAATAAAACCAGTTTCTTCAAAACTATTTCTTATATTGTGTGTATATCCCTCTATTCTTCTCTCGCATCTCATCCCAAAACACTTGGACCCAATAGATGATGAATGAAGAAGGACTGGTATTCTCTGGACCGCTGACTCGGCCGGAGGCGAGCTATGGATTAAAAAACATGGAGAATCAATTCGAGGAAACTTTGATTGCAAGGAAGTATGAGATTTAATACGCTCTTCAGTACTTTACATAAAGTGCTGCAACATGTTGGAAAATGCATCAAGCCATACAAGGATGTAACCGAGCAAAAACTTGGGAGGAATTCAAGAAGACTCTGTTAAGATACCGTCTCATCCGGAAGCACTATGATAACACGATGAAGAAACTTTATGCCTACAAGATATGCGGAGAAAGAGGACCCACCCCGGATGAACACATGGATGCATGCACTCATTGTGAAGGAGATCACCCAACAGAAGAATAACCCACTAGGCAGGTGACTTGTTTCTTGTGTGAAGGAACTACTCATTACCCGACCCAGAGCAAAATTTACCCAAAGGTGCAACAAATTACGAAGCAGCCGAAAGAAGCCCTGAGGAAAAGTATAGAAGAACCTGTGATGAAGGAAGTAGTTGAAGACCTTAAAGAAGAAGGCCAAATCAGATTTTACTCCAACACTTGCTATTAGTGTGGAGAAGAAGGAGATTTTTCATAGTATTGCATGAAGGAAAGCCAAATGTATCTGGGAGATTTCCCGACAGAAGAAGTGAAATATGACCCACATGAAATAGAAGATTTATCAGAACAAATAAGTCGAAGAAGAGGAACCGAAGACATCCCCACAACAACCGAATTTCTGTAGAGAAGGACCTGAGTTATATCACATGTTTCAAGTGCAACACCTTAGGTCACTATGCCAATATGTGTCCTAAGAAGAAGCCAGAACCCAAAGAGCAGACACCATCGCAAAGAAGCCCAAAGACTTGTCGGAAGCTATTTGTTTTTGTTGCAAGGAAGCAGGACATTATGCTACTAAATGTCCCAACAAGATGAAAGCTAGAGCTGAGTAGTTGAGATTTTCAATATCGGTAATAAGTGTAGTAGGAAGTATTTTTTTGTGAGCACGTGGAGTTGAAGTTATGTAATGGAAGTCTTGGATCTTGTAACAAATTCATGCATCGATAATTTTATTGTGTGATGATTTCATATGTGGAATTGTTTGAATTGATACCCTATGAACAATGATTTTGCCAATTTTCGAGGAGATGACAAATATGGTCTAGGGGAGAATTTGTGCATTTCATCTTAAGGATGGTAGTACCATGTGAGAACACTTGACCAATGGAAAGGAAAAATGTATTTCACAGAGTGGAGTTTGGAGAAAGTAAGTCGGAGATTTATTTTAATATGTTGGTTACCTCAAGAGTATGAAGGAAAGAAGTACTACTGGATTTAAAGGAGATGTAATGTGGGAATAAGGAACAATAGTAACTCCCAAGATGAGTTGAAGTTGTACCAGCAGTGATGTCATCCCATAACCCACATGCACAAGAGCTAATAAGGATCAAGCATAACCTTGTTGTAGGAGAAAACTTGGAAGAATCTGTGATTTGATCAACAAACATTCCTTAGGATGATACGCAAAATGAGAGAGTTGTAAAGAAATGATAGATGTTCTGTTCAGCTTGCAGAACCAATGGATTTACCCGCACCCAGTTCGAGAACAGGAGAAATTCTGCAATGCTTGTGGGAATGATCAAGTGTTAGAATGCGAGATTCACTAAACCCTATACATGGTAATGATATGGGTGCGGAATGGATTGATCACCATACCGTCTTACTCTCGTCATTCGCTCTTGCTATTTGGAATAGTAAATCTAGAGTGACTTAATCAAGTAGAGAGACGATGATGTCACAACCTTGTTTAAACCCTAGAATGGTAGGATGATTCACTACTATAAGATGCTGCTAACGTGTTACTACGATCAAAGACCCTTTGACGAAACTATGTGCGATGCATTAATCGCAAGCGCTGATGTTAAAAAATGTCAAAAAGATGCAAAACATTTGCAATGGCAGATACATCAAACATAGTTCAGATTTTAGTTGCATGTGCGATGCAGGGCACACGGTTGATCCATCCGAACTATTTGCGATGAGACAAAACAACAGAAATGAGCAGCCATATCAAGGTGTGTGTGATATACGACATACAATTTGCTCAGATGAACTATTTGCTATTAGGGAGTGCACTAGAAACAGTTAGCCAGATCAAGGTGTGTGTGATATATGACATATGGTTCACTCGTACAAACTATTTTATATTAGGGAAATCAACAGAAACAATTCAACTTAACAAGATGTGTGTGATAAGAGGCATACAGTTCACATATATGAACTGTTTGTGATTAGCCAAAAGAACACAAATGAGTCGTGTAAACAAGATGTGTGTGATACGTGGCAGACAACCCACTCGAATGAACTATTTGCGATGAGAAATTACAACACAGACGGTTACTACAGTTAATTCATGTGCGATTCTGTGTGTACCAAAAACTTCAAAAATTGCAAACTAGTTGCTTGCGGTGGCTAGGAGTATCGCACATGATGCATCTGCGAGTACTCGTGTGCGATGATTAGTAAGTTACACATATGTTTCCTTATGTTAACACATGCATGAATTTGCAATATGGATAGTTAATAAGCAAATGCCTTTTGGACATCGGGCACACGCTCAAACTCAATGAACAGTGTATGATACTATTATTTTCCACGAAAATTTAAGAACTTGGCTAACATCGTATGAGTAACATATATATTATGGTTACACTATTCGACAAAAGGAGGATCTTTGTAACACGGTTTTGACAACCATATGGTCCATATTGACATACTTAACATAGTAACAACTATCACATTTGAAAGACGCTGAGGGCCAACAACCATATGGTCCATATCTACATACTTAACATAGTAACATCTAGCGCATTTTAAGAGGCTAAGGGACAACAACCACAACTATCCGCTGGAAGCAACTTGATCACGGCGACTCGGCATCTCATTAATGGAAAGGAAGAGCCCTCCTATGCCTTGGTAGAGCATGAGTAGAAGAGTGTCCCCAATTTTCCAATATGGATGTATTGCCATGACAAGCGAGAAATTGTTAATTTGAATGGTTCCATTTCTACGGGAAATGCAGTACCTTGCAATCACTTTGGCATTATTAGCAGGCACAAGTGTAATTCGACCATGCTGGGAAATCAATCGAGGAACTGCTACAGCGGACAATTTCTGTTGAAATGTAGAATAAAAACCAACCGTAACATATCAGTGAAGATATATATAGTTTGTGAGCATCAACATAAAAATAAGACTTTGTGCACACAATTGGTCTTGTTCAATGTGTGCACCATAGGTATAATTAATCCCATCCAAAATCCAGCGTTCATACGCTGTGCTATCTCTGTCAGATTATCAGCAAAGTTTATGACATGCTTCAAGTCCTTCCAGTGGAATTGGGTATGCTTAGTTACATACAAATCATTCACTATGCATCCAACATATCCTGCTTAAAAGGTGGAAAGGTATTATTTATTCAGAACATGGCAGAAGAATATGTAGTGCGCATAAATTGGTAAATGGAATTTGTTACTGCCTAGGAACGGAGTCAGAAAATGAAATCACAATTGGTTGCTTAAATAGTGATCAATTATTTAGAACAAATACCCTGATTTTGTTAAGTAATATGCCAGCATGGATAAAGTTGAAAGTAGACTAACCTCGACCAGACTTTGATCGACCGATGATGTTGGGCAAGTAAACATCCATGTTAATTAGACCAGGCTGTGGTGCACGCACTAGAATTTTATTGCCAGCTTTCAGTTCATAACACTTAGAAATTTTTCTCCAAAGGTCCGAATCAAAATAGGAGTGAGCATCTTTATCAAGTTTTACGCTAACCGTCATTGTAAATCTATGATGCGTTGTCAATATGACATCCATGGAGTCATCAACAAAGTAAAGCCCAAGATTTCCTTCTGCTCATGTTCTTGCAAAGCAAGGGATGTGCTACTTGACATGAAAATTAAGATCATAAATTAGATATATTGAAATAACAAAGAAAGATGCAAACATGAGAGTAACTGATAGAACAGATCAATATATAGATGAAAGCAGAGAACAAAAATATATAATTAAAAATAGATAATGTAACAAAGATTTGATTTCAAATATGAGAGTAACTGAATTAACAACACATCATATATTTGCCTAATATAGGCGGGAATCGGCTTCGACATCTAGGCTGCACGTGGCACCGCACCTTCCATCCAAATGTTGCAACAAACGGTATATCTTCACAAATTTAGGCCATGCCAACCGTGGTAGTTCGAGATTGAACATACCGAGCGCTCCCCGAAGTCATCCGGAATGGTGAGAGAACTTCGTTTCTAACTGGCCGCAACCACAATTGCCCGATTTGTGCCTGCACTGTGGACAGATGAATGAAAACCCTCGAATCAGCTAGAAGATAAATGAATCCATGGCGATTTCCGATGGTTGATTGACATCGATGGATGGACTGCGATAAGAGATGAATGAATATTTTTCTAACTTGATTACCTTCTTCGTCTTGGGGGTGACCTTAGGATGGAGGGCGCCTTCTTCGTCTTCTAGATTCTCGACTGCTGCAGCTTGGAAGGCGCGCTCGAGGGAGCACACTGCATCCTTCTCTTGGCAGGTGACTATGAGGATGCCGCCGCTTCTAGGCATCTTGAGGACGTTGTAGCCGTGGTGTGTGGCCGCCATGAACTTGGCCAGTGCAGGGTACCCTAGGATGGCGTTGTAGGGCAGGTGGATGTCGGCGACGTCGAAGTCGATGAGCTTGGTGCGGTAGTTGTTGCGCTCGCCGAAGGTGACAGGGAGGCATACTTGCCCGATCAGATGTGTCGATCCGTCGGTCACTCCTGAGAATGGCTTGGTGGGGTGCAGCTGGTAGTATGGCACCTGGAGCGTGTCGAACGTCTGAACGGAGAGAATGTTTAGCCCTGCTCCGCCATCAATGAGGGTCTTGGTGACGGTCACATTGCTGATGATGGGGCAGCAGAGCATGTGGAGCGCGCCAATGGTGGCCACGCACTTGATCTGGTATGAGGAGTCGAAGGTGATGGCGCACTTGCACCACTTGAGAGGGCAAGTTGCTTCAGGCTTGGGGAGCGCTGCATTCACCTCGCGCGCAAACTGCTTGAAGACGCGGTGGGAAGCCGAGGCCTGTGAGCCGCCCAGGATGCAGGAGATGGCCCGAGGCTCCTGGAAGCCCCCTGCCCCTCATCCTGGTGTTGATCTTCATTCCTTCTTGGCAGTGGAGGTAGAGGAGGGAAGGCAGCATTGCCCTTAGGGCGGTCCTCATGAGGCTGCTCCCTCCAGTTGCCCTTGCGAGGCTGGTCCTGCCAGCGGTCCTTACGAGGCTGGTCGCGCCACTCTTGACGGCGGTCGCGTCCATCCCAGCGTCCTCCACCTCGGCCACCTCCTCGACCATTGCCTCGATCATTGAGCTCGGGGCGTCGACTGAGGCGCCCATCACGCGGAGCCTTGAGCTCCTGGCAGTCGCTGGTGTTGTGGCTGTAGACGTTGTGGAAGGCGCAGAACGGCCGCTTGCCCTTGGATGACTCGGGGTGGTCACGGCCATGCTTGGTCTCTGGCTCGGCTGCAAGCACGGCTGGCCCCTTGCGCTTCGTGTCCTTGGCCTTGGTCTTCTTGTCTTCTAGATTAGCATCAGGGAGCTCGAGGAGGGAAAGGCGTCCCTCCTCAGCCCTTGCACACTTGTTCGCCATGTTGAACATCTCCAGAGCGGTGCAGAGATCCTTGTGGATGGCTAGCTCCTCCTTCATCTTGACATCGCGGACACCATCGGTGAACGCGGAGATGATGGCCTCGTCAGACACCTTGGGAATCTTGAGGCGAACATTGTTGAAGCGCTAGATATACTTATGCAGGGTCTCTCAAGCTTGCTGCTTGACGCGACATAGGTCTCCTGCGGCCGGCGAACGGACCTGAGTGCCCTGGAAGTTGGCGATGAAGCGGCCGCGCATCTCCTCCCAGGAAGAAACTGACCTCTGGGTCAGGTTCAGGAGCCACGAACATGCTCCATACTTGAGAGCCATCGGGAACCAGTTTGCCATGATCTTCTCGTCGCCGTTAGCCGCCTCGATGCTCAACTCGTAGAGCTGTAGGAACTCGGCGGGGTCTGCGGGCCGTGGTAGCGTGGAGGCAGGTCAGGCTTGAACTTGCTCGGCCCGACGATGCTGTGGAGCTCCGTAGTGAACGCGCGGCATCCTGCTGTGGCCACCTGAGGTCGTCGAGGGGGTGGAAGATGGTCCTGATGCACGCACATCGCCACCTCCTGTGGCAGTGCACGAGCTTGGTGTTGGGGTGCTGGGAGCACGCACGCTTCTCCTTCGGGACGTTGCACCACCTGGTAGCTCACGTCATCTCGAGCCGGCGTCGGGCGCTGCGGGTCGCACCATGGAGCCATATGCCTTGGCTACATGATGGTGCCCCGGGCCGGAGGTGGACGAGGAGCCCCGTGCACGACGTTGCCCGCTGTAGGTGGTTGCTGAGGTAGCGAGTGAGCCAGCACGTCGGAGCCCCCGTGCACGACGCTGATGAGCTCGGCGATCCGCTCGAGCCACTCCTCATAGAGATCACCCACCGGATGGTAGCAAAGCAGCTCCCGCGCCGTGAGCAGAGCGGCCTGTGCATCCTCCTGGCCGCGGCGCGCATGGGATGACGAAGCTGCTGGGGTCAGTGATGGAGTAGCGGTGCGGCCGTCACGGCGCACCGACGGGTGTAGCAATGAAGCTTGCTGCTCATGGTCGGCAGGGCCCATGGCGGCGTTGGACAATGGAAAAGGAGCACGGCGGGCACAACCGTCACCCGCCGGAGCCGTCTGAGCTACGCGGGCGGCAACCACAGCCTGACGCTCGATGCGAGCCCTGCGCGCGTCGGCCATGGAGGTGTCGGAATAGTGGCGGATGGGACGACGGAAGAGAGGACCCGACGCACCCCTACCTGGCGCGCCGAATGTTAGATTTAGGGATCCGGCATCCCTTGAGAGGTTCGAACTCTGGGGTGCATGCGAAGATCTCAACATGTCCAGCCTGCCTACTCGCGATGCTCCTAGCCTAGCTCAACGATCTCTAAGGGACACAAAGACACAGAGATTTATACTAGTTCGGGCCACCGTTGTGGTGTAATACCCTAATCCAGTGTGGTGTGGTGGATTGCCTCAAGGGGCTATGGATGAACTAGTACAGTGGATGAACAAGCCTTAGGAGGTGAGGTGTTCTTGAGCTGGTGTGGTGTTCTACTTGTTCTGATTTCGGTTCTCCTCTATGGTGGTGGCTAAGACCTACATATAGTGGCCTTGGTCCTCTTCCCAAATATGATCGGGAAGGGATCCCACAACGGCGGGATTTGAAAGGGGACAAGTAGTACAGTCTATCGTGATAAAAGTAGTGTTCGCCTGCGAAAAGCCTCTGGTCGTGACGCTGTGGTGGGCTCGGTGATGACCTCCGTCCTACTGTCCTGGCGGTCTTGGTCTTGTTGCACCAGAATGGAAACCTTTGGCTGATTCCAGGGGACTCTGCGCCTGTGGCTTGCCTCCCTTGCACCAAAGAGGAAACCTGCGCTCTGCACTCGCCTGGCGCCCGCCTGGCCTTGGTCGTTATGGCTCACGTCAACTGAGCTTCGTGAGCCTCAGGAGCCCTCCTGACGAGGCCACCTCCTTTGGGGGTCTTGGCGTCGTCCGCCTCGCGAGGCTTGGCCCCTCGCGAGGGTCTTGCGGAGTTGGTGTTGAGGCTGGGCCGTACCAGGCCGTCGATGGAGTCACGCGGTGGGCCGCAGGCAGGCAGGACTGGATACCCCCAAGTCCAGGACGCCGATCGTAGAGGCGACGGAGATGAATCATGTGCGATAGCAAATCATCGAGATTGAAGGGGAGTCCAAATTTCCTTTGTCCTTTGTCCATGAGTTTTTTCTATGATGAACATAAACCCTGCAAATCACCGTGTTCAAATTTTGCACTTTTCCGGGTTCATATACAATTTATAGGGGGTTATGTGCATTTTCTAGGCATTACTGCACACAATTCAAATTCAAACAATCGGTGCTTGAAAAGGTTCACGAGAACGGTCTGGAAAACCATGATTGTGCTAGTTAGTAAATTTTCATGCCTCTTACATGGAATGGGCAGATATTTCACGGAAATGTGTGGCAATAGTCAACCACAAACACGTCATTTATTGGTTTTTCAACTGTAGAAAAATGAAAAGCATGCTTGAAAAACATGACGGCTGGCATGGTGCCATGGTATGGCCTCACCATGCCCTGGTACAAATTTGAGAAGGTTTGGCTTATGATGTTATCCACGCCATTCATAAATTGAGCCATCACTGAGGAATTTTCATGGTTTCGAGGGGGAAATCAACAAGATTGAAGGGGCCGGGAATCCAAAGTTCCTTCCTAGCTTGTCATTCAGTTTTTTTCTGCAATCCACATACTCCTTGAATGTAATGTGTTCAAATTTGGCATTTTTTGGGCAGATTTACCATATTTAGGGGATTGTGTGCATTTTCTAGGCATTAATCCACATAATTCAAATTCAAATAGTCGGTGCATGAAAAGGTGCATAAGAACGGTCTGAAAAAATCATACTCATGGTATTTAGTAAATTCTCATGCCTTTTAAAAGGAATGGGCAGAGATTTCAAGGGAATGTGTGGCAATAGTCAACCACAAACGCGTCATTTACTAGGTTGTCAACTATAGAAAAATGAAATATGACCTTGAAAAACATGACGCTTGGCATGGTGCCATGGTATGGCCACACCGTGCCCTAGTAAAAAGCTGAGAAGTTTTGATTTATGTTGGCATGCACTCCCTTCATAAATCGAACCATCACCGAGGAAGTTCCATGCTTTCGAGAGCGAAATCACAAGATTGAAGGGGAATGCAAATTTCCGTCCTAGTTTGTCACTCAGTTTTTTTTGAATGATCAACATACCCCCTCCAACGCAACGTGTTCAAATTTGACATTTTTCCGGGCTCATATACCATATTTAGGGGATTATGTGCATTTTCTAGGCATTAATGCACATAATTTAAATTCGAACAATCGGTGCATGAAAACGTGCACAAGAACGGTCTGGAAAATTATGCTCATGCTATTTAGTAAATTCGCATGCCTTTTACAAGGACTTAGCAGAGATTTCAAGGAAATGTGTGGCAATAATAGTCAACCACAAACTTGTCGTTTACTGGGTTAACAACTATACAAAAATGAAATACAGGCTTGGAAAACATGACGCATGGCGTGGTGCCATGGTATGGCCTCACCGTGCCCTGGTAAAAGTTTGAGAATGTTTGCCTTATGTCGTCATGCACGCCTTTCATAAATTGAACAAGCACCAAGGAAGTTTCATGGTTTCGAGGGGGAAATCAGCAAGATTGAAGGGGGATCTAAATTTCCTTTGTCCTTTGTCCATGAGTTATTTTCTACAATGAATATAGACCCTGCAAATCACTGTGTTCAAATTTGGCACTTTTCCCGGTTCATTTACCATATTTAGGGGATTATGTACATTTTCTAGGCATTAATGTACATAATTGAAGTTCAAATAATCGGTGCATGAAAGGGTGCACAGGAACAGCCTGGAAAACCATCCTCGTGCGATTTAGTAAATTATCATTCCTTTTACAACAAATGGGCAGATATTTCGAGGAAATGTGTGGCAATAGTCAACCACAAACGTTTGTTTATTGGGTTTTCAACTATAGAAAAAATGAAATAAATGCTTGCAAAACGTGACGTTTGGCATGGTGCCATGGTATGGCCTCACCATGCCCTGGTAAAAATTTGAGAAGGTTTGGCTTATGTCGTCATGCACGCCCTTCATAAATCGAACCATCACCGAGGAAGTTCCATGCTTTCAAGAGGGAAATCACCAAGATTGAAGGGGAATCCAAATTTTCTTGGTTCTTTGCCCTGAAGTTTTTTTCTAAAAAGAACATTCACCCAGCAAATCACCGTGTTCAAATTTGGCAATTTTTGGGGCTCATTTACCATATTTAGGGGATTATGTGCATTTTCTAGGCATTTAACACATATAAATCCAATCCAGCTACAGTTGCATGGGAGTGATGTGAGGGACGTGGATTGTTGTTCGAGCGTGGCGCAACCTACGATGCACATGCACGATCCGCGTGGCTGGGGTTCTGGCCAATCATAACTCAACACTCAATAGGCTCAGCGCACACTATTTCCAGAGGCGACGGAGATGAACCGTGTGTTATAATGAACGAGCAAAATTGTAAGGGAAGCCAAATTTCCTTCATTGTTTTCCGTTGAGCTCTTAAAAACCACCGCACTGTACGGATGCCCGGCCCCTCCATCCCAGAGCTTTCTCCAAGTGTCGTTCATGGCACCGCGACACATAGTAACTGGTAAGGAAGCGATGGCATCCTACCGCGCCATGTTCCTCACTGCCCGCGACCGCACACATGGCATGGCATCTCACCGCGCCGAGTTCATCGCCGCCGGCGGCCAGACAGTTACGTGGGCGGACTTTGAGGCTGCCATTACCGAATGGATGGTGGACCTAAAGGCGGCCAAAGCCGCACAGAAGGAGCGGAAAAGGCAGAAAGTATTCAAGAAAAGAGAGTCCCGTCGCCGCAAGAAAGAAGAGGTCGCACGCCGTGCTGAGGAGAGATTGATGGAGATCCAAGCACGGTGGGCTGCCGCCTACATGGCCGGCAAGGAGAACGCCGGCGTCTGGCCAGCACACCCCGATGGCAGCATGTGAGAAGTAGTTAGTGCGTGTGTCTCCCGTAAGTATGTATAATTAATTACGAGCATCTACTAGTACTACATACGTACTAGTCTTAGAGCAAATTACCAGTAGTACTTTAAGTTGGTACTATCTATTATTAACGTACAATGTCGGTAAGCGCATCCTTTGAGCGCTTTGAGCGTTGATTAGCATGTGTTCACTGAAGTACTGTAGCCGCACCCCGGCCCCAAATACTCCCGAAACGTCCGCCCGCAGCTACCAGAGGAGACTAGAGTTGGCCGCAGCTAGTTTTTAGTCCCACCTTGCCGCGCGAGTTGGCCGCACACCGGCTTCTCTCTTGTTGCATAGGATCAAATCTGGCTACGCAAGCAAGGCAGGTTGACACTTGATTGCATTTCATAAACCGAAGATTACTCATCGGGTGTCACCTTTCCTCGTTCATGTACATTGAATAATCCTGATACAATTAAAGAGATTTTTGAAATTAGGTGCGGTTGGAGATGCTGATATATATATATGAATTATTAGAAGATCAGAAAACAGACGGTTGCTATGGCGTACTCATGTGTGTTTTTTTGCGTTAATGATCCATAAGTGAGTTACTTGTCTGATGTTTCCTAATAGACCAGGCGTACCATTGACTGAAAAAATCACTACACGTGTATATCTGTTTGGAGATGGGATCTTCCAATTTTCTGTTTTCTTGCACATGAGTATTTCACGCGCTTTGTGTGCACTATGAGTTTCCCCCGCCCAAGTTTCAAGTTTCGCAGTGAAATTTTCATTAGGCACGCGATTTTAGAATTTATTCCTCCCACCACATCCCCACCCATCAAATTACCTCATTATCTCCCCCTCCCCCCTCCCCCTACCGGCAGTTGTGACCGCCGCCGCCGCAGCCACAGCTTCAACCACATCTACATTCTGCTAAGATCTAGTCAGGTAACCCACCGATCTGTATCACGGCCCCAACCTGATTGCTTAACTGGCGCCTGCGAAACATCCTCATGCTTCCAAATCCCCACCACCCCTACCTCTAGAGCATCACCGTGCAAGCCCAACAACATATCACGTGGAGGCCGAGGAGCTAATGGCGGTCCATGGCGCGATGGCCGTTGTGCGTATTGACCTAGAGGAACACCTCGCCTCAACCACTACCGACTTGGTGCAGGCTTTGGCCTAGATGAAGTGCCCCAGTGACTACCCCCCATGACTTACCAGGTATGATCTCACCAGCTCAATCTTACCAATACCACTTGCAATGGCTATGTTTTGTACGGTTGATGTATTAAGTATGCTCGTGCCTTGTTTATTTCAGTGTGTTTTATTGCCACGCAAGGCTCGTCTCTTTTGCTCTACACGATCCATTCCATTGTGTACAATTACTGGCATGCATAGGAATAAAACATAGTGAGAATATGTAAGGAGTGCATGCACAAATCCAGAGTGATGGTAGCAAGCTGTGGATAGACCCAAAACCAATGATAACAGGCAGATAATAGCTTTAGTTAAAAAATACAGATACTGGATCCTTTAATGTTTGTTTGCACCCAACATGAACCTCATAGTAGACACCGGAGATTAACCGGATAGTAGACAGATAGTACTGATTGATGCCCCAATATGTACCACACAACCATTTAAAAACTCAAGTTTCAGCATTAGTTTGGACCTGACTCGGAGTCTAATAGGTGAACACGACGATAATGTAGCATGTCATCATATTAAGCAACGCATAACGTAAGCAGACACGGAAGCGTGCGACCTCTCTTGCGGACCCGTGTAGTCCTCAAGGTCATCTGCTCAGTTGATGATGGTAATGCAGTTGTCGTGGCTACCGGCGGCGGGAAGAAGATCTGAGGCGGCGAAAGGGAGTCTGGAGAGCGGATCCCTGCTGTGGTGAACCCTTCTGTCATTGGAGCAGCTGAGCTGGGGTGGAACACAGCGCCGCAGGAGTAGGACAAACCACACAAGGTTTTCTTTGACACATATCTGTAACAGAAGTAATTGAGTAAGGGCTTGCTAGAATTTGAGTATTCTAACAATGCAGGGATATCTGTAACAGATTTTTCCAAAACTAAGTCGCTCCCTTTCATGAATTCTGTAGTATACTCCTCCGTCGACGCTCCCTTTCATGAATTCTGTACTTCCTGTCACTGACATGTGGGACATATAGCAATCGGGTCGACGTGTCAAGCACCAAATAACAGTGCAGAACAGCAGGGGGGACGCACCCCACTCGTACCGGCCCAGTAGTAGTAATCAGCAATGAGACGTCAAATCACAATGTCGCACCTTCCCAGACGGACGAAGCAACCATTATTTCACACTTCGGTTCGATATCATCTCAAACCACGTACTAATATTGCTTCTGCCTCAAGAGGGACACGCGCATCGCCTTGGTACATCATGACACGTGGGACCGCATGACAGGCCATGAACCCTCGCTGATCGCTCGGTAAAATCACCTCATTTTTACTATACTTCCTCTGTATCGGTTTACTACATGGCATGCACATCGTTCTAGGTTGAGAATTTAACTGGCTATATATATGTGATGAATAGTATGCTAGCCTTTTAAAAAATGTATACTTTTGTACAGTAGTACTATCGATGGATTGCGCCATGGAGCAAAAATTGAAATTTTAAAAAAAGGTGGTACATATAGAGAGCGCTCGTCGCCAAATTATGCATATAGTACTATTAAAAAAGATAGTACGTGTGGGGTGCTAAATTCTATTAAAGAAATACTAGTAGTATGTACATACTGAAGAGTTAAAGTAATGAGAAGAAACATAACATAGTTCTGCTGGGGGCTTAGCACAACACACCCCTCAAATTAAACTAAGCACAACTGAAATTAAACTATGCAACTAATCCGGTAGACACTGCATTAGAAGTTTAGAACCACCATGAGCAATGACACTGCCACCTTACTCGGAGTCCTCGTCCACGTCCTCGACTTCGTCCTTGTCCATCTTCTTCTTGGCCGATACTTGTTTGCTTGAACCGCCAACTTGGCTGCTGCTCTTCATCCAACCCTTGTAGATATTGAAACAAAGGTAGCCATCCATTGTAGCATAGTGGATGTGGTCTATATCTAGTACATTCCGCTGCCATGCATGATGATGAAACATGTAATGAGCTTTCTCCAGTTTACGGTACGAAGGATGAACCATGGCTCCTGCAAAGGTCAGCATTGAGGGCTGACGAGAGGGCACTAGCGGATTCTTATCGAGGTCGAAGGGGTTTCCTACAACGAGGCCTATCCGATCCAGGACTTCTTTATCGTTCTTAAAGTCTATAGTAACGAATTTCACTGTTTTGTCCTTGAGGAAGTTCTTAAAATCCTGGCACTCAACATCGGCATGGCATATGTGGTAGACCAAGCAAACGTTATGTACGCCAACCTGGATCACGGCGGGTTTCTTCCTCTCTTCGCCCTTTAGATCCTTCTCTCGTCCCATGATTGTGGTGTACTCAACATCGAGCCCAGCGACCCACTCATCATCTGAGTTTTCGAACATGCGTCTGAAGCGAGAAAGGCATCCTTTCACCGTCGCGGAAGTACGGGTGTAGATGACGTCGAACTCATCGTCGGTGATGGTTTTAACCTTGTACTCACCACCGATCGGGGAGATTTGGGACGCCATGGATCTATGAGGAGGGTTAGGATTAGTGGAACTGCCGTAATGTGAATGGACGGGAGAGTAGTAGCGAACCGCCGTAGTACTAAAGGACGTGCGGGGACGAGTATGAACAAACTGCCAGCGTGCGAACGACGGGGTTGTGGCTTTCCATTCTCCCATGATACGGGCTTCCGAGAGCCCTTGGATCTGAGATCGAACGGTTTCCATGCAAGGCTCGTCTCTTTTGCTCTACACGATCAGTTCCATTGTGTATAATAACTGGCATGCATAGGAATAAAACATAGTGAGAATATGTAAGGAGTGCATGCACAAATCCAGAGTGATGGTAGCAAGCTGTGGATAGACCCAAAACCAATGATAACATGCAGATAATAGCTTTAGTTAAAAAATACAGATAATGGATCCTTTAATGTTTGTTTGCATCCAGTATGAACCTCATAGTAGACACTGGAGATTAACCAGATAGTAGACAGATAGTACTGATTGATGCCCCAATATGTACCCCACAACCATTTAAAAACTCAAGTTTCAGCATTAGTTTGGACGTGACTCGGTGTCTAATAGGTGAACACAACGATAATGTAGCATGTCATCATATTAAGCGACGCATAATGTAAGCAGACACGGAAGCGTGCGACCTCTCTTGCGGACCTGTGTAGTCCTCAAGGTCATCTGCTCAGTTGATGATGGTAATGCAGTTGTCGTGGCTGCCGACGGTGGGGAAGAAGATCTGAGGCGGCGAAAGACAGTCTGGAGAGCGGATCCTTGCTGTGGTGAACCCTTTTGTCGTTGGAGCAGCTGAGCTGGGGTGGAACACAGCGCCGCAGGAGTAGGACAAACCACACAAGGTTTTCTTTGACACATATCTGTAACAGAAGTAATTGAGTAAGGGCTTGCTTGAATTTGAGGACTCTAACAATGCAGGGATAGGAAATAGACAGGAATAGGATACAAATGCACGTGCAAAACAGAGAATTTAAAAACACAGGGTTTCTGCCAATCTGGGTGTTTGATTCACAACAATTGGAAGATCACAGGATGCAAAAAAGCATGGTGAGATTAAGTCAAACCACAAGAAAACGTACGGTTATAATACTATTATGCTACTATCTCTTAGTCTTGTGCTTGGTGAATAGGAATATGAAAAGGAGGAGTAGTGGAAATTAGAATTCCTATGGTTTTTCTTTCAAGGAGACACTAAAGGAACAAATCCTACAGTTTTCCTTTGCTCCATTCCTTTGCACCAAATTCATGAAAAGTAGTACCATAGGAAACTTTCGAATTCCTATGTTATTCATTCACTTTTCCTTTCAAGCACTGGCGATTCTAGTAGGCAGGCTTGTGCAAGGAAAATCCTACAGTAAAAAAATGTTTTTGTGCTACTTCTATTACTTTGGACCCAGGCCACTGCCATACTAGCTCAACTCCCAGGCCCATCGACAAATGCACAGCTCAAACACGCAGAGATAAATAATGATGGCGTTCAATAGAGTCCATCACGAATAGCTAAGTTGCCTGGAACCTCACTTCTTGTCATATAGTAGGATAAAATAATCGTATTTCCCGTTACTATGAGTGCTCAGTGGACAATATATATAACATGTAGAGTAAAAAAGAGATGCAACAAGTGTACAACCTATTTGGCGAAGCCATGTCGATCTCAGCATGATTGGGTTGGCCGGTGAGGATGCTCCAGCTGACTTTGCTGTTGGAGGAGGGGAAGAAGATCTTAGGCGTCTGGAGATGGAGCCCGACGTACTGCTCCGCTGTGGCATATTGAGATCTAAATCCTGGCACTCAACGTCGTCATGGCATATGTGGTAGACCAAGCATAAGTCATGCACGCAAACCTGGATCACGGCGGGCTTCTTCCTCTCTTCGTCCTTTAGATCCTTCTCTTGTCCCACGACTGTGGTGTACTCAACATCAAGCCCAGCAACCCACTCATCATCTGAGTCTTCGAACATGCGTCTGAAGCAAAGAAAGGCATCCTTTCATAGTCACGGAAGAACGGGTGTAGATGACGTCGAACTCATCACCGGTGATGGTTCTAACCTTGTACTCACCGCCAATCGGGGAGATTTGGGACGCCATGGATTTGGGAGGAGGGTTAGGATTAGTGGAACTGCCGTAATGTGAATGGACGGGACGACTAGGAGCGAACCACCGTAGTATTAAGGGACGTGCGGGGACGAGTAGGAGCGAACTGCCAGCGTGTGAACGGCAGGGTAGTGGCTTTCCATTCTCCCATGATACGGGCTTCCGAGTGCCCTTGGATCAGAGATCGAATGGTTGCACGGCGTGATTCTAGACCTATGGGTGAATATCCTATCCTGGAGGGTTATTCTGCAAATTTTGAGCAACTTAGCATGTGACCGTTTGATCTCAGATCCAAGGGCTGCCAGCACCCCGTATCATGGTCGCACCTACCACGGCCGTCGCGTCGCACGCGCGGTCGCGCCCTTGGAGATTTAACATGGTGCGTTAGGCTATCTGATGTTGGCCTGTCATACATAGTCATCACTTAGTCACTCATACTACAAGAAGGTTAGCTATAAGGTTAGTCATCACTTAGGAGAAAATTTTACTACTCCCTCCGTTTACTCCTCATCCCTACTACGTACTTTGGTTAGTACTCCCTCCATTTACTTATACAAGGCCACTATAAAAAAATACATTTTGCATCTATACAAGGCCACAAATAGTAATCGAGACAAAAGTTACTACTCCCTCCTTTCTAGTTTATGTCTCAATTTCAAAATCTCTCCAACCAAGGTAGACGGTGAGTGGTCGAATTAATTTTGTAGTTTGCACAGTATGCTCGTTTTTCTCAAGAACTTATGTTTACTGAGGCATTAATTAGAACGAATGCATGAATGCCTGCTAAATTTCCATGAACTTGTACATGCATTGGTTAGTTTCCTCTTGACACTACTTGCGTTGGGTGATCTAACGCACCTCGAAATCCAGCATGTAATGGTACATCTACTAGTATAGTAGAATTGAGACTTATCAAATGGAAAAATGAATGTTTTTTAGATGAGCCCTATAAACCCTAGTGGGTACGTACTCCGTAAAAACAGATTTTTCCAAAACTAAGTCGCTCCCTTTCATGAATTCTGTAGTATACTCCTCCGTCGACGCTCCCTTTCATGAATTCTGTACTTCTTGTCGCCGACATGTGGGACATATAGCAATCGGGTCGACGTGTCAAGCACCAAATAACAGTGCAAAACAGCAGGGGGGACGCACCCCACTCGTACCGGCCCAGTAGTAGTAATCAGCAATGAGACGTCAAATCGCAATGTCGCACCTTCCCAGACGGACAAAGCAACCATTATTTCACACTTCGGTTCGACATCATCTCAAACCACATACTAGTATTGCTTCTGCCTCAAGAGGGACACACGCATCGCCTTGGTACATCGTGACACGTGGGACAGCATGACAGGCCATGCTCCCCCGCCGATCGCTCGATAAAATCACCTCATTTTTACTATACTTCCTCCGTATCGGTTTACTACATGGCATGCACATCGTTCTAGGTTGAGAATTTAACTGGCTATATATATGTGTGATGAACAGTACACTAGCCTTTTAAAAAATGTATACTTAGTAGTACTATCGATGGATTGCGCCATGGAGCAAAAATTGAAATTTAAAAAAAAGGTGGTACATATAGAGAGCGCTCGTCGCCAAATTATGCATATAGTACTATTAAAAAAGATAGTACGTGTGGGGTGCTAAATTCTATTAAAGAAATACTAGTAGTATGTACATACTGAAGAGTTAAAGTAATGAGAAGAAACATAACATAGTTCTGCTGGGGGCTCAACACAACACACCCCTCAAATTAAACTAAGGACACCTGAAATTAAACTATGCAACTAATCCGGTAGACACTGCATTAGAAGTTTAGAACCACCATGAGCAACGACACTGCCACCTTACTCGGAGTCCTCGTCCACGTCCTCGACTTCGTCCTTGTCCATCTTCCTCTTGGCCGATACTTCTTTGCTTGAACCGCCAACTTGGCTGTTGCTCTTCATCCAACCCTTGTAGATATTGAAACAAAGGTAGCCATCCATTGTAGCGTAGTGGATGTGGTCTATATCTAGTACATTCCGTTGCCATGCATGATGATGAAACATGTAATGAGCTTTCTCCAGTTTACGGTACGAAGGATGAACCATGGCTCCTGCAAAGGTCAGCATTGAGGGCTGTCGAGAGGGCACCAACCGATTCTTATCGAGGTCGAAGGGGTTGCCTACAATGAGGCCTATCCGATCCAGGACTTCTTTGTCGTTCTTAAAGTCTATAGTAACAAATTTCACTGTTTTGTCCCCGAGGAAGTTCTTAAAATCCTGGCACTCAACGTCGGCATGGCATATGTGGTAGACCAAGCAAACGTTATGTACGCCAACCTGGATCACAGCGGGTTTCTTCCTCTCTTCGCCCTTTAGATCCTTCTCTCGTCCCATGATTGTGGTGTACTCAACATCTAGCCCAGCGACCCACTCATCATCTGAGTTTTCGAACATGCGTCTGAAGCGAGAAAGGCATCCTTTCACCGTCGCGGAAGTACGGGTGTAGATGATGTCGAACTCATCGCTGGTGATGGTTCTAACCTTGTACTCACCACCGATCGGGGAGATTTGGGACGCCATGGATCTTTGAGGAGGGTTAGGATTAGTGGAACTGCCGTAATGTGAATTGACGGGACGACTAGGAGCGAACCGTCGTAGTACTAAAGGACGTGCGGGGACGAGTATGAGCAAACTGCCAGCGTGCGAACGACATGGTTGTGGCTTTCCATTCTCCCATGATACGGGCTTCCGAGAGCCCTTGGATCTGAGATCGAACGGTTGCATGGTGTGATTGTAGACATATTGGTGAATATCCTATACTGGAGGGTTATTCTGCAAATTTTCAGCAACTTAGCATGCGACCGTTTGATCTCAGATCCAAGGGCTGCCATCAGCCCGTATCATGGTCGCGCCTACCACGACCATCGTGTCGCTCGCACGGTCGCACCCTTGGAGATTTAACATGGTGTGTTAGGCTATCTGATGTTGGCATGTCATACATAGTCATCACTTAGTCACTCATACTACAACAAGGTTGGCTATAAGGTTGGCTATAAGTGTATTTTTTTACTCCTCTCTATCTCTTTCTTTGTACTCCCTCCGTCCCATAATATAAGAACGTTTTTTTACACTAGTGTGGTGTCAAAAATGTTCTTATATTATGGGACACAGGGAGTACTAGTATTTATTGCATTTTCCAAGGAGTGACCTCTTCCAATGAAATGGTGTTGCTAAGTTTGCTTCATTTAATTAGCTATAGACTCAAAATTGTCTTTTCACCTAGGTACACGCGCTTAGCACCGTTTCTTCCTTGGGTCCCAAACAAGTCTCTCTCTTCTTGATTAACTTGCCACATCAGCCTTTATGCCTATGTGGCAAGCTTAAGCACCTGTAGGAGCAAGTAAGTACAATAGTGCGCTTTACATGGCATTTTTGCATATGTGGAGGAAAGAGAGGCAAGGAAAAAGTGGAGAAGTGGGCTCTCATGCAAGAGCCAGCCTCTACTACATGGTGGAGCATTGGGAGAGGCACCAGTATGGAGGTGGTCAGGAATCGGGAGACTCACGTCGGTCGTAGTGCCGCAGTTAAAATGATAATGGCAAGTCAAATCACGGGGCCCCACCTGTCCAGCAGTAACTCGCTGTCAAATCACACAGCCCTACGTTTGCAGCAGCCTACTCCCTCGTCTTCTCGCGTCTCTGTCGAACCGACTAGGCGGAACTGCCCCGCCGCCTACCGCGCAGGAAAAGCCCCGCCCTTGACTTTTAAATAGTATACAGTATACTAATTTTATATCCAAGGATTGCGCCCGCGCCATGGAGCAAAGCGTCTAGAAAACGGTGGTACACATGTATGGAGTATACAACATGCCCATCGCATTCGCGTCGCACCCCAGACGGTCGGTCGGTTTGGCACGCTGCTCTCCGAATGGAACACACGTCATATTGCGTTCGCACACACATGTGGGACGACAATTGAGAACCGACCATAGGCACACTCCCCGGCCCCGCAAGTCGGGTGACTTAATCGAAGAGGGAGACAAGCGATAGTACTATAGAAGTGTTGTACTACGTTGGTGCCTGGACGATCCCTACAAGACACGGAAGATTAGTTCGTCCATGCATGTGACCAGACTCCAGCAGACACGCCTGGATTGGCTATCGTCTCCATATCGTGCAGGCTGTGTTGTACATGGCTGTAGTTGTGGTGAGAAATCTAAAAAAAGGTTTCTTGTCATCTCGCAAAATTAGGTGTCATGTGCTTCGGATCACTGCGAGGGTTAAACAGCGACAACCGAGTTGGGCTAGTCATTGGGGGCACATGCACGAATAGTGACTACTCGGCTGCCATCTAGGTCAAGCCAGCTTCAGCATCCCAGTCTAAGCACCCCCGGCCTCCATCCTTGCGACGCACGGTACACCTCGTTTGCCACCTGCTCGACCCTAGTGTCACTGATAAAACGAAGTAATAATACAATTAAAATAGAGCGAGTGTCATCTCTTTCATTACATTTCCAATGTAGATAAAAAAGTGCTTCTCTTTGTTAAAATATGTTTCATCAACTAGTCCCATTGTTAATGTTTAAGCGTTTCTGCAAACTGGGGTGCTTAATTTTAGTTGATATGTACAAAAATAGAGATTTGAATGTCTCAAGGCGCCTCCTTGTACTACCGTTGTACACTGATGTTCATCACTGGCAGAAGGTGTATCTGGGAGACTTGGGACGATGTCCAGTATGAGGCGTACCGTATGAGGCGTCGCAGGGCCCATCTCGCCCTCGCAGCATGGCATACTATGATACTATCGCAATATTTTCTTCTATTTATTTTGTGTGTTTCATCAACTAGTGCCACTATAATGTAATCGCGCTTTTTCATTATCTGTGCAAACAAGGTTATTCAGCTACATTTTCGTGGAACTGCACAAATGTACGTATGGAACCGGCATATATGCAGAGTGCGAGGTGTGCCAAGTAAAAATTACCGACACCAACCATGCTGCATGCATGCATTGGCATCCACCACCACCAGTGGGATGTGTGGCGCTCTCTGTGGACGGATCTTTCTCGGCAGCAAATCCTCTAACGAAATACTAGTAGCTTATATTGGCAGTTTTCTAGGGAGTACTCTTTTTTGAAAGAAGCACAAATCTATTTTTCTTTATTTGTACACTTTATCACAACTTTGACCGAAAGGTCCAGAGCTATTTTAGGGTGATTGGCGTAGTACTCGGAGACTGATTGTAAGCATGATTTTCATGAGCTGTCACACTGATTGTAAGCATGAGCAGGTGGAAGATTATGTTAGTGTGAAGCTTACCTTAAACCCTACCGCCGCCGTTGAAACGAGGCGAGCATCGAGGGAACCGTGGAGAACAACGGGGAAGCGACGTCGCGCCATCCGGCCTCCTCTTGCGGTGGTAGAACGAATACTCCTGTGGCTCCGGCTGGCTCTGCACCCTCACGAATGGAACACCATACTCGATCGATTCGTTACCTCTGGGTGCTCGACCTTCGACCTGTACGCCCACCACCTCCGCCTGATTGTCGCCTCGCGCGAATCTGTCTGCTCCATCGCCCATAGGAGATACTCGATGAACTCGGCGGACTGCGGCATCACTGCCGCCGAGGAGTACATGTACATCGCTGCCCTCATTGCCGCCGTCTCGCTCTTTTGCATACATTTCCACATGGCCCGCACCGTCCTTGAAATCTCCCACTCATTGTCAAACCAACTAAGGATCTCCTTCAACCTGGCTAACTTTGCCTGGTCGCCACCGGCGATCTGCCTGATTTGCTGCTGCATCCTCTCCATAGAAGTCCTTCTGAGTGGTCCGGTGCTAGCTTTGGAAGATGGGAGGAGAGACGGTGTTTTGCAATAGAGAAGAGGGAGAGGCGACACAGTGGTTTTGGAATGGAGATGATGGAGAGGAAAGGAGGTGGTTTTGCAATGGAGAAGATCAGAAGAGGGAGAGGCGAGACGGTGGTTTTGGAATGGAGATGATGGAGAGGAGAGGAGGTGGTTTTGCAATGGAGAAGAGGGAGAGGAGCGTGCGGCAGCGATTTAGGATTGGGCGAGAGGGCCGGCGCGCTGTGACTGGATCAAAATCAAAATCAATTTACCCTTCAATTAAGAAAGCGACCCCACATTAACTAGTCTCCCTTTTGTTCTGGGTCATAATTGAACATGATTTTCGCACAAAAAATATATGTTATACATTGCAAAAATAATATAATTTGAAAGTACATTCAGATACGAACCAAACAATACAATTTTTGGTGACATGCATTCACATTTTGCTTGTCAAATACAGTACGTGGTCAAACTTTGGCCCAAAATACGCAAAACAACAAAAAAATACTTCCAAGACCAGCGCCGCTCTTCCGCTCTTCTCCTCTTAAACCACCGCCGCTCCTCTCCTGTTCCAATCTAAATACAGCACTGCTCCTCTCCTCTTCCATTTCAAAACCACCGCCCCTCCTCTCCTGTTCCAGTCGAAAACCAGCGTCACTCCTCTCCCGTTCTAATCGAAAACCAGCGCTGCTCCTCTCCTCTTCCATTCAAAAACCACCGCCGGCGAGTGAAGGTGCTGTGGAGAAGTAGATCGATGGAGGAGTACAACCGATACGTGAGGATCACAGATGGCGACCATGTGAAGCTAGCTAGGTTGTTGGAGATACAGTATTGGTTTGACAACAAGGACCAACTAGCGGCGATGACGACATCCATGGCAAAATATCTGCAACAGCGTGAAAAGGCGGCGGTACTCCCAGAGGGAGTCACGCCGGAGTACATAGAGCTGCTCCTCTGGGACATGGAGCAAATAGATTCACCAAATCTGATCGTGAGGGAGCGGTGGTGGGAGTATCGATCCCACATGGAGCATCCACCAGAGATTGAAGGATCGAGCATCTAGAGGGTGCCATTTGTGAGGGTGTCCTGCCAGAGCGAGTCGATGGAGTCTTCGTCGACTGAACCCAATTGCAAGAGGAGAAAAGCAGTTGCCCCGACGACGCTTCCCCGCCATCGTCTCCCTCGCCGTTCACATCGTGTCACGGGGCGGCTGTCTGCCACCGAGAAATAGGAGGGGGCTGCCCCCCCCAGCCCAATAGTCGGGCAGGTTGTGAATTGTCAGGAGGAGCTTAGGGTTGTCAGTATTTGCAGGTTGTGAATTGTGTTTTGTGTTGTGTATTTTGAGAGTACTTTCAGATATGAATGTCTTTTGAATTTCGATTTGCAGTATTGAGCATATGAAGAATTTTATGAATTCTAGAGATCTATTTTTAGCACTTCAAAAAATGTAGTTTCATAGGAGTATAAAAGTGCAGACGAGAAGAAACTGCAAATTTCAGTTTCAGATAAGAAACTGCAAGTTCAGTTTCAGATAAGAAACTGCAACTTTCAAAGGCAGAGCATTTATATTAACACGGCCTTTTCAAACAGGGTTAACATCATGTTGGAAGTTTTATTCATGGTTGAAAATGGAACTACCAGCCAGTTAACATCATGCTGATCAACATTCATGCATAGCACATCTTCATATGATGCACAGTCAAAATGCCCACACAATGTCGAGTGTGCGAAACACAAAGAAAACGAGGGATGAAGTTTTGGCAAGTGTTGGACGTGGTTTTGGGCTGCCCCGTCTATGCTTTCATTTTTAACATGCGCAGCCCATGACCTCGGATGGGAGGGCATGTTTGTATTTGCTTAGGGCCGTCATGTATCGACCGGCCTATGGACCTCCCATCCGAGGTTTTATTTTTGGCAGCCCAATTTATGTATTTTTTTGTAGAAAACGCACAGGTCTGTTCTATTTTTCTATATAAGAATAGGAACGCCAACAACTTATGTTTCCCTTCTAACTATATTATATATATTTAAATTATTTTATATGTTATTATATATTATTTTTATTGTCATCATATATTTAACAGATACTTACATATGTAAGAAAACAATATCCCACATCTTATTAGCTTATAAAAATAATTTCTTAACAAATAAAATCCTGGATTGTTTTGGCACGAAAATCCTTGTGATTGTGTACAAAAGCTTGGCAAGATTTAAGGACGAATGTAATAATATCACTTATTATTTAAATATATTTATAACAAAATGCTCAGCCCCCTTTTATTTTTTGATAACATTGCTGGCCCAACCCAACATTATAATTAGAATCAGCCCAGCAAAATCGTGTATTTCGAGAAAGTGCAAATGGCCTGTAATTTTTTAGGAAATAAAATAAATGGGCCGCATGGACGCTACATTAGTTGTTCACCCAGCCCAGCTAATGGCTGTAATTAAAAAAATATCAAATTGACTGTAAATTCTACCGTGCAAGAAAAAGGACTGTAAATTCTGAAAAATGGGTTGAATACGTGCCACATTTTTGGAGGCTGAAATGTGGGCCAATAGGTCGAAGCCAACGCAAGTCGTTGTCAATTTAGTCAACAAATGATTCTGACATGTTAGCCGTTGGATTTACATCCGACGACCGGCGTCCATCTTCAATCTCTCGTCTTCTTCCTCCAACGCCGCCGAGACCACCTCCCGCCTCCTGCTGCTAGCAGCTCTGCTTAGCACGCTTCGCTATGAAGCGCTACTCCACCGTTGGACAAGCCATCCCTCCACCCCTCCACACCTCCTGTTCTTCTCCACCGACTGCCGAACCACACTGCACTAGAACCAGTTAACCCTCGTACACCTCTCCGTCGGTGACTCTACTCCCGCGTCTTCCCATCTCCGGCTCGTTGCTGTCCTGGGCCTCGCCGTCGTCCACCACCTTGGATGCGCTCGGCGCGGCGTGGTCAACGTGGTCAACGAACGACATCATCAGAAATAGACTGTGCGTGGAGAGGCTGACAGCTGGGTCCATGGCCACACACAAGGAAATGCCTCCTTATTACACGCAAAATAATGATTCCTCCACCTGACATCTAGGACCCACTGGAAGGGCCTCTGTATTTCGTGAAAAAAACGTGCCCCCCACTGACTTGTCGGACCCACCAGCTATCTTCGCATGCAAGGAAGTGCCTCCTTATTACACACAAAAAAATGAATACTCCCCCTGCCAGCTAGAACCCAACATACTGGGAGGCTGGCCTGAGGGCCTACCAAGCTGATGGGGACGGAGGGCTTTGTCAGCTTAGTCAATATGAATGATTCTAGCTCCTATTACCGTACGATGTTCATCCAACGGTTTTAGTGCTTCTTCAACCTCTGGTCTTCTTGCTCCAGCCGCCCAAACTAGCACCGGTCGTGCCGCGTGCTCCTACCTCCCGTGGCCGGCTGTGATGCCGCAGAGGCCTCACCGCCCCCTACTACTCCCACTGTTGGCCAGACCATCCCTCTACTCACCCACACCCCCTGTTATTCTGCAGCGACAGCAGCCTCACACCGCAGCCGAACCAGTGAACCCTCGTACTCCTCTTCGCGTGGGCATCCCCTGCTGCGTCTTCCCCGGCTCCGAGTCGTCCCCTTCCTAGGCCTCGCCGTCGTCCACCGCCGTGGTGCTCTTGGCGCGGCGTGGTCAACGTGGTCAAGGAATGACTTCCATCGGACATGGACTGTACGTGGAGAGGCTGACAGCTGGGTCCACGGCCGCAGCAAGGAAGTGCCTCCTTATTATGCGCAAAATAATGATTCCTCCACCAGACAGTGGGGACCCATCGGACGGGCCACCGTATTTCGTGAAAAAAGTTTCCCCCTGACTGCTGGGACCCACCAGCTACATCTTCGCACGCAAGGAAGTGCGCCCAGGCAAAAAAAGAAGACTCGCCCCCCTGACTGCTGGGCCCACCAGCTACATCTTTCCACGCAAGGAAGTGCGTCCGGGCAAAAAAAATGATTCGCCCACCTGACTGTTGGGACCCACCAGCTACATCTTCGCACGCAAAGGAAGTGCGTCTGGGCAAAAAAAAAATGATTCGCCCCTCTGACTGATGGGACCCACCAACTACATTTTCGCATGGAAGGAAGTGCCTGACAGTCGGGACCCACCTGGACGAAGCATACGTAGCGTTGTCATTCTGGTCGTGAACGTGTACGTACATACTGGTCGTTGTAGAGGCACGCACGTGTCATAGTAGAGGCGCGCACGTAGCATGTACACGTACGTATAGTGGCCAGGGTGCAAGAAAGAAAATACGGCCACGTACATACATATGGGCAGGGTCTTGAACACCTACTTGCGCATATGTACGGCCAGGTCTCGTGTACATGGCTGGGTCGGAATGAACAAACAGTGCCGTCGTCATGTTCATGGGCAGCCAATCGGCTGGGTCGGAACGGAATGCATGGTTGTGTTCATCGGGAGGGCTTGGACGGAACAGGCGATGGAAACGGGGCCTGGCGTACCGCACAACAGAAGAAATGGACCTCCTACGTTTGGAACAGGGTCCTGTTAATCAGGAGGGGTGTGGCGTACCGCAAAACGGAGGAAAGGGACCTCCTACGGTCGAAACGGGGGTCCTGTTGATTGGGAGGGGTGGGGCGTACCACAAAACGGATGAAACGGACCTCCTACGGTCGAAACGGGGTCCTGTTGATCGGGAGGGGTGTGGTGTACCGCAAAACGGATGAAACGGACTTGTGTTGGAGCACTATGGTCGAAGCGGGGGTCCTGTTCATCGGGAGGGTTGTGGCGTACCGCAAAATGAGACTCCACGGGATACTATTCATCTCCACCATCGACCTCCTCCAGCCTCCACGGGATACCGTCAACCTCCTCCAGCCTCCACGGGCTCCTGTTCATCCAGCCTCCACCACGCGCTACTCCACCGGCTACTGTTCAACCACTCCTCCATGGGCACCCCTCCACCGTCTACTGTTCATCCAGCCCTCCACACCACAGGGGTCCTGTTCATCTAGAGGCAATGCCACTGCTCACTGTTC
>NC_041387.1:256669192-256708228 GCF_002162155.2 Triticum dicoccoides
GAATCGCTCGATCGGGTTCAGTTCACAGCCATCGATCGATCGCTCGGGTTCAGTAACGCGTAGCCTACAGTGCAATCGCTCGGGTTCAGTTAGAGCCCAACACCTCGCTCGAGTTCAGTTGGAGCCAATGCCTCGCACACACGCGCGTACGTGTACGAGAGAAACGCGCATCGCTCGGCCCCCGACCTCCCACCGTAACCGGCAAATCCCCGAAATTTTCCTCCCCCTCGCTTCTACCATGGTTTTTTCCATCGTGGACGGCCCAAAGAATGTCATGCAGCTGCGTCTCCGGCCCGCCCAAGACGAAAAGCCCATTTTCTGTCATGATTTTTTGTCATAGAAGTAGGAGCCCACCACATCTATGATGATACCGGGTTTTGTCACAATTATCGTCATAGAAGTGTCATATGTATGATAGAAAAAAATTTTGTTCGGCCCAAAATGTCATGGTTGTGTCTTTTTTTTGTAGTGCTCCCAAGGGAAATGAAGTTGAACGACGTGCTTGAGGTGATCCCAGTGGGTGTCACAAGAAGTGGGATAGCTCCCGCACCTTGTAGGGAGAAGGAACCATCAAAGTACATGATCCATTCTTGGGGTGCTTCCTTGCCGGGGATAACCGTCTCCAGTGCTTCATCATCAGGGGTAGGTGTCCATTCTGCAATAAACTCCGCCAGTGCTCTGCTCTGAATAGTTAACGTGCTCTCAAACTTCAAACCAAAGCTTTGTAATTCCAAATCCCATTCCACTATTCTGTAAGTGGACTCGGGATTCCTCAGTATGTGTTGCAAGGCGAAGCGGGTGACAACCGAGATCTCGTGGGATTTGAAGTAGTGGCGCAGTTTCCTTTGAGGCCATGATGAGGCAAAAGATCAACTTTTGCATGCCAGAATACCTTGATCTAGCCCCAAGCAGCAGGGAGTGGGATGGTAGTCAAGGTTGCTCCTTCATCTACCTCCCGCTGTGCCACCGGCGCTGCACTAACCACTTGATTGGTTGCCGCTAGGTACGGCAGCAATGGCTCTTCTGGTTTAGGAGCGACTAAGGTAGGAACAGAGGAAAGATAGGTCTTCAAATCCTGCAGTGCAGCGTCTGCCTCCAGGTTCCACTCCGTGGGCCCTGCCTTCTTCAAGATTTTGAAAATTGGCAAAGCACGCTCGGCAGACTTGGAAATGAACCTGCTTAGCACGACAACACATTTATGTCTACTACACAGCCTTCTTCTTGTAGACGTTGTTGGGCCTGCAAGTGCACAGGTTTGTAGGACAGTAGAAAATTTCCCTCAAGTGGATGACCTAAGGTTTATCAATCCGTGGGAGGCGTAGGATGAAGATGGTCTCTCTCAAACAACCCTGCAACCAAATAACAAAGAGTCTCTTGTGTCCCCAACACACCCAATACAATGGCAAATTGTATAGGTGCACTAGTTCGGCGAAGAGATGGTGATACAAGTGCAATATGGATGGTAGATAAAGGTATTTGTAATCTGAAAATATAAAAACATCAAGGTAAGTAATGATAAAAGTGAGTGTAAGCGGTATTGCAATGATAGGAAACAAGGCATAGGGTTCATACTTTCACTAGTGAAAGTTCTCTCAACAATAATAACATAGATAGATCATATAACAATCGCTCAACATGCAACAAACTGTCACTCCAAAGCCACTAATAGCGGAGAACAAACGTAGATATTATGGTAGGGTACGAAACCACCTCAAAGTTATTCTTTCGGATCAATCAATTCAAGATTTCGTACTAGAATAACACCTTCAGACTCAAATCAACCAAAACCCTAATGTCACCTAGATACTCCATTGTCACCTCAAGTATCCGTGGGCATGATTATACGATATGCATCACACAATCTCAAATTCATCCAACCAACACAAAGTACTTCAAATAGTGGCCCAAAGTTTCTACCAGAGAGTCAAGAAAACGTGTGCCAAGCCCTATGCATAGGTTCATGGGAGGAACCCACAAGTTGGTCACCAAAACATACATCAAGTGGCACGTGATATCCCATTGTCACCACAAATAAACACGGCAAGACATACATCAAGTGTTCTCAAATCAAAGACTCATTCCGATAAGATAACTTCTAGAGGGAAACTCAACTTATCACAAGAGAGTAAAGGGGGAGAAACATCATAAGATCCAACTATAATAGCAAAGCTCGCGATACATCAAGATCGTGCCATAGAGAGAACATGAGAGAGAGAGAGAGATCAAACACATAGCTACTGGTACATACCCTCAGCCCCGAGGGTGAACTACTCCCTCCTCGTCATGGATAGCGCCGGGATGATGAAGATGGCCACCGGTGATGGGTTCCCCCTGCGACAGGGTGCCGAAATGGACTCCCGAGAGGTTTTTGGTGGCTACAGAGGCTTGCGGCAGCGGAACTCCCGATCTGTCTTGATATTCAATGTTTTTAGGGTATGTAGGCTTATATAGGCGAAAGAAGTCGGTCGGGAGGTGCTCGAGGGGCCCACGAGACAGGGGCGCATCCTACAGGGGGGCCCTCCTATCTCGTGGCTGCCTCGAGGATCTTCTGACTTGAACTCCAAGTCTCCAGGATGATATTCTTCCAAAAAATCACGATGCTGAAGGTTTCATTCCGTTTGCACTCCGTTTGATATTCCTTTTCTTCGAAATACTGAAACGGGCAATAAAACAACAATATGGGCTGGGCCTCTGGTTAGTAGGTTAGGCCCAAAAGTAATATAAAAGTGTATAATAAAGCCCATCAAAACAGATAATAAAATAGCATGAATGCTTCATAAATTATAGATACGTTGGAGACGTATGAGCATCCCCAAGCTTAATTCCTACTCGTCTCGAGTAGGTAAATGATAAAAGAAAGAATTTATGAAGTGTGAGTGCTAGAAGATGCACAAGTTTGATCAATGATAATTTCAATCACCTTTTCTAGCATAATAATATGTCATAACAATACTTCATCTCATAAAACTTCTCACGATAAAGTAACAAGCAATTCACATGTCAAAGCATAGACCATAAACTTTCTTGAAAACTAGCAAACTTCATTCTCAGTCATCAAACAATTGCAATTCCTCTTATTTTCAGGAATAACAAACTCCACATACTCAACTATCATATAGTCTTCTACAATTGCTAACACTCACGCAATACTAATGGTTATGGAGTTTCAATCGAACACTGAGAAAGATAGGGGCTTATAGTGTTACCTCCCAACGTATTCACCCTTGGGTGATGTCAACAATAATAGTTCATGCTAACTTACATCCAATTGGATATATATATCAGGATCACCCCAACACAAAGTGCTTGCCAATGGATAAAATGAAAAAGGGAAAGGTGAAGATCACCTTGACTCTTGCATAAAAGTAAAAGACGTAAAGTAAAAGATAGGCCCTTCACAGAGGGAAGCAGAGGTTATCATGCACTTTTAAGGTTGGATGCACAAAATCTTAATGCGAATGAATGTCACTTTATATTGCCACTTGTATATGGACCTTTATTATGCAGTCCGTCGCTTTTATTGCTTCCATAACAAGAGATCGTATAAAGCTATTTTCTTCACACCAAAAGATCATACATATTTAGAGAGCAATTTTTATTGCTTGCACCGATGACAACTTACTTGAAGGATCTTACTCAATCCATAGGTAGGTATGGTGGACTCTCATGGAAAAACTCGGTTTAAGGATATTTGGAAGCGCAAGTAGTATATCTACTTGGTGCAAGGAATTTTGGCTAGCATGAGGGGGAAAGGCAAGTTCAACATGTTTGAATGATCCATGACAATATACTTTAACTGAGATGTCGGAAAACATAACCCATTACATTGTCTTCCTTGTCCAACATAAACTCCTTAGCATGTCATACTTAATGAGTGCTCCCAATTATAAAAGACGTCTAGGATAGTGTATTTATATGTGAAATCTCTCTTCCTTCAATATTCTTTCATGAATTGTTCAAATGACCAACACAACGCTTGCTAACCTTCAATAAATTTACAACCTCTACTTCTTAGATGTGAAGTCATTACTCCCCATGGGATAAGCAAATGAAACATATATAATTTCAGATTTATGACAACCAACTCATTCAACCATTTACTCATAGGATATAAGTGAAGCATACGAGTAAATGACAAACTACTCCAAAAAGATATAAGTGAAGATCAATGAGTAGATAAATAATTATGCAACTATGTGAAGACTCTCTCTCATTAAAGAATTTCAGATCTTGGTATCTTGTTCAAACATCAAGCAAAACAAAACAAAATGACATTGCAAGGATAGCACAACTCATGTGAAGAAGCAAAAACTTAGGTTCAACCTATACTAACCGATAGTTGTTGAAGAAGAAATGTGGGATGCCTACCGGGGCATCCCCAAGCTTAGATGCTTGAGACTTCTTGAAATATTATATTGGGGTGCCTTGGGCATCCCCAAGCTTGAACTTTTGTGTCTCCTTAATTGCTCTCATATCATGGTTTCTCTTTTTATCAAAAGCTTCATCCACACCAAACTCAACAAGAACTCGTGAGATAGGTTAGTATAAACCAATGCAAAACCTTATCATTTTCTACTATAACAAATCACTAAAATTATTTATTCAACATTGCCTACTAAATTTCTCTGCATATTTAATACTCCTATCCTCAAATAGAATCATTAAACAAGCAAACATATGCAAACAATGCAACCATAACAGCAATCTTCCAAAACAGTACAGTCCATAAAGAATGCAAGAGTATCAATACTTCCCTAACTCCAAACATTATGAGAAAAATACTACGCTGTAGAAGATTTATCATAGCTCATTATGCAAAAGGTTTCAACATTATATCATTCTCTGACTTTTCTAGGGAATTTTCGCAACAGCGGTAAACTTTCTGTTTTCAAACAGCAACATGTATACTAGCAAAATAAGCATGACAGAGGCTATCCTTGACATTTTTATTGAAAATAAAGATGAAAAACATTATTCTAAATAACCAGCAAGCAAATACTAACACAAGAAAATGACGCTCCAAGCAAAACACATATCATGTGGTGAATAAAAATATAGCTCCAAGTAAAGTTACCGATGAACAAAGACGAAAGAGGGGATGCCATCCGGGGCATCCCGAAGCATAGGCTCTTGGTTGTCCTTGAATATTACCTTGGGGTGCCTTGGGCATCCCCAAGCTTAGTCTCTTGCCACTCTTTATTCCAAAGTCCATCGAATCTTTACCCAAAACTTGAAAACTCCACAATACAAAACTCAACAGAAAACTCGTAAGCTCCGTCAGTATAAGAAAATAAAACAACCACTTAGGTACTGTAATGAACTCATTCTAAATTCATATTGGTGTAATATCTACTGTGCTACAACCTATATATGGTTCATATCCTCCGATACTACTCATAGATTCATCAAAATAAGCAAACAACACATAGAAAAACAGAATTTGTTAAAAATAGATCAGTCTGTAGTAATCTGTATCAAACGTATACTTATGGAACTCCAAAACTTCTACCAAATTAGGAAATCCTAAGAAATTTATGTACTAATCGAGAGCAAAAAGAATCATATCAGAAGAACGTTTCTATGAATTAACAAAACTAATTTACTGGGTGCAAAAGTTTTTGATTTTCAGCAGGATCAACACAACTATCACCGTAAGCTATCCTAAAGGTCTTACTTGGCACTTTATTGAAACCAAAGCTATAGAACATGATTACTAAAGTAGCATAATCATGTGTAGACACAAAAACAGTAAGGATAAATATTGGGTTGTGTCCCAACAAGCGCTTTTCTTTAATGCCTTTCTAGCTGGGCATGATGATGACAATGATGCTCACATAAAAGATAAGAATCGAAACATAATGGGAGCATCATGAAGCATATGACTAGCACATTTAAGTCTAACCCACTTCCTATGCATAGGGATTTTGTGAGCAAACAACTTTTGGGAACAATAATCAACTAGCATAGGAAGGTAAAACAAGCATAGCTTCAAGATTTTCAACACACAGAGAGGAAACTTGACATTATTGCAATTCCTACAAGCATATATTCATCCCTCATAATAATTTTGATTAGCATCATGAATGAATTCAACAATATAACCAACACCTAAAGCATTCTTTTCATGATCTACTTGCATAGAAAATTTACTACTCTCCACATAAGCAAAATTCTACTCACGAATAGTAGTGGGAGCAAACTCAACAAAATAATTATCATGTGAGGCATAATCCAATTGAAAACTAAAATCATGATGACAAGTTTCATGGTTATCATTATTCTTAATAGCATACAAGTTATCACAATAATCATCATAGATAGCAACTTTGTTCTCATAATCAATTGGTACCTCTTCCGAAATAGTGGAATCATCACTAAATAAAGTTGACACTCTTCCAAATCCATTTTCATGTTCAACACAATAAGATTCAACATCCTCCAAAATAGTGGGATCACTACTTTCTAAAGTTGACACTCTTCCAAACCCACTTCATCAATATAATCATCATAAATAGGAGGCATGCTATGATCAAAATAAATTGTCTCATCAAAACATGGGGGACAAAAAAATATCATATTCATCAAACATAGCTTCCCCAAGCTTGTGGATTTGCATATCATTAGCATCATGGATATTCAAGGAATTCATACTAACAACATTGGAATCATGCTCATCATACAAAGATCTAGTACCAAACAATCTAATGCATTCTTCTTCTAGAACTTGAGCACAATTTTCCTTTCCATCATTCTCACGAAAGATATTAAAAAGACGAAGCATATGAGACAAACTCAACTCCATTTTTTTGTAGTTTTCTTTTATAAACTAAACTAGTGATAAAACAAGAAACAAAAAGATTTGATTGCAAGATCTAAAGATATACCTTCAAGCACTCACCTCCCCGGCAACAGCGCCAGAAAAGAGCTTGATGTCTACTACACAACCTTCTTCTTGTGGACGTTGTTGGGCCTGCAAGTGCACAAGGTTGGAGGACAGTAGTAAATTTCCCTCAAGTGGATGACCTAAGGTTTATCAATCCGTGGGAGGCGTAGGATGAAGATGGTGTCTCTCAAACAACCCTGCAACCAAATAACAAAGAGTCTCTTGTGTCCCCAACACACCCAATACAATGGCAAATTGTATAGGTGCACTAGTTCAGCGAAGAGATGGTGCCAACCAGCCCTGTTGGGACCTTCTTCACAGCAGGTGCACCAACCATGGATCTTTTGCTCGTGGCACTCTCCGACAATTCATCGAAAAATGCAGTGTACTCCTGAGAGGCGCGTTTCCCGGATTCCTTGTTGTTATCCTTGCCGGCCTTTCTCCCTTGCTTGTTTTCCAAGCAGGGACTGCGGCTTCCACGGCCTCGGCTACGACCCTGTCCCAGTACATCTTGTCCACACATATCATTCTGTCAGTGTACAAAAGTATGGGCTCTTCTGTCGAGGATATACCCCGAGGTATGACCCGATCGGAAGTATGACCCGACTAGGACTTGTTGTTTCATTGGTAAACCAACCGAGCCTGGTGACTCGTTGGTGACCCTACAGATTATAAGCCAGATTATGAGCCGGCAAATTGTAAGACGGTGAACAGTTATGAGCCAGATTGTAAGCCGACAGATAGTTATAAGCCAGATTGTAAGCCGACAGATTGTAAGCCGACCGGAAGATTATAAGCTAGATTGTAAGCCGGTAGACAGTTATAGGCCAGATTGTAAGCCGGCAGACAGTTATGACCCGACAAGTACTTAGCCATGAAAATGAGTTTCCTGGAGTTAAGAAGCCCAAGATATTAAGAAGCCCATGGTGATAAGCCTGTTATGAGAAGCCCATGGTGAGACGCTAGAATAGGTTAAGTCCTAATCCGAGTTGGACTCTACATGTAACCTGCCCCTTCTACTTATATAAGGAGGGGCGGGGCATCCCAAGAGGGAGAAGAGAAAATAATCTTTAAGGCTAGACGCAACTAGGGGAACCGGCGATACGGCGACTCCCTCGTGATGATAATGAGACTTAGCCACAAACAACATGTAGGGTTGCTACCGGATGATGTTTCCCTGGGCCCGAAGTTGTCTAAACCTTTGACTTGTGTTGTGTCTCTCAATTCCGATCAACCCCCCTCAATCTACCACATGGATGCGTTGGCCTCATGACTAAGTCCTCACACTAGGACATCTGCAGTGACGATTCCACGACAGTTGGCGCCCACCGTGGGGCCTGTGCACAGTGGTGTTGAGTTCTTGGAGGGATTTCTCTGAGGGATCGAGAAAGCTCGCGGTTGACCAGGAGAAGAAGACCAACATTGCAAAGAATTGGGAAATTCATCATCAAAAAAGTTAGGGTTGTTGCTGAGCCGCCCTCATCGGTTGTGTAATCCGTCAAATTGCAGTCAAACCAAAAGCAACACGGACAGCGGCCACACGTCAAGTTTGCATATAATGGAAAACTACTCCCGTTGGAGACCAAAAAACAAATCGAAGAGGGCATTAGGAACCCCAATGCGGTGAAACTGCTAAGTGAGAGCCGTCGACCGGGTCTCACGTGTCGTTACCATCTCTGAGCCGCCTCTCGAAGGAGAGTGAAACCACTATATAAAAACTGAGCCAAAAACAGAGTCAGATATGGCCCGGATGTGCCTTGTTCCGTCTCTGCCTCAGGCCGCTGTGCCTTGCCCCGACCTCGAAGCGGGCCAACATCCGCACCATGCCTGGCTACCCTCACTTCTGAGTTTGCCGATGCCTCTGCAGGTCGTAGCCTTTTTGCGTGCTCAAGAAATGGCCTCCCCTGCTACGCTTGAGGAAGGGAGAGTCGCCGCCGAGTCGCTACCTCTCACCTGCGGTCATGACGAGCCACCAGGGTTGCGCCGCCTCAAGTCACAAGAGGAATCCTTGAGTCGCTGAACTAACCCGGCCATATGGTTTCTACCGCAAGCTGGTTCGCCGACTCGCCGGTGTTGCCGCAGCCATTTTCCTTCACCCCACGCCTCTGCTGCCGTCAGGCTACCCCCGACACTGCGGCCGTTTTTCACCTCATCAAGTCATCGTTGGAGTTGAGTTGCACCGTCTCCATCAGAGCCACACCGCCTCGAGCGCCTGCACGCCTGACCCGCTGAGCATCTCCACTGTGCGTTGGCTCAGCCCGCGTCTCCCTCCTTAACAGCGTCGGGTTCAGCCAGACCCGCCGAGCCATCTCCACTGTCAAGGGCCAGCCTCGAGCCGCCGTCTCCGCCAAACAACTGCCCGCCTTGGAGCATCACTTTCCTCCCCTAAGCCGCCGCCAGACCTCGTGTCATTCAAGCCGTTGCAGTGCCTCTGCCGTCACGCACAAACCGCTGGGTCTCACCAGACTCCGCCTCTACTTTGATCCTCACTGACCCACCGCTGCCATGAGCCGTCACACTGGTTCATCTTCACCATCGCCTCCCTGTGGTCTGCTTCAACAGCCGCTACTGCGGTTCTATCGTTGTGGGTTCTCTTCACCTCGTGATTGACTTTCCTCACCAGCAGCCGCCTCTCCGCCTCTGCCTTACGCGTCCCCATAGGGTTCTCCACCTCGAGTCGCCATCTACTGGGACCGACCTCAAGTCACCTCCGTGTCGCGCTGAGCCGCCCTCTTGTCAGCCCTGCTTGCGAGTCCCTGCCGCCAACGAGCCACCTATTGCCATGTTCTTCCCGTGCAACTGCATCCTCCGCCCCTGCGGCCATGGCCTTGCCTCTGAGTCGGCTGCCGCCATCATATCAATCTCTGTGAGCCGCCACTCGCCTCCCAGTAACCGAGCTGCTCGCCTTGCTGGACTCCTTCTGCCATGGTGGATTCCTCTTGCCGGTGTACCACCGCACCACGAGCCTCCGACTCATCGCGGGCCTTCTCATGTGCGGCCGCGCAGAGCCGACGGGGCTGAGCCGCCTCGGCCCTGGAGGACCCGCCGCCGAGCGGCCCCGTTTCCGCCTCTCGTCCACCCCTAAGCCGCCCCACATCGGCTTCCCGCTAGCCTCTCACGCTACGGTGCATCCGCCCTACTGTGGCCTGCTCGCGCCTCCGCCAAGTCGCCTCCACCGCCATGGCCCGCTCGCCTTCGTGTCACTTCCACGAGCCGGCTATGCGAGCCACTGCGGCCCTGTTGGTTTTTTTCGAGCCGCCACATCTTGCAACCTTCTGCTATGGGCATGAACCGCCTAGGTCTCTACTCCCGTGCGCTCCCCTGTTAGAGAGAAGAGAGAGATAAGAGGAGATTGGATTGGACGTCAAAGTGGACAAATTGCTGAAAAAAATGTCAACATGAGCCCGATGATCCCTTTCGAGCTGCCCCGTGTTGCGCTTTAAGCCGCCATCTCTGTCATCGTTGCTGCAACCCTACGGTTGATAATTTTCGGTTAAAGATATCAGGTGAAATCCATCTTGTCAAGTTTCTATTGATACATTTTTATTTTCTTCGAGAACAATTACTCTCGTTTGTGCAAATTCTTATGGAGAATTCATAATTGCAAAGGAGACCATCAAACTATGGCCCTTGCCTATACCGGATGAATCAATGGACAGGGTCATTTATAACCCCTCGAGATTCAACATATTCCAGTAATCCACTATTCAACTATATGTCGGTTCATATCACTATCAAATATGAAGAGTCTCAAGCCAACTCCTCGAGTCGCCTTAAGACTCGGGGGACAATGATATGACTCAGTAAATTTTGCCAGTTTCAGCAAAATTAAGAACCTCGGGCCATTGGAGGGAAGATAACCCGGTCCTGGAGGCTACTGCTATATTGATGAAAATTTAAAAGGCCGGAAAAAAGAATCCATCTCTCGCAAGTTCAAATTCTCAGGAAAAACTAAAAGGTTGCCAAAGAGAATTTGCTGCATGATGCGTGGTTCAAACATGGGTATCTTGCCTTATTGGCTTATCTTATTGATCACTTGGTGGCTTCCTGCTCAATGAGCATAGTTGTGCTTACCCTCTTGCTCCGGCTTACACGCCTTATTACAAATCACTTGGAGGCTTGATGGCCGAGTTATAGGGACCAAAGAGAGTTGGATGCACAGCTCAACTCAAACATAATTACCCGCTGAGCATAGCTCAGAAATATATCACTTGGGGGCTTCATGTTCAAAGAACACAACTGGAATTACCCTCTTGATAGGCATGCATGCCAGGTGTATTCACCAAAAATATGGGTTATCCGGCCTGTATCCAAGATGATGTTCGACCAGGTAATCCTTGATGACCCGTCATGTTCTTAACAAGTCAATCTTGTAAAGAGACCCTGAACTTGTTAAGGTTATGACATTGATTGGGTCATGAAAGAGACGGATTACAGAATGCAAGGAGAAGCTCAGGCTGATAAGCCGCCTTCTTTGAAACTTGGTTAAACTGGCCTGCTTTGCACGATGCTATTCCGACCCCGCCATAGATAAGTTAATCTTTTAAATACCCTGAACTTATCCAGGTTAAAATGTCGATTGGGTCATGTGAAAGTCGGCTCACAGAAAGCGCAGATACTCTAGCGGCTATCATGCTAGTTTCATTGAAGAATAAAATTTTGGCTTGGCGGCCTATAAAAGCCTCATATTTTTTGGATTACTTTTCTGTCTTGGATTTATATCACTTCTATTTCTTATGGTTTCCACAAGTCAGGCCAAGCAGCCCTGACTATGTCTCATATTTGGGATATTACCCTCTGCCCTAGACTTCTATGGTAACCAGTGGATTTATACTGGGCATCATGACCTGCCCCGCGGTAAACCGCTAGGGCACTTGTGATTTTTGTGTGTGTAGGAACCGGTTTTCAAACCAGGTTATATTATTCAAATCTTTAATAGCCAACATGGCTGGATTTTTATTATGGTTACCAATAACCAGTATTATGATTGAGGTTTACAAAGACGCTTCAGAGTAATGGCTATTATTTCCTCATCCAAGAATACCAGCTCGTACCAAGGAGTATGGTTCAATATTGATATACAGGCATTCAACAATATCATACAGACATTGGATATGACATATTTACAATGGAAGACATAGTCCTGAATCACTGTAGGCTTACGACCCGGCACTTGAGGGCTACATTATTCAAGTTCAGATTACATCAAATATGCAAGTCCCATGTCACCGCCAGCATGCACCATGGCACTTGGGGGATAATGCAAAGTTATTTTTACTTGCCTTATTGAAGACCCAACTCATCGCATTGTAATGAGTCGGCCCTTTGGGGCTACCAATTGCTCCTGTAAAAAATTCAAAGTACACAAGACTTAATCCATTATACTGAAGGGACCACTGCTCATTTGGTAGAGCACAAGGCTCTTAACCTTGTGGGCATGGGTTTAAGCCCCATGGTGGGGGTTATATCATGTGATGTTATTTTTAATGAATTCCCAGCTCAATATTGTCTTGCTGAGACAGCCGTTGGGGGCTACACGTTACTGTTCAAGTCTACATGATCGTATCTGCAAAGTCCCTACTCATTATTGCATAATGAGCCAGCCCATGGGGGCTACACTGGTTGAAGTTTTCATGAGTATCAGGCAATTACAAGTCCCAAGTTGCTGCAAGCATGACAACCCAACACTTGGGGGCTACATATGTGGCATATTCAGTTTTGACTAGTGACTAAGATGAACAACTTGGATTTCTTTAAGGTTGTAACATTTATATTGAAGCAAGTATTAAGCAGTTACTATGCTCCGTTCTTAGGACTTCGGGGCTACAAGTGATATGCATACAAGGGAGGTATATTTCCAAGCTTGATGATTAGTAACAATTATGACTCAGTGCCATCAATATTTATAAGCCGGTAATGTTGGATAAACAGACAAGTTTTAACCTTCAAGCCGGCTGAAGATCAGACGAGTATTTCAAATACCAATATTTTTTATTAAGCATTGGGAGTTGAATCAAATGAATTATTCTTCACAATTTTTTTCTATGAGAAGACAACGTCAGAAAATTGATTATGAGGCTGGCTTATTGACCTGGATTTTCTAGAAGAAGGAAATGAAAAGGACTTAAGGATGTTCAGGTGCCGGCTTACAGGAATTATTTAACCCGAAGCACAATCTGTCAAATTGGTTGTTGTGTTTTGTTTACTGGATCAGTTTAACATGGATAAATCCTAATTAAACTGGGGGCTAATGTCGGAGATATACCCCGCGGTATGACCCGGCCAGAAGTATGACCTAGCTAGGACTTGGTGTTTCATTGGTGAACCAACCGAGCCTGGTGACTCGTTGGTGACACGGCAGATTATAAGCCAGATTGTGAGCCGGCAGATTGTAAGCCGGCGGACAGTTATGAGCCAGATTGTAAGCCGGCAGACAGTTATAAGCAAGATTGTAAGCTGGCAGATTGTTAGCCGGCGGGCAGATTATAAGCTAGATTGTAAGCCGGGAGACAGTTATAAGCCAGATTGTAAGCCGACAGAAAGTTATGACCCGGCAAGTACTTAGCCATGAAAATGAGTCGCATGGAGTTAAGAAGCCCAATACGGTAATAAGCCCATGGTGAGAAGCCTGTTATGAGAAGCCCATGGTGAGACATCTGAATAGGTTAAGTCCTAATCAAGTTGGAGTCTACATGTAACCCTCCCCTTCTACTTATATAAGGAGGGGCGGGGCACCCCAAGAGGGAGAAGAGAAAATAATCTTTAACGCTAGACACAACTTGGAGAGCCAGTGATACGGCGACTCCCTTGTGATGATATTAAGACTTAGCCACAAGCAGCATGTAGGGTTGTTACCGAATGATGTTTCCCGGGGCTCGAAGCTGTCTAAACCCTTGTCTTGTGTTGCATCTCTCGATTCCGATCAACCCCTCTCAAGCTACCACATGGATGTGTTGGCCTCCCGACTAAGTCCTCACACTAGGACATCTTCCGTGACGATAACATGACATCTTATGTAACCCTTACTTGTGCACGGGCAGGTGTAGCCACGCCTGCGGCGAAGTTTGGCAGGGCAGAAGGAGATGAAACACAAGGCTACCAAGGCAGCAATGAAGCCAAAGAACAAAGAGCAGAAGACAGACTAGGCCTCCCCCGGTGACGCCCTTGCCGGGGCAGCCTATGTTGCCCCGGCAAGAGCCTTGCCAGGGCGGCCTGTGAAGAACCAGCAAGGCCATGACCTTTGAGGCTGAGAGCTTTGACACCATTTCCAGCATCAAGGCCAAGGCTCAGGGGGTGCATGCAAAGTACATGCAGATCTTTGTGAAGATTGATAGCATATGGGTCCACGTGAGACCATAAGACGAAGACCCCCGGCAAGGGTGGGACCATAAGACGGAGACCCCTGGCAATACCCTTGTCGGGGACGACCGTGAGGCCCCACCCAGCAAGCCTTGCCGGGGAAAATTGCAAGGCCGTAGCTAGGCCCACACCCGACAAGGATTTCGCCACCTCACCACCACTCCAACATGACGACCAACTTGTCAACTAGGCAAACGCCAGCATGGCAGCATGCAGATCTTCATGGAGGCTCGACCATCGCGCCAACACAGTAGCTAGCCAGCCAGCATGACACTGCATGCCTTGTCAGCCTAGACGTGTGTCAGTGCAGGAAGACGCGGCAACGGACGGGATAGCTTCTGTTGTCGTCCCCAATAAAGTGAAGGGGCACGTAGCACTACAAAAAAAAGACACATCCGTGACATTTTGGGCTGAACGAATTTTTTCTGTCATACTTATGACACATCTATGAAGATAATTGTGACAAAACCCACTATCATCATAGATGTGGTGGGCTCCTACTTCTATGACAAAAAATCATGACAAAAAATGGGCTTTTCATCGCGGGTGGGCCGGAGACGCAGCTACATGACATTCTTTGGGCCATCCATGACGGAAAAAACCGTGGTAGAAGCGAGGGCGAGGAAAATTTTAGGGAGTTCCCGGTTACGGTGCGTGGTCGGGGGCCAGTCGGTGCGCGTTTCTCTCGTGCATGTACGCGCGTGTGTGCGAGGCGTTGGCTCTAACTGAACCCGAGCGAGGCCTTGTGCTCTAACTGAACCCGAGCGATTGCACTGCAGGCTATGCGTTACTGAACCCGAGCAATCGATCGATGGCTGTAAACTGAACCCGATCGAGCGATTCCTTCGCTACTGGTGCTAACTGAACCCGCCTCTCTGGATGAACAGTGAGCATTGTGGGGGGGGGGAGGGGTTGGATGAACAGGACCCCGTGGCGTTGCCTCTGGATGAACAGGACCCCGATCGATCGAGCCGGTTGGGGCTGGATGAACAGGACCCCGCGGAGGGCTGGATGAACAGGACGACCCCGTGGAGGGCTGGATGAACATTAGACGGTGGAGGGGTGCCTGTGGAGGGGTGGTTGAACAGTAGCTGGTGGAGTAGCGCGCGGTGGAGGCAGGATGAATAGGAGCCCGTGGAGGCTCGAGGAGGTCGATGTTAGCCCGTGGGGGCTGGAGGAGGTCGACGGTGGAGATGAACAGTATCCCGTGGAGTCCCGTGTTGCGGTACGCCACACCCCTCCCGATGAATAGGACCCCCGTTTCGACTGTAGCGCTGCAACACAAGTCCGTTTCGTCTGTTTTGCGGTACGCAACACCCCTCCCGATCAGCAGGACCCCCGTTTCGACCGTAGGATGTCCATTTCCTCCGTTTTGCGGTATGTCAGACCCCTCCCAATGAAAAGGATCCCATTTCGAACGTGGCCAGTCAAATACAAGGCCGTTTCCTTCGTTCTGCATTACGCCAGGCCTCATTTCCATCGCCTGTTCCGTCCAAGCCCTCCTGATGAACACGACGACGCATTTTCTGTTTCGACCCAGCCGGTTAGCTCCCCATGAACACGACAACAATGTTGTTTCTCCGTTCCGAGCCATGCATGTACACGAACCCTGGCCGTACGTATACGCGAGTCGGCGTTCGAGACCCCACCTGTATGTACACATACGTGGCCGTATTTTCTTTCTTGCACACTGGCTGGTATACGTACCTGTACGTGCTATGTGCGCGCCTCAACTACGACACGTGCGCTCCTCTACATCCACCAGTATGTACGTGCACGTTCGTGACCAGAATGACAACGCTACGTACGCTTTGACCAGGTGGGTCCCGAGTGTCAAGCACTTCCTTGCGTGCGAAGATGTAGCTGGTGGGTCCCAGCAGTCAGGGGGCGAATCGTTTTTTTTGCCCGAACGCACTTCCTTGCGTGCGAAGGTGTAGCTGGTGGGTCCCAGCAGTCAGGGGGGAAACATTTTTTCGCGAAATATGGTGACCCATCCAGTGGGTCCCTGCTTTCAGGTGGAGGTATCATTATTTTCCGCGTAATAAGGAGGCACTTCCTTGTTGTGGCTGTGGACCCAACTGTCAGCCTCTCCACATACAGTCCACGTCCGATGGAAGTCGTTCCTTGACCACGTTGACCACACCGTGCCGAGAGCACCATGGCGGTGGACGACGACGAGGCCTAGGAAGGGGACGACACGGAGCTGGGAAAGATGCGGCAGTGCCCACGTGGAAAGGAGTACGAGGGTTCACTAGTTCGGCTGCGGTGTAAGGCTGCCGTCGCCGCAGAATAATAGGGGGTGTGGGTGAGTAGAGGGATGGCCTGGCCAATGATGGGAGTAGTATGGGGGCGGTGAGGCCTCCATAGCAGCACAGCCGGCCACGGGAGGCAGGAGCAGGCGGCACGACCGGCGCTGGTTTGGGCGGCTGGAGCAAGAAGACCAGAGGTTGAAGAAGCACTATGGCCGTTGGATGGACATCATACGGTCACTGGAGTATTGACTAAGTTGACAAAGCCCTCCGTCCCCGTCAACTTAGTAGGCCCACAAGTCAGCCAACCACTATGGTGGGTCCCAGCTAGCAGGGGGTATTCATTTTTTTGTGCGTAATAAGGAGACACTTCCATGCATGCGAAGATATAGCTGGTGGGTCTGACCTGTTAGTGGGGGGACATTTTTTCGCGAAATACAGAGGCCCTTCTGGTGGGTCCCAGATGTCAGCTGGAGGAATCATTATTTTGTGCATAATAAGGAGGCATTTCCTTGTGTGCGGCCGTGGACCCAACTGTCAGCCTCTCCACGTACAGTCCACGTCCGATGGAAGTCATTCCATGACCATGTTGACCACGCCGCGCCGAGAGCACCAGGGCGGTGGACGACGGAGAGGCCTAGGAAGGGGACGAAGCGGAGCCGAGGAAGACGTGGCAGTGGATGCCCACGTGGAGAGGAGTAGGAGGGTTCACTAGTTCGGCGACGGTGTGAGGCTGCCGTCGCTGCGGGGCCTGGCTAGCGGTGGGAGTAGTAGGAGGCCATGAGGCCTCAACGACAGCACAGCCGGCCACTGGAGGCAGGAGCAGGCGGTCTCGCCAGTGCTGGTTTGGGCGGCTGGTGCAAGAAGAGCAACACTTGAAGAAGTAGCAGGACCGTTCGATTCAAATCCAACGGTTACTGCTCCTACAAGCCCTGCATACGCATCAACTTAGTAGGCCCACAGGTCAGCCTCCCAACCGGTGCGCCCCAAAGGTCAGTGGGAGGAATCAATTTTTTTGCGTCATAAGGAGGCAATTGATTGCGTGCAGCCAGGCCAGCAGAGGGAGTAGGGTGGGCCGGGGAATCCTGCGCGGCATCACAGCGGGCCACAAGAGCAGGGAGCAGGCAGTCCCGCCGGCGCTAGTTTAGGCCGCTGGAGCATGAAGATCAAAGATTGAAGAAGCACGTCGGCTGTTGGATGGACATCCAACAGTCACTGCTGCTAGAGTCGTGTGTTGACTGACAAAGCCTTGCGTAAACAAGTCAGCCTCAAAATATGTGGTGTGTACATCCCATTTGCTATTATTTTTGTAATTTTTACTCATTTTCTAATTCATATGGAAATTATTGCAGCCCGTTTTCCATTTTTAGAGTTGCTGCCCATTTTCTGGTCAGTACCAAGGTTAAAAAATTAACTAAATATGTGTGAAATTTTGAAAATTCGCAAATTTTGGCTGGGGAACAAAATATTCTTAATCCAAAAATTAGTATCCACACTAAAACAAATTTAAAAATAAATTAGTACTATGTCATGTTAAATCCAATGAAATACTATAAAATATCAGTGTAGAGAAAAAAAAAGAAAGAAACTAATATCCCATTAGCTATAATTTTTTTGGAAGTTTCAACCCCTTAGATATTACTTTCAACAGACACTGACCATACTCTTTGGCCAGGCCGGAATGCATCCCTCCTCGTCTTGAAATATTTGCAGCCCAGTAAGTCGAAGAAAACAAATAGGCCTAGCTTGGGTATTCTTCAAAAAGAAATATTGGGCTACCTATTTTCCCGAACAAAAACCTGTTGGGCTGGTCATGTTGTTAGACAGGCCACAGAGACCGCACAACCCAGTTTATAGCCTGCTCCTCCGAATTACTACTCAAAAAGAAGTTGTGCAATTCTATCGTTAATTGACTATACGTTAAAAATGATGTGGGTCCCGGATATCAGCAGGGTAGATTAGAGTAAAAAATGAGGGGTGCATCTGAGTAGTAAAAGAAGCGCTTGCTTGTGTTCGGGAGTGGACCTGGTGGGTCCATACTGTCATACTCACAAATATAGTTCTCTCCCGATTCACTATGTTGACAGGGATTGTATCAAAAAAAAACTATGTGGACAGGGCCGGACGGCGGCGCCGTGGCGAGCGCACCAAGGCGGAGGATAAAATGATGTCGCCAATGTGCTGGGCTGGGTTGGACATTCTTATTGAAAAATAAAAATGGACTGGAACTATTTACGATGTTTACTACGATTTGCATGGGTTCGCTGGTTGCAGGAAGAAAATGCTGGGAGAAAGAAGTCTGGTCGCTATCTTTGCCTAAGAATAATATCGACTGAATGTAACGACACTATCATAGGAAATATTATCCTCCTGTTAATTCATGAATTTAAAGAACTGGTGCATGGCTTTATTTATTTATTTACTTATTTATGTTTAGGGGACCATGAGCATGTACTTGGGCCAGATTCATGTCAGACCCTCCTTTCCAGTTAATTATGGGCTCGTCTATTGGGCCTTCATCAGTGGGCTGCATGTTATCAACAAGTCGAAAATGTGTTCCATACGAAAAATAGTATGCGTTATGTACAGTACGGGGCACTAAGGATCGAACCGTGCAACAACTTCCAAAACATTGTGTTTGTCGTTCACACATTTATTCAACCAACAGACGAAATATACTACTGATTGTACATTCAAAACAGCAGCAACAGCAACTAGGGCTGGGGGTGCAACAGAAGCAGTAAGCAGGCCAGAAGAGTGAAGACGCAGCTCTCTCTTCCAAACCAAACATTAACCATTATTACAAAAGTGCTACCAAAAAAGAACAAGTGTATGCATCAAACTAAATAAAGATCCTACTACACCAAGTGTACGCATCTAACTAACTGGCTCAGTTAGATGTTACTATTTATTAAGCTGTGGAGATTGGCTGGCGGCTTGAACCAGATGGGTGCCTGATGAGGGAAACTCCAGCCAGCAGGTCGAAGTCTGATACTTGCGACCCTCTCTTCTACTTTGGGCTGCAGAGCGTGGCGACACATATCAGGGTATGGTGCATGCAGAGATGCATGGTACGATGTGTACATATAGTTTTGCCTGATGAACGAAACCGCGCTGCCATCATGATCCTTGCCGTCGGTTATCTCCTGGTTAATTGGATAATTCAGTCTGACAAACAGAGAGCATGTACCAAAGCTACTTACCAGCCTCTAGTCAAAAATTCTTGAAGGCCCAAAGAAGTTGGGATCCTGCTCAAAGACCTTGCAGTGACTGTGATTGTATTCTGCGAAACAACATGTCCGGTACATGTGAACGATCATCAATCATTTGTCGTCGTCTGATCGTGCCAGGAACAACCTGCAACTGCCATGTCGCTTTTCTTTGAAAGGTTCTGGGATTAGGAAGGGTAGGGACACCAGGCGGCCTACAACATCATATCAAGTTGGAGTCAAATAAAAAAGGGCTCTTGCTGTAGTCAATCTTAAGAACAGCATGTTATGAGCATGAATATTTTTTCAGTAAATGTTGACAATAATATAAACAAGCCATCATGGTATCATAGCAAACTAACATACTGCTGTAACAACCGATTGTAGCAATGCCTGGAGTAGGCCAGCAATACGTCCAGCCATAGAAGGAGTCGACAACGTAAATGAAGCCCTTGTGTTCAATGGCATCAAAGAACCATGGAGGATGTATGATCCTGTGATGGACGTGCAGATTTATCCACTTACCGTAGTGACCTGTCAGATAGGTGAGATCGTGGTTGAAGAGGCAATTAGCCTGAAGTCTTTATAATTCGCAGATCTTATGGGCACTTGGCAGATTACGACCTTGAGCAAGTCAAACTTGGTATCAAGTTGGCTACTGTAAGATTCCGAGTATTCTGGGTCGCGGTGCCAAAGCAGTGCAGTGTTAATCAAAGGAAGGGTGAAAGTGAAATTATCCCTAGGTGGTTTTGGTAATTCATAACAACATATAGCTCATTGAGTTAATGATATTCCAAGACTATTAGTTCAGGAAGCTCAATGAATGGCATGGCATGGATGATGAAAGTGGATCCCTCAAAATACTAAGGACAAAGGATTGGCTCAAGCTGAATAGCTCAAGACTCTTCATTTTATATTTTAGTGATCCAAGATCACATTGAGTCTATAGGAAAAGCCAATACTATCAAGGAGGGATGAGGTGTTGCTTAATGAGCCTCTTGCTTCATGTGCTTAGTGATATGCTCCAAAACCCTCAGCTACTTTCTCATATCCACAAATGACCTAAACCCAAAGCCAAAATCGGTCACACCGATTCTTCTTATCCGGCGCCACCGATTTCAAATGTCATAGCCACTGCCACAAACCCTAGGCAAATCGGTCCTACCGATAGGGATCTCGGTCTCACCAAGATGGGATAGTAATCTCTCTGTTTCCCTTCGTAACGTTTCGGTCAAACTAAAGTGAGTGATCGGTCCCACCGAGATTGCAATGTAAACTCTCTGTTTCCCTTTTGTAACATTTCAGTCTCACCGAAAAGAGCAAATCAGTCCCACCGAGTTTACCTGACCAACTCTCTAGAAAGCTTATTACCAAAATCGGTCTCACCGAGTTTGTGTAATCGGTCTTACCGAGATTACGTTATGCCCTAACCCTAACCGAATCGGTCTCACCGAGTTGCATGTCAGTCCCACCGAAAATCACTAACGGTCACTAGGTTTACTAAATCGGTCCGACCGAGTCTGTTGAATCGGTCCCACCAAGTTTGGTAAATTGTGTGTAACGGTTAGATTTTGTGTGGAGGCTATATATACCCCTCCACCTCCTCTTCATTCGTGGAGAGAGCCATCAGACTAAACCTACACTTCCAACTTACCATTTCTGAGAAAGAACCACCTACTCATGTGTTGAGGCCAAGATATTCCATTCCTACCATATGAATCTTGATCTCTAGCCTTCCCCAAGTTGCTTTCCACTCAAATCTTCTTTCCACCAGATCCAAATCCTATGAGAGAGAATTGAGTGTTGGGGAGACTATCATTTGAAGCACAAGAGCAAGGAGTTCATCATCAACGCACCATTTGTTACTTCTTGGAGAGTGGTGTCTCCTAGATTGGCTAGATGTCAGTTGGGAGCCTCCGACAAGATTGTGGAGTTGAACCAAGGAGTTTGTAAGGGCAAGGAGATTGCCTACTTCGTGAAGATCTACCGCTAGTGAGGCAAGTCCTTCGTGGGCGACGACCATGGTAGGATAGACAAGGTTGCTTCTTCGTGGACCCTTCTTGGGTGGAGCCCTCCATGGACTTGCGCAACCGTTACCCTTCGTGGGTTGAAGTCTCCATCAACGTGGATGTACGATAGCACCACCTATCGGAACCACGCCAAAAACATCTGTGTCTCCAACTGCGTTTGAATCCTCCAAACCCTTCCCTTTACTTTCTTGCAAGTTGCATGGTTTAATTTCCACTGCCTATATACTCTTTGCATGCTTGCTTGAATAGTGTGATGATTGCTTGACTTGTCCTAAGGTAGCTAAAATCTGCCAAACTCTAAAATTGGGAAAAGGTTAAGTTTTTAATTGGTCAAGTAGTCTAATCACCCCCCCTCTAGACATACTTCAAGGTCCTACAAGTGGTATCAGAGCTCTGGTCTCCATTTGCTTTGATTTCCATAGCTTTTGGTGGTCACGGCCTTGGTTTCAAAACCTAGGAGAGTATGGCGTCTAGCGAGGGAAATTATCACCGTAGAGGTCCTTACTTTGATGGTACTAATTTTGCTAGTTGGAAGCATAAGATGAAAATGCATATTCTCGGACATAACCCTGCCGTTTGGGCAATTATTTGTATTGGCTTGCAAGGTGAATTCTTTGATGGGAGAGAGCCGAACCGTGAAGCTAATGCGGAAGAATTGAAGATGCGGCAATACAACGCTCAAGCTTGTGATATCATCTTCAACGGATTGTGCCCCGAAGAATTCAACAAAATCAGCTGTCTTGAGAATGCAAAGGAAATTTGGGACACTTTGATTGATATGCACGAAGGTACCAAATCCGTCAAGGAATCCAAGTTGGATGTGCTCCAAAGTCAGCTTGACAAGTTCAAAATGAAGGATGGTGAAGGTGTCGCTGAAATGTACTCTAGGCTTGCTCTTATTACAAATGGGATTGCCGGCTTAGGGAGTGAAGAGATGACCGACAGATTCATCATCAAGAAGATCCTAAGAGCATTGGATGAAAAGTACGATACCGTGTGCACATTGATCCAAATGATGCCAAACTACAAAGATCTCAAGCCAACGGAAGTCATTGGAAGAATTGTTGCTCATGAGATGTCACTCAAGGATAAGGAGGAACTTCACAACAAGTCAAGTGGTGCTTACAAAGCCTCAAGTGAAACCCCCACATCATCAAGTGAGAAACAAACCTTCAATGAAGAATTGAGCTTAATGGTGAAGAACTTCAACAAATTCTACAAGAGTAGAAGCAAAGAAAGAAGCTCCAAGTCAAGGTCTTACCATGACAAAAGATCTTCTAGTCGAGAGCGCAATTGCTACAATTGTGGGAGGCCTGGTCACTATTCCAATGAGTGTACGACACCCTACAAAAGAAGAGAAGATTCACCACCAAGAGAGAGGAGGATTAGAGATGATCATTATGAACGAAGAACCTCACGGAGAAGCAAAGATTCGGAAAGGAAGGACAAGTCATCAAGGAGCTACAAAAAACAAAGACATCAAGCTCATGTTGGTGAATGGGTTTCCGGCTCCGACTCCGACAAACACTCCGAGAGAAGCTATCACTCCGACTCCGAATATACTCAAGATTAAGGTGTTGCCGGTCTAGCACTTGTGTCAACCAACTCCTATGACATATTTGATTCACCAAATGAAGGAATTGGAAGATGCTTCATGGCCAAAGGTCCAAAGGTAACACATCCTGAGTATGTTGATTTCAACAGTGATGAAGATGACTTGCTTGTGGATGATGATTTACTTGTTGACAACTCTAGTAATGAATACTATGATGAAACGTCAATTAATCATGCTAATCAAGATAAAACAAATGACAATGATAAGGAGAAGATTGAGCTTCTAACTAAAGAACTAAACACTCTTAAGTTGGCTCATGAAACTATCTTCGAAGATCATCGAGAACTTTTAAGGGCTCATGAGAAGTTACGCTTTGAAAAGCTCAATCTTGAGCAAGAGCATGAGTTCTTAAAAGCAATCAATGATGATCTCCGTAAGAAAAGTTCTTCTTACATTGCCAAGCGTTTACTCCTATCTACTTACATGCCTCAAGTCAAGTCTAGTAACAAGTACAAGAAAGATACTTCCTCTAGTAGTAACAATAATAATGTCAAATCCAATATTGTTGCTTCTAGTAGTTCTCTTGATTCCACTAATGGTTCTCTTAGCCAAGTTACACTTGAGCAAGAAAATTGCTTATTGAAGGGAATTATAGAGAAAGGTGTTTACAAGAGCCTTGCCGGGAGTAAGCAATTCGAGGAAATTGTACGCAAGCAAGGAAGGCACCAGAAGAATCAAGGTGCTGGTTTTGAACGAAAGTTTAATGCCAATGAAGTTGAGTGGGTAGAAGAGCAATACCCCAAGACGAAGTTTGTTCCTCAACAAGAGAAGTATGATCCTACTTCCTTCAAGGGAACACGAGCTCAAGATGATCTTCCACCACAATACCATAAAGGCAAGGACAAGCTTCAAGAAGAGATTGATGCATTTTAAGAAGCACCTAAGGTCTCGGTCAAGTGGATTTCCAAGACTACGTCAAGTTCTACTTCATCAAGTACAACTACAACTCCAAGGATTCCCATCAAGATGATGTGGATCCCGAAGAAGAAGAACTAGAGAGTTCTTGAGGGTGACTTCGCCAACATTCTTCACTCATTTATTATGGCAAGGACAAGTGCAATCAACTTCCACATCTTGCACTAGTTCAAGGAGTCACAAACCCTCATGTTGGTAAGGCAAGGAACAAGGTAACCTAATGTTTTCATGGACATCATCTTGTGTGTGCATCACTCTATGTCTATGGATATTCTTGTTTGTTCCTTGTGGGACTAACCCATGTAGGTATGTTGAAAGTGCAACTCACTCCAACGGATTGCTCCAAATGATCTGCATCAACATTGAGCATCCACATCTTCAATACCTTCATGAAGTCATCATCGACAAAACCCAAGGTTAGTTCATCCCTCTAAAAGGGGATCTCACATCTAGGGGCAGCTTAACTCTAAGACTTGAGTCAAAGCAACTCTAATGGTGTGAACACATCAATGCATTATGTAAAAGTGGTAACCCCACTTGGGCTTAAACGATGAGTATGACCTATGATCAAATGTTTATCATTTGACTCCTAAGTCAATGTACTCATATATAGATGACCTAGTCATCGCCAATTGTTTGATAGATGCTAGAATTGGTTGTGCATACTTTGCCACATATTTCATTTGCCATCTTATTATGTGAGCATGTTGGTACATATTTTACTCATTCAAGGACATCCACTTGTTGTTTTGATTGTTTGGTTCTTCCTTCTTTTGGCCAAGTGGATGGACAAGAATGCTTAAGAACTTTCTCTAGCTATCTATGCTCTTCTCATCTCAAACTCTATTCATGCTACATCACAAAATTTGATCAAGTCAGATTCGAACCACTCTGTGTGAGGAGCACTCGGAGTCCCCGATTCGTGATAGACTTAAACTTCCAAAACTTCTTTGTGATTCTCGGACTGACCGATTCCTCCATTTCGGTCCTACCGAGATCACTAAGTCGATCTAGGTTTTCAATCTTGGTGCAACCGGTTTGAACTTTTCGGTCACACCGAGTTGCTGTAACTGAAGATAGTTATGCATCTCGGTGCCACCGAGTTGTTCCACTCGGTCACACCGACAGGGTCGGGCTATATATAGTCACGGGCAAAAATTTGGAAACTTCTTTGAACCCCTTCGCCCGCGCAATAGCTCGCTCTGTCTCCAAGGTCTCCGGATCATCTCCTCGTCACCAGCCGCCTCCTGTCGCTGGTCTCCGCCCCCATCAACGGAATTCAACCCCGTCGTTACCGCCGTAGCGAGTTCATCGCCAAGCTAGGGTATGGACTCGATCACTGTGCTGTCCTCGTCCGATTCCTAGCACATTTTGTTCTTATTGATTCTTGCCACGATTGAAACACTCCTATCTAGTCAATGCAATCCGTAGATTAGATGAGATTTGAAAATTTAGGGTTAGGTTTCCGCCGAAACCATCTCAGACCGACCGAGTTGAAAAACTTGGTCCCACCGATTTGGCTTATGCCATTGCACTAGTAACTCTCGGTGTGACCGAGAATTACTAAACGGTGCGACCGATTTTAGGACTTTGTGAAACCCTAGCAGTCTCGGTGCCACTGAACTATGACTTGGTCCAACCGAGTTCATCAGTTTAGGTTCCAAAACTTCTTCGGTATGACCGAGTTTGAAAACCGGTTGATCCGAAATGCTTTCTGTGGAAAACTAAAACTGAATTTTTGAATCATTCTTTTGCAAAAATCTCTGCATTTTGTGATGCTCATCCACTCCATCTCATCTATAACCCTGCACAGGGTCAGCAGTCAGAGTTTGCAGCGTGTCAGACCAGAGTGACAGTCAAAACAGGTCAGAAGGGCAGATGCAAATGAGTGAGGGCACTAGTCCCTCCAGCACTTCAGATGAAGGCAGCAGGAGCACTCCTAGCAACCTGCCTAAGGCTGCTACCAGGCAAAGGAAGAAGAGAACTTCAAACTCTAAAGATGAGGATTATAGAGCTGAAGAGGATGAAGCTACTTCCAAGAAAGTAGTACTCAAAAAGGAGTATGGCTCAGCAAAGCATACAAATCCAGGCATGAAGATTAAAAGGCCTGCAGGAAGACAACCAATGTCCAAAGCCAGAGCATCAACTCAACTACCTGAAAAGCCTGATCCCAAAGAGCCAGCTGCTGAAGGAAAGAAAAGGAAGGAAAGGGTCAAGAAGACCATGGACAGAGTTGTTGGGCAACCTTCCATGATGGAAGAAGAAGAAGAGCTTGCTGCACCAGCACCAAAGGCACCAAAGCTTATGGGAGATGCTATTAGATCAGGGGCTGCAACATCTAAGCCCAAGGAAGCACCCAAAGCTACCCCGAAGGCCAAGTCTGCACCAAAGAGGAATACCAGGAGTATTCTAGCTGCTGAGAAGAACAAGGCCCCAGTGCCTGAGGTTGCTGACGAGGAAGATGGAGAAGGACAAGTTCCAAGGAAGCTCAAGCCCAAGATACCAGACCGTAATGATGCCCATCCTATAGCTGAGGACATGAACATCAGAAAAGATTCAGGGTTGAGGCTATGGAGGATGGCAGATCCATATGCCACAAGGAGAAGAACTGCTATTGATTACATGTTCCATACAAAGGAATAGCAGGACTTCTATGAGACAATCTTGTTGGACAAAAAGCCCATTGTGTGTGATATGAGGTGGGTCGACTGGACCTACATGAAGGAAAATGAAGAACAATATCCAGGAGTACAAGACAATTTTGTTGCTTGTGGAGTTGCAGATTTTGTTGGGTAGAAGCTCTCCAACTGAATGATGAACTCATAATGCAACTCTACTCAACAGCACACTTCTATCCAGATGGGAGGATAGTTTGGATGTCTGAAGGTACAAGGTACTAGTAAACTGTTGAGGAGTGGGAAAATCTGATAAATGCCCCAAAGGAAAATGATGATGACCTGGATGTATATGCCAAGAAGAAAATGGGACACAATACCATGGCACATATGTACAAGGAGATCCCAGACAAAGCCCTAGAGACTTTCTCTTTTGTATCAGTCCACTTTCTTCTGTCAGGGCTGCCTACAATCAACTGGATCCTAAGGCACACTCTATTGCCTAAGTCTGGTGACCACAACATGATCAGAGGGCATGCAATCAACATGTTGCATTTGTTTGATGTGCCTCAGAAATTCAAGGTCATGAGCCTTATAGTAGAAACCATTAAGAGGACTGTAGCAGATCATAAGAGGAGTTGTGGATATGCCCCTCAGATTCAGGAGTTGATTAACTCAAAGGTGGGCACAGGCAAATATCTATTGGATAGGGAACATTTTCCTCTCTATCCAGACTTTGATGACAATGAGGTTGTCATGAATGAGAATGATCCATCATCAGTTCAAGCTCAAGAGAAGAAGGAGAAGCCAAGGAAGGAGAAGGCTGCCAAGATGCCAACTCAAGAGGAGGCATCTGAGTATTTCTTGAAGAACAAGCAGGAGAATCTTGGTTACTTGATAGCATCAACACTGAGGATTGAGAAGGGGTTGGCCACCTTAACTCAGAATCAGGAGAGCTTGGAGAGAATCATGGAAAACAAATTCTATGATCTTGATGCCAAGGTAACTGAGATTCAGTCAGTTGTGGAGCAGCTGCAGGATGACATGCAGGAGAGGAAGGGCAAGACTACCACTAATGTATTTGCCAGAGTGCCTAGAGCTCAGAGGTCAGCTGCAGTGCCAGTGCCAGACACTAGAGCAACATCATCTGCACCAGCCACAGCTCCTACAGCTCCAGGGCAACCAGCTCCAGCACCAACTCCTCTAGCTCCCTCTACATCAACTGAAGCCTTCATCGAAGGAGCCATCTCTACACCACCAACTGAAGATCAAGCCTGAGAGTCGATCTAGCACTATGCATTTTCTATGAACTTTTTGGTAACTTGTTGCCCAAGGGGGAGAAAAATGTATAGATCATAGGCTTTGAGAGAGAGAGAGAGAGAGTGTTGCTTTTGTTCTCTCTTGCTTTGGTGGTTTAAAACTTGTTTGCTTTTGATTGCTTGAGATACTATGCTATTCTTGTGAGACATTGATGATCATGTGTTTGATCTTAAGCTACACTTATGCATGTTTGATGATATTATCTTATCTATCCTATGTGATCATTCACTTTGCTTGGTGATGAGTGCATGTATTCAATCTTTTTGAGCGCTCCACCAAGATGTATGTGACATGGAAGAGTAACCCATGAGCCTAATTCCTTGTGCATTTGCAGTCCAAAGCAAATCTTAAACTATGCACAAATTTAGGGGGAGCTCTTGCTTATCACATACTTCTCAAAGCGACGATGTTTTTAAATCTTATTATCATTTTTCGAAGCTTTGATCTATATGTTGTCATCAATTACCAAAAAGGGGGAGATTGAAAGTGCAACTATCCCTAGGTGGTTTTGGTAATTCATAACAACATATAGCTCATTGAGCTCATGCTATTCCAAGACTATTATTTCAGGAAAGCTCAATGAATGGCATGGCATGGATGATGAAAGTGGATCCCTCAAAATACTAAGGACAAAGGATTGGCTCAAGCTCAATAGCTCAAGACTCTTCATTTTATATTTTAGTGATCCAAGATCACATTGAGTCTATAGGAAAAGCCAATACTATCAAGGAGGGATGAGGTGTTTCTTAATGAGCCTCTTGCTTCATTGCTTAGTGATATGCTCCAAAACCCTCAGCTACTTTCTCACATCCACAAATGACCTAAACCCAAAGCCAAAATCAGTCACACCGATTCTTCTTATCTGGCGCCACCAATTTCAAATGTCATAGCCACTGCCACAAACCCTAGGCAAATCGGTTCTACTGATAGGGATCTCGGTCTCACCGAGATAAGATTGTAATCTCTCTGTTTCCCTTCGTAACGTTTCGGTCAAACCGAAGTAAGTGATCAGTCCCACCGAGATTGCAATGTAAACTCTCTGTTTCCCTTTTGTAACATTTCGGTCTCACCGAAAAGAGAAAATCAGTCCCACCGAGTTTACCTGACCAACTCTCTAGAAAGCTTATTACCAAAATCGGTCTCACCGAGTTTGTGTAATCGGTCTTACCGAGATTATGTCATGCCCTAACACTAACCGAATCAGTCTCACCGAGTTGCATGTCAGTCCCACCGAAAATCACTAACGGTCACTAGGTTTACTAAATCGGTCCGACCGAGTCTGTTGAATCGGTCCCACCAAGTTCGGTAAATTGTGTGTAATGGTTAGATTTTGTGTGGAGGCTATATATACCCCTCCAGCTCCTCTTCATTCATGGAGAGAGCCACCAGACTAAACCTACACTTCCAACTTACCATTTCTGAGAAAGAACCACCTACTCATGTGTTGAGGCCAAGATATTCCATTCCTACCATATGAATCTTGATCTCTAGCCTTCCCCAAGTTGCTTTCCACTCAAATCTTCTTTCCACCAGATCCAAATCCTATGAGAGAGAGTTGAGTGTTGGGGAGACTATCATTTGAAGCACAAGAGCAAGGAGTTCATCATCAACGCACCATTTGTTAATTCTTGGAGAGTGGTGTCTCCGAGATTGGCTAGGTGTCACTTGGGAGCCTCCGACAAGATTGTGGAGTTGATCCAAGGAGTTTGTAAGGGCAAGGAGATTGCCTACTTCGTGGAGATCTACCACTAGTGAGGCAAGTCCTTCGTGGGCGACGGCCATGGTGGGATAGACAAGGTTGCTTCTTCGTGGACCCTTCTTGGGTGGAGCCCTCCGTGGACTCGCGCAACCGTTACCCTTCGTGGGTTGAAGTCTCCATCAACGTGGATGTACGATAGCACCACCTATCGGAACCACGCCAAAAACATCCGTGTCTCCAACTGCGTTTGAATCCTCCAAACCCTTCCCTTTACTTTCTTGCAAGTTGCATGCTTTAATTTCCGCTGCCTATATACTCTTTGCATTCTTGCTTGAATAGTGTGATGATTGCTTGACTTGTCCTAAGATAGCTAAAATCTGCCAAACTCTAAAATTGGGAAAAGGTTAATTTTTTAATTGGTCAAGTAGTCTAATCACCCCCCCCCCTCTAGACATACTTCAAGGTCCTACAAAGGGGCATCAATCGCCGGGTGTAGACCTGCACCAGCATCCAGCTGCTGCGACCATCAACGAGCACCATCCAAGACGTGTTCATGCCGACCCAGTACATACCGTTAATGTAGTTGAGGATGACAGGGATCGCAGTCAAGGGGGTTGATGCTCGCCACCCTATGATCTTTATGCTGCGTGACATGCCGTTTCTGAAGATCAGGCAGCATCAGCAAGCAAGGAGCTGGCTTAAAATGCTCCGGCCTAAGGGCTTTGAGTAAACGGTACAACCCCGACGAGCACGCGGCAGGCGGCATGGTACTGAAATTGTCCACACGCGAAACAATGAGCTTGATTACCTCTGTGGGAAGCAAATTCCAGCCACTCTTTCGGCGGACGCTGCTCCGTTCTTCCATTGTTAGTTCTTGGGTTCAGACGAGGGGGAGGTGCCTTAGCGGGGATGGAAGATTGGACGAGATTATGTGCAGACAAAGATGGAGAAGCGAATATGTGCTGTGGGAAGTGGACAGGCGATGATGACTACAACTCGCCGCTTGACTGACGAGACACATACCAGCAGTGTAGGGTCATATCGATGCCAGACAACTTGCTTGAGTGATCACAGTACTATGCCCTAACTTGCTTGAGTAGAGTAGTAGAGTAGGACTCTGCTCTACTACTAGCACCGGAGGAGTAGTATATTCTAATCTAAAATAGTTACAAACTTCAATGCCCGAGCGTGGAACGACTACGAACCGTGCTCAAAGACTGTGTCTACGTGGTGTTTGGAATTATATGCAAAAAAATAGCAAGATGCCCGTGCATTGCACGACACACCATCATCACCAACTCGGTTTTTTCTCTACTCCTACTCCTGTAAAATACTCAGTTGGTGATGATGGAGGCGAGGAGGCGTGTTCAGCCGGGCGTGCAGCGGACGGCGCGGTACTATTTGATTTGTTATAAAAAAACAAAGAATAGTAGTAGATATAGAGACTTAGGGAGGAGCACGAGGTTGTGGGAGATAAGGATGAACGAGGCAAGGCCTTATCTGTAAATGTGGAGAGAGGTGCGGTATCTTTTGTAAAATTGTCATAGTTGGCTTTCTATCCGTCAGATATAGATCGGACGGTCTATATTACAAGATGGCAGGCATACCATCATCACCAACTTGGTTTTCTATAAGAGTAGATATAGATAGATAGAGACTATGGAGTACTAGTAAGGACAACATCTACTGCTTCGTGTGCTACTCCTGCACTCCATTCGGCGGCCGCAACGTCCCCTACAGCCACTCCCTTCCGCGCTCCATTCGGCAGGCGCTGTTGAAATACGGGGAGCGCACTCTCGCGACTGCTGGCAGCCACGACTTCACCGACGACGACTTCTTCCCCGACCTCGGCAACCTCTTCCTCAACGACATGGGCGACAACCTCAACGCCAATGGTGCTGCTCCCGTTGCACCGTATGTGTTTCTGTCCTTCCTGTTCGAAATCAAGGTAGAATTCATGTTTCTACTCTGTATCCTACTACTATGCTAGTCCACAGGATTAGTTTCATCTCTGTTATAGCCGTCATGATTTATTTTGTGCTTATTCAGATTAAATCTCGTAGTAACTTGCTCATATATTCAAATGGCGCAACGTCCCCTACAACCACTCCCGTTTCATGGACGGCCTGGTCGATGCCTCCAAGGAGCCCTTCGTCTACTGCTATGAGTGCCCGATGCCATTTTGGGGCTCGCCGGCGGACATGGTGCATCACCTCACGGATGCGTGCAGCGGTCACTACTGGCCATTGGCGGAGAACATCAAGTACGAGACGTGCTGCCTGTTCACCATGCCGGAGTCGCTGGAGGATCGCCGCCGCCCCGTCTCTGTAGTGTGTGTCAGAGGCGACACCGTTGATGCTGACACTGACACAAGGCCGATGTACGGGTGCGTGGTCAGTGTTACTACCCATCCGGGTCACGTGGGCAGCGACACCGGCCTCATCGAACGGACATGGACTCTGCGGAGCTGGGACTTTCCCGCCGATGTGGACTTGGAAAACCCATAGCATCCTCTGCCCCTTCCAAGTCATCCTGATTTAATACCTCCGTCTAGGTGTATAAGGGCATGGTTAATACTTAATAGTATATCCAACGGTTGATTACAAGAAAGTGCCATGCCATCTGTAGCCAACATGTATAACAATCGATACTCAAAAACTAATTCTTAAAGCCAACGGTGCTGCTCCCGTTGTGCCGTATGTGTTTCTGTCCTTCTTGTTCGAAATCACGGTAGAATTCATGTTTCTACTCTGTATCCTACTAGATTATATATATGTTCATCTACTATGCTAGTCCACATGATTAGTTTCATCTCTGTTATAGCCGTCATGATTTATTTTGTGCTTATTCGAATTAAATCTCGTAGTAACTTGCTCATATATTCAACTAGCACAACGTCCCCTACAGCCACTCCCATTTCATGGACGGCCTGGTCGATGCCTCCAAGGAGACCTTCGCCTACTGCTATGAGTGCCCGATGCAATTTTGGGGCTCGTCGGAGGACATGGTGCATCACCTCATGGATGCGTGCAACGGTCACTACTGGCCCTTGGCGAAGAACATCAAGTACGAGACGTGCTACCCGTTCACCATGCCGGAGTCGCTGGAGGATCATCGCCACCTGCTAGTGTCGGAGGAGGACGGCAGCGTCTTCCTCTTGATCATGGGCACTGGTGAGGCCCGTGCAGGCCGTCGTCCCGTCTCTGTAGTGTGTGTCAGGGGCGACGCTGCTGACGCTGACACTAACATGAGGCCGATGTACGGGTGCGTGCTCACTGTTACTACACCTCAGAGGTACGTGGGCGGCGACACTGGCTCCATCATCGTGACTAGGACTATGCAGAGCTGGGACCTTCCCGTCGATGTGGACATGGAAGATGCATGGTATGATTTACCACCCAACGCGGTGCACGGGGACTCCAAGGAGGTTCACCTGGACATATGCATTACCAAGTTAAATGTTGATCATTAGTCTTCGCTCAATGAAATCCGCTATCTAAGCATGTGGATACTTCCATGCATGATCTTGCTCTATTGGAGTATTGCGCATGAATAAAAGTGTATCCATTTATGGTTTAGTCTAGAATCTTCCATGTATGAACTTTTACTACAGTACTGGTGAAAGACTTACGATGAATTTTTACATCTCCTCCACCCCCTTCCAAGTCATCCTGATTTAATCCCTCCGTATAGGTGTATAAGGGCATGGTTAATACTTAATAGTATAGCCAACTGTTGACTATAAGAAAGTGCCATGTCATCTGTAGCCAACATGTATAACAATCGATACTCAAAAACTAATTCTTAAAGATCATTTCTTGCAAAGCACAATAAGTGTTATTTCTTCACAAGTTTTGGATGCAGGTTGAAGAGTTGAACGCTTTTGTTTGCAAAATATACCTTTTTATCTATTTCACCCGTATGTTTGTGAGCTCTAGAGATGAAATAATATCCGAAGAAACTTATCGATACCCGTCACACATGAGATGACCCCCACATCCTTTGTCAAAATAAACAACTCCCCAATCAATGCATTTCACTCTTCGGTGCAACGCACGGGCACCTTACTACTATAGGTTAGTACGACCAAAAATTGAACTAACATTATATATAGTACGATAAATGCTGATGCATGTCACCTAAAATTATATCATTCAAAACTATGTTCGAATACAAATCCAACGATATAGTTTTTGTTGACATGCACTAACATTTTGTCAGTTAAACTTCAGTCAAATTCAATGGGGGACTAATAAACCACGACCGATGTAGTACAAGTGTAGAGGGCGGCGCTACACGGGAGTCTCACCCCGCTTGTGGCGCGGCAGTAAAGCCGTCATATCACAAAACCCAACCACTGCAAGTAATAAGTGGCCTGGTAAAATAAACGGACAAGCAACCATCACATCCCTCCATCTTTTTTGCATTTCATCTCTCTGCATTTACTTTCTTTGGTTCATCTCGCACACTCGATCCCTGGATACTACTCCTAGTATCCCTAGCTACTACTCCTAGGGCCAGTTCTTTTTGTGGCTTAAAAAACAAGTCGTCTCTTCCCCAGCTTTTCCCATAAGACTAGTTAGAGTGGAGAGTAATATTAAGGCGCCTCACTCATTTATTTGGCCTTCTAAACTACTAGTACTACTAGTACTCCCTTCATTTTTATATACAAGGTCACAAACTCAAATTATAGGTACCAAGATAAAAATCAATGTGTGCTTTACAAGTTAATTTATTTTCTCGTTTACCAGGTTAGTTAATAGGGTGCATGCACATTAGAAGAAATTGAGTGGCCGTGAGAGAGGAAGTAGATGAGTTTGTCATTATCATCCACTACATGCATGCTAGTAATTAAGCCATGGGTTACTAGTAATTAAGCCATGGGTTAATATTTGTCTCGATTACTGTTGGTGGCCTTGTATGGATGCAAAATGTATTTTTTATAGTGGCCTTGTATACAAAAATTGAGGGAGTACCTCTGTCCTGGTTTATTCGTCCCCATTGTAATTTGTGGTAAATTTTGATCAAACATTTAACTGACGAAATGTTAGTGCATGTGACATCACAAACATTTCATTAGTTAAATTTATGATCAAAATTTGACACAGATTACAATGGGGACCAATAAACCAGGATGGATCTAGTAGTAAAGGGATTACTACTAATCTAGAAGCCTAAACGAATTGGCCCCTGGTACTCCTACTAGTAGTACTAGTACTCAAGTTGGAATTCCAATTGCACGACACAACTTGTTAGGCAAAAAATTCGATACAGGGTGTAGGAGGCGGTTTGGGAATTTGCATGCCTTTCCGACCAGGGAGATACTCCGTACAAAGTACGACAGAGAAATAACCACAGAGAAGGAAGCTAAAAGTAAACAATCAAACGAGTATTTTTCCATTTGTTTTGCATTGAATCGTGTGACAAGCTTGACTAGTGTTGTTTTTCTACTTTTACAAAAACCGCATCGTAATGTTAAAACGTGCATTTGCCCATACATAAGTAATAGTAGTACTCCCTCCGTCTAGGTGTATAAAGTTTTCCCTCCTACTTCACTACAAGAAATATATCAACTAGTGACCTTCTGTCAGTGACCCTGGAAGAATTGGTCATAGATCGATGACCATTTGAGACCAATTGGTCAAAAGCTGTTCGGGGGGCTCCAAACCCTAAACCATTGCGACCATTTTGGTCAGAAATGTCGTAATTTCCTTACACGAAATGGTCACAAAGCAAATAGTGCAGGTCCGCTGCCTTATTTCTAGTTGTTAACGACCAATGTAGATGGTCCTAGCCTTGTAGATTGTGGTGGGTTGTGATGACTAGGCGCCATCTCATTAGTTTTGCCTATGTGTCATGTCCACGTGTCAATTTTTTGCCCTAGGTTGTGAAGCAACCTATATTTCTGTTATTCTAAAAATTCCCAAAAAATCTCATCAATTGTTTGGATCATATCTTCATCAAATATGTCAAAAACCTTCCTTGCCTAGTTCAAAAATAACTCAACAATATTCATTTTCCTATTCTGTTCAGAGCAGCACTTTGTGAAGGAAGTGTTATTTATATATTCTTGATTTCCCTAAAAATTTGTGAAGATGGTCTTCTTAGTAACTGATCATCCTCAGCCAAAACTCACGCCCATTAGCCATGTGCATTTCCCGTACCGTAAATCAAACACTTGGCTGCTTATTCATGTTTGAGCATCGATCGGTCTCCGCGTGAGAATCTTATATTATAATTTTCTTCCTAGCATCTACCTAGGGAGTGACCAACCCACTAGACATGCCTAGGCCGCCCAGAACGCATGGCAACGCCACGGTCATGCGCTGACCACGCGGCGGGCATGTGAGCTCATGCGCTCTAGAGTTGGGGCCCTCAGCCACCGTCCAAACCTCGATGTCTCGCCATCAAACCATGTATTTCTGATTAAATTGATACTTATTTACCTAGAAATGATTTTTGGAAAAAATAAAGAGCAAACTATGAGGCACCTGCAGTTCAAATTTGACCCGCTTTTAGCTGAATCAGCGGGAATTTGTCTTTTTCACGAGAGGTGGATCAAAACTTTTGACACCCAACCATTTTATCAATTGTGCATTAAATAAGGCCTAGTATTTAATAAAATTGATTAGGTCCAATTTTGCAACAAATATATGGTAGATCCTTCACACAAAAAACTCATTTTGGGCCCTCAAAAAAATGGAAAATGAATTTTTCGTCCAAAGAAAATGAAAACTCCCTTAGGAAACATTGTTTAGAATTCCAAGATGCACCCTTGTGCACAATATTAGATCATTTTAACAAACTATGCCACGAATGTGGCCATAAGATTGATCATTTGGCTTGAAAGCCATGAATCTTCACACTTGATAGCTCATTTCTGAGAACACTTTTTTAAAATAATTACCCTATTACAAGTTTATTATTTTTCCTGGAAACTTGGTCACATATAATGACACAATGTGAAGGTTTTCCAATTTTTTGATTTTGTTTTGAATTTTTTATGCCCGTTTCAAAATGCGGTCAAAACGGCGGGCCTGACCGTTCCTATCTAGTGGTTGAATCTTGGAATTTTTTTGGTGTTTCTCTGATTAAATAGATACTTATGTACCTAGAAATGATTTTTGGAAAAAATAAATAGCAAACTATGAGGCAGCTTCAGTTCAAATTTGACCGGCTTCCAACTGAATCAGCGGGAATTTGTCTTTTTCAACAGAGGTGGATCAAAACTTTTTACACCCAACCATTTGGTCAATTGTGCATTAAATATGGCCTAGTATTTTATAAAATTGATTAGGTACAATTTTGCAACAAATATATGGTAGGTCCTTCACAAAAAAAACTGATTCAGGCACTCAGAAAATGGAAAATGGTTTTTTCATCCAAAGAAAATGAAAACTTCCTTAGGAAACATTGATTGCCATTCCAATATGCACGCTTTTGCGCAATATGAGATCATTTGAACAAACTATGCCATGAATGTGGCCATAAGATTGATCATTTGGCTTGAAAGCCATTGATCTCCACACGTGATAGCTCGTTTTTTAGAACACTTTTTAAAAATAATTGTCGTATTACAAGTTTGTTATTTTTCATGGGAACTTGGCCACATATAATGACACAATGCGAAGGTTTCCCAATTTTTTGATTTTTTTTGAATTTTATGTGCCCGTTTCAAAATGCGGTCAAAACGGCGGGAATGACCGTTCCTAGCTAGTGGTTGAATCTTGGAATTTTTTTGGTGTTTCTCTGACTAAATAGATACTTTTCTACCTATAAATGATTTTTGGAAAGAATAAAGAGCAAACTATGAGGCAGCTGCAGTTCAAATTTGACCCGCTTCCAACTGAATCGGCGGGAATTTGTCTTTTTCCCCAGGGGTGGATCAAAACTTTTTACACCCAACCATTTGGTCAATTGTGCATTAAATATGGCCTACAATTTTAGAAAAATGATTTGGTCCAATTTTGCAGTAATTATTTGGTAGGTCCTTCACAAAATAACCTCATTTGGGGCACTCGGAAAATGGAAAATGGCTCTTTTGTGCAATGAAAGTGAAAACTCCCTTAGGCAAGATTGTTTGGAATTATAAGATGCACCCTTGTGCACAATATGAGATCATTTGAACAAACTATGACATGAATGTGGCCATAAGATTGATCATTTGGCTTGAAAGCCATGAATCTTCACACATGATAGCTCATTTCTGAGAACACTTTTTAAAAATAATTTCCGTATGACAAGTTTATTATTTTTCCTGGAAACTTGGTCACATATAATGACACAATGCGAAGGTTTTCCAATTTTTTGATTATTTTTATGCCCGTTTCAAAATGCGGTCAAAACGGCGGGAATGACCATTCTTAGCTAGTGGTTGAATCTTGGAATTTTTTTGGTGTTTCTCTGACTAAATAGATACTTTTGTACCTAAAAATGATTTTTTGAAAAAATAAAGAGCAAACTATGAGGCAACTGTAGTTCAAATTTGACCCACTTCGAGCTGAACCGGCAGAAATTTGTCTTTTTCACGAGAGGTGGATGGAAATTTTTGACATCCAACCATTTGGTCAATTGTGCATTAAATATGGCCTAATATTTTAGAAAATTGATTTGGTGCAATTTTGCAACAATTATTTGGTTGGTTCTTCACAAAAAAACATTTTTGCCACTCAAAAAATGATTAAAAATAGCTAGAAATATGAAAAATGCATACAAATTGGTCCTAATCCATAAAATGTGGTCTAACTCTAGTGAAAGTTTGTGTGGTGCCCTTTTGCAAAATATTTTTGATAGCTACTTCATAAAATCCCTCTATTTTTAGTATTTGAAAACTATTTTACATCATTGATTTTCTGAACCAATCATAACTCTGTCCACGCATCGATAACATGGCGTCCATCCATCCATCCATCCATCTCTCCATCCCACATCCATCCATCCATCTATCTACAGAAAAAAGAAAAAAAAAGAAAAGAAAAGGAGATACCCCCACCCGCAGCCCAAACCCTAGCTCAGATCCCCCCGTCGCCCCCTTCCTCCCTCGTCCCCATCTCCTCGTCGCTGCCCCCTCCCGGATCTCGATCTGCCGCCGCCCCCTCCTGGATCTTGATCTGCCGCCGCCCCCTCCCCGATCTCGATATGC
>NC_041387.1:256708687-256833962 GCF_002162155.2 Triticum dicoccoides
GGCTAGAGGTCCCCTCCCCTCCAAGGGCCCGCCGCTGATGAAGTCCGGCAAGGCCAGCTTCGAGGGCCCGCAGGAGGCGTAGCGCCGCATCCGCATCACCTGCAGGAGGCGCAGCACCGCATCCGCATCACCCAAGTGTCAAGAACCTCGAGAAGGGTCATGATGATGGGTGAATCTCGTCGATCTGCACCTCCTCACCCACCACATCGCCGAATCCGTGACATGGGAAGGTGGGCCTTATGCCTGGTGTTTTTTTCCACTCTTGCCGCCCTAGTTTCCGTCATACCGGTGTTATGTTCCCGGATTTTGCGTTCCTTACGCAGTTGGGTGATTTATGGGACCCCCTTGACAGTTCGCTTTGAATAAAACTCCTCCAGCAAGGCCCAACCTTGGTTTTACCATTTTCCTCACCTAGCCTTTTTTTCCTTGGGTTTCCGGAGCCCGAGGGTCATCTTTATTTAACCCCCCCCCCGGGCCAGTGCTCCTTCGAGTGTTGGTCCTAAACGGGCAGACTGCGGGGCCACCTCGGGGTAACTCAAGGTCTGGTTTTACTCGTAGGCTGACCTATCCGGTGTGCCCTGAGAACGAGATATGTGCAGCTCCTATCGCGATTTGTCGGCGCATCGGGCGGCTTTGCTGGTCTTATTTTACCATTGTCGAAATGTCTTGTAAACCGGGATTCCGAGTCTGATCGGGTCTTCCTGGGAGAAGGTATATCCTTCGTTGATCGCGAGAGCTTATCATGGGCTAAGTTGGGACACCCCTGCAGGGTATAAACTTTCAAAAGCCGTGCCTGCGGTTATAGGAAGATGGGAATTTGTTAATGTCCGGTTGTAGATAACTTGACACCAGATCCGAATTAAAACGCATCAACCGCGTGTGTAGCCGTGATGGTCTCTTCTCGGCGGAGTCCGGGAAGTGAACACGGTTTTGGGTTATGTTTGACGTAAGTAGGAGTTCAGGATCACTTCTTGATCATTGCTAGCTTCACGACTGTTCCGCTTGCTCTCTTCTCTCTCTTATTTGCGTATGTTAGCCACCCTATATGCTTAGTCGCTGCTGCAGCCTCACCACTTTACCCCTTCCTTTCCCTTTAAGCTTTGCTAGTCTTGATACCCATGGTAATGGGATTGCTGAGTCCTCGTGGCTCACAGATTACTACAATAACAGTTGCAGGTACAGGTTATGCGATGATCATGACGCAAGAGTGATGCTTGCTCGTTTTGGAGTTCTTCTTCTGCTTCTTCTTTGATCAAGGGATAGGTTCCAGGTCGGCAACCTGGGTTAGCAGGGTGGATGTCGTTTGAGTTTCTGTTTGTGTTTCATCCGTAGTCGGATGGTGCTCTTATGTAAGATGATGTTGTATTCGTGTGGCATTGTATGCCTTATGTATGTATCCCCATCTATTATGTAATGTTGATGTAATGATATCCACCTTGCAAAAGCGTTTCAATATGCGGTTCTATCCTTGGTGGGACCTTCGAGTCTCTTTAGGATAGTATCGCATATTGGGCGTGACAGCTCACACCCAGCACCAGGGAGACCCGGGTTCGAGTCCCAGGCTCTGCATATTTCTACTGTGGTATTTTCCTGTTCATTGTGACACTGACGCGTCAGCCCCACCGGTGATACACACATCCAGCCACGTGGCCCACGGCCCTACCAGTCAGTCTAACGGCTGGGTACAGCCGGGGTGCACCTAGTTTTCCCCTCATGTCTTATGTTTTATTCCAATTCGGAACATGCCAGATTTGGAATATGCTAAGGTTTCCATTTTAGGCAGTATTTGTTTTTGCATAAATGTGGGGATTTTTCTGATGCAACCTAGACATATTATATATGTTTTTGGGCTAGAAAAATCCAGTGAATCCAGTGGCGGCATTACTTTCTGCATCTGAGCAAGTTTGCACATATGTCATTTTACATCATGTTGATGTTTTGTCTTTCATGTGTAAATTTATGCCAATATGGTATGAGGTAGTTTTGCACATGAACATGCTCTTCATCATGCCTACTTGCTTATGGAATCAAGCTCATGCCATGATATGTTTTATTTTCAGTCAAACAAGCTTGCAAACATGCTATCATGAATCTATTTCTGCCATGACATTAAATTCTACCAAGTCTGGAATCTGTTTATGTCACTTGCCATGTTTGCATTGATGCTATCTTCATTTCTGTATATATTTGGAGCATGTTCAATAAGTGAATTTTGTTAAGTACATTTAGTACTAGCAGACCATGCTCTTGTTTGCCATGATATACTGTTGTAGCATATTTAAACTTTGCACACAAGTTGTTATGTTGCTATTTTCAACAAATTGCATTGCATCTTGTTTAGCTTGTCATTTTCAAACCGTGCATCCATTTCCGGTGATCTTTATATCGATTCCAACCGAAATCTACCAATCTATCCAGTGGCATACTTGGGTTACCAAGATTGTGCCATGTTCACCGTTTCTCCTTCTGTCTCGTTTGCACCCCTTCCATAGCACCTCGTATGCATTGCACATCATATCTTGCATTCGATGCCATGTCTTGCATCATGTTGCTTGCGCATTGCACCGTGATTGATTGTTGTTCCATTGCTTGTGTTCCTTTGGGTAGAGCCGAGAGACGAGTTTGTGGACGAGGAACCTGTTGAGTATGCTAGCAAGGAGTAAGCTTTCGACAACCCTGAGAACTTTGCAGGCAAGATGACCATTACCCTTGATATCACTTCTATCTTTGCTTGCTAGTTGTTTGTTCTATCACTATGTCGCGCTACCTACCACTTGTTTATCATGCCTCCCATATTGCCATGTGAAGCCCCTAACCCACCTTCCTAGCAAACCATTGTTTGGCTATGTTATCGCTTTGCTCAGCTCCTCGTATCTCGTTGTTAGTTGCAGGTGAAGAAGAAGATTGCTCCATGTTGGAACATGTTTATGTTGGGATATTGATGTGTCCATTTTGCATCATGCTTTTATATCAATATTTATTGCATTATGGGCTGTTATTACACATTATATCTCAATACTTATGGCTATTCTCTCTTATTTTATAAGGTTTACCATGAAGAGGGGGGATGCCGGCAGCTGGAATTCTGGCTGGAAAAGGAGCAAACATTGGAAACCTATTCTGCACTGCTCCAAAAATCCTGAAACTCCATGCTATGTCTTGAGCTTGCGTTGGTTTTTCTTGAAGAGGAAAGAGTGATGCAGCAATAGTAGCGTAAGTATTTCCCTGAGTTTTTGAGAACCAAGGTATCAATCCAATAGGAGGCTCCTCAAAAGTCCCACGCACCTACACAAACAAACAAAGAAATCGCAACCAACGCAATAAAGGGGTTGTCAATCCCTTCACGGCCAATTGTGAAAGTGAGATCTGATAGAGATAGTATGATAAGATAAATATATTTTTGGTATTTTATAATATAGATGCAAAAAGCAAAGATGCAAATAAAAGTAGATTGGAAGCAAATATGATAAGAGATAGACCCGGGGGCCATAGGTTTCACTAGAGGCTTCTCTCAAGATAGCATAAGTATTACGGTGGGTGAACAAATTATTGTCGAGCAATTGATAGAAAAGCGAATAATTATGAGATTATCTAGGCATGATCATGTATATAGGCATCACTCCGTGACAAGTAGACCGACTCCTGCCTGCATCTACTACTATTACTCCACACGTCGACCGAGTCCTTCCTGCATCTAGAGTATTAAGTTCATAAAGAATAGAGTAACGCATTAAGCAAGATGACATGATGTAGAGGGATAAACTCATGCAATATGATATAAAACCCATCTTTTTATCCTCGATGGCAACAATACAATATGTGCCTTGCAACCCTTTTTGTCACTTGGTAAGGACACCGCAAGATTGAACCCAAAGCTAAGCACTTCTCCCATGGCAAGAAAGATCAATCTAGTAGGCCAAACCAAACTGATAATTCGAAGAGACTTGCAAAGATAACTCAATCATGCATAAAAGAATTCAGAGGAGATTCAAATATTTCTCATAGATAAACTTGATCATAAACCCACAATTCATCGGATCTCGACAAACACACCTCAAAAAGAGTTTACATCGAATAGATCCCCACAAGAGAGGGGGAGAACATTGTATTGAGATCCAAAAAGAGAGAAGAAGCCATCTAGCTAATTACTATGGACCCGTAGGTCTGTGGTAAACTACTCACAACTCATCGGAGGGGCTATGGTGTTGATGTAGAAGCCCTCCATGGTCGATTCCCCCTCCGGCAGAGCGCCGGCGAAGGCTCCAAGATGGGATCTCGCGGATACATAAGGTTACGGCAGTGGAAATTGTGTTTTGTTGGCTCCCTGGATGTTTTTGGGGTACGTAGGCTTATATAGGAGGAAGAAGTACGTCGGTGGCCGCCGAGGGGCCCACGAGACAAGGGGGGCGTGCCCTGTAGGGGGGGGCTACCCTCTCGTGGCCGCCTCGGCTGCTTCTTGACTTGCACTGCAAGTCCTCCGGATCACGTTTGTTCCAAAAATCACTCTCCTGAAGGATTCATTCTGTTTGGACTCCGTCTGATGTTCCTTTTCTTCGAAATACTGAAATAGGCAAAAAAACAGCAATACGGGCTGGGCCTCCAGTTAGTAGGTTAGTCCCAAAAATGATACAAATGTGTAAAATAAAGCCCATAAACATCCAAAAGGGGTAATATAATAGCATGAAACAATCAAAAATTATAGATACGTTGGAGACGTATCAAGCATCCCCAAGCTTAATTCCTGCTCGTCCTCGAGTAGGTAAATGGTAAAACTAGAATTTTTGATGTGGAATGCTACCTAGCATAATTCTCAATGTAATTTTCTTTATTGTGGCATGAATGTTCAGATCCAAATTATTCAAAATAAAAGTTCATATTGATAAAAGAAATAGTAACACTTCAAGCATACTAATCAAAGTAATCATGTCTTCTCAAAATAACATGGCAAAAGAAAGTTCATCCCTACAAAATCATATAGTTAGGCTATGCTTCATTTTCGTCACACAAAGATGTTCCCAACTTCTACACCCGATGACAAGCCAAGCAATTGTTTCATACTTAAATAATCTCAAACTTTTTCAACCTCACGCAATACATGAGCATGAGCCATGGATATAGCACTATGGGTGGAATAGAATATGATGATGGGGATTGTGTGGAGAAGACAAAAAGGAGAAAGTCTCATATTGACGAGGATAATCAACGGGCTATGGAGATGCCCATCAATTCATGTCAACAGGAGGAGTAGGGATTGCCATGCAACGGATGCACTAGAGCTATAAATGAATGCTCAACAAAAGAAAACTAGTGGGTGTGCATCCAACTTGCTTGCTCACGAAGACCTAGGGCATTTGAGGTAGCCCATCGTAGGAATATACAAGCCAAGTTCTATAATGAAAAATTCCCACTAGTATGAAAAAGACAACCTATGAGACTAACTATATGAAAAACATGGTGCTACTTTCAAGCACAAAATATGAGACTCACTACATGAAGAACAAGGTGCTACTTTGAAGCACAAGTGTGGAAAAAGAGATAGTAAATTGCCCTTTTTATTTATTTTCTTTTTTTTCTTTTCTTTTTTTTCTTTTCTTTTTTTGGGGCCTTTCTTTTTTTCTTTTGGCCTTACTTCTTTTTTTTCTCTTTTTGGGCAATGCTCTAATAATGATGATCATCACACTTTTATTGATTACAACATATGAGTTACAACTCGAAACTAGAACAAGATATGACTCTATATGAATGCCTCCGGCGGTGTACCGGGATGGTGCAATGAATAAAGAGTGACCTGTATGAAAATTATGCATGGTGGCTTTGCCACAAATACGATGTCAACTACATGATCATGCAATGGCAATATGACAAAAGTAAAGTATGTCATGATGATGATGAACGGAACTATGGAAAGTTGCATGGCAATATATCTCGGAATGGCTATGGAAATGCCATAATAGGTAGGTATGGTGGCTGTTTTGAGGAAGATATAAGGAGGTTTATGTGTGATAGAGTGTATCGTATCACGGGGTTTGGATGCACCGGCGAAGTTTGCACCAACTCTCAAGGTGAGAAAGGGCAATGCACGGTACCGAAGAGGCTAGCAATGACGGAAAGGTAAAAGTGCGTATAATCAATGGACTCAACATTAGTCAAAAGAACTCATATACTTATTGCAAAATTTTATTAGTCATCAAAAATCAAGCACTACGCACATGCTCCTAGGGGGGTAGATTGGTAGGAAAAGACCATCGCTCATCCCCGACCGCCACTCATAAGGATGCACAAGCCAGGTACACTTCATGTTTCAAATTTGTTACACAACTTTAACCATACGTGCATGCTATGGGATTTACTAACTTCAACACAAGCATTATTTAAATTCATAATTACCCAACTAGCATGACTTTAATATCACTACCTCCATATCTCAAAACAATTATCAAGTATCAAATTGATCATAGCATCCAATTCACTTCCTATGATAGTTTTTATTATACCCAACTTGGATGCCTACCATTCTAGGACCAATTTTATAACCATAGCAAATACCATGCTGTTCTAAAAGACTCTCAAAATAATGTAAGTGAAGCATGAGAGACTAGCAATTTCTACAAAAATAAGTCACCGCCGTGCTCTAAAAGATATAAGTGAAGCACTAGAGCAAAAACTATCAAGCTCAAAAGATATAAGTGAAGCACATAGAGTATTCTAGCAAATTCTAATCAAATAGGCTTCTCTCAAAAGGTGTGTACAGCAAGGATGATTGTGGTAAACAAAAAAGCAAATACTAATATAATACACGACGCTCCAAGCAAAAGACATATCATGTGGCGAATAAAAATATAGCTCCAAGTAAAGTTACCAATGAACGAAGACGTAAGAGGGGATGCCATCCCGGGGCATCCACAAGCTTAGGCTTTGGCTATCCTTGAATATCTTGGGGTGCCATGGGCATCCCCAAGCTTAGGCTTTTGCCACTCCTTATTCCATAGTCCACAAAAGCTTTACCCAAAACATGAAAACTTCACAACACAAAACTCAACAGGAAATCTTATAAGCTCCGTTAGTGAAAGAAAACAAAACCACCACATAAGGTACTGTAATGAACTCATTCTTTATTTATTTTGTTGTTAAACCTACTGTATTACAACTTATCTATGGTTTATAAACTATTTTACTAGCCATAGATGCATCAAAATAAGAAAACAACACACAAAAAACAGAATCTGTCAAAAACAGAACAGTCTGTAGCAATCTGTAACTAACGCAAACTTCTGGAACTCTAACAATCTTACCAAAATACGAAGTCTTGGAAAATTTGTCTATTGATCCTAAGAAAAAAGAATCAACACAAAAGCACGTTTCTGTGATTTAACAAAACTAAATTCGTGCGTGCAAAGTTTCTATTTTTCAGCAGAATCAAATCAACTATCATCATAGGTTATCCTATAGGTTCTACTTGGCAGAAACACTAATTAAAAGATAAAAACACATCTAAACATAAGATAGATGCAAGATTTATTAATAAACAGGAACAAAAACAAAAAGCACAAATAAAATTGGGTTGCCTCCCAACTAGTGCTATCGTTTAACGCCCATAGCTAGGCATAAAAGTGAAGATAGATCTAAGTAGTGCCATCTTTGGCACTAAATTCATAAGTAGCTCGCATGATAGGTTCATAAGGTAATTTGACTTTCTTTCGTGGAAAGTGCTCCATGCCTTTCTTTATTGGAAATTGGAATCTAATATTCCCTTCCTTCATATCAATAATCGCGCCAATCGTTCTAAGGAAAGGTGTACCAAGAATAATAGGGCAAGAAAGATTGCAATCTATATCAATAACTATAAAATCTACAGGCACCAAATTTCTATTTGCAACAATGAGAACATCATTGATCCTTCCCATTGGCTTTTTAATGGTGGAATCCGCAAGGTGCAAATTTAAAGAGCAATCATTAAGATCATGGAAACCTAGAATATCACATAAAGTTTTCAGAATCGTGGAAACACTAGCACCCAAATCACACAAAACAAAACACTCATGATTTTTAATTTTAATCTTTATAGTAGGTTCCCACTCATCATTAAGTTTTCTAGGTATAGAAACTTCCAAATTAAGTTTTTCATCATAAGATTGCATCAAGGCATCAACGATATGTTTGGTAAAAGCTTTATTTTGACTATAAGCATGAGGAGAATTAACAACGGATTGCAACAAGGAAATACAACCTTCTAAAGAACAATTATCATAATCAAATCCCTTGAAATCCGAGATAGTGGGTTCAATGCTATTTAAAGTCATGACCTCTCCAATCCCACTTTTACCAAATTTAGCATCAAGATCTAAAAACTCCGAATTATTGGGACGCCTTCTAGGTAAAGTTGACTCATCATCAGTCCTATAATTATCAAGATTCATATTGCAAAACAAAGATCTAATAGGAGACACATCAATAACTTTAAGATATTCATCATTATTTTCATGGAAACTAGAAGAACACGCCTTTACAAAGCAATCTTTCTTAGCATGCAATCTAGCGGTTCTTTCCTTGCACTCATTAATGGAAATTCTCATGGCTTTGAGAGACTCATTGACATCATGCTTAGGAGGAGAAGATCTAAGTTTAAGAGAATCAACATCAAGCGAAAGTCTATCAATGTTCCTAGCCAAATCATCAACTTTGAGCAATTTTTCTTCAAGCAAATCATTAAAATTCTTTTGAGAAATCATAAATTCTTTCACACTATTCTCAAAATCAGAGGGCGTCTTATTAAAATTACCATAATAATTATTGTAGGAATTTCCATAATTATTAGAGGAATTACTAGGGAACGGTCTACCATTAAAGTTGCCTCTATAAACATTGTTACCGAAACTATTCCTGCCAACAAAATTCACATCCATAGATTCATTATTATTCTCAATCAAAAGTAGACAAAGGCATATAATTGGGATCAAGAGGAGTATTTTTAGTAGCAAACAATTTCATAAGTTCATCCATCTTTCCACTCAAAACATTGATTTCTTGTATAGCATGCACTTTTTTACTAGAAGATCTTTTGGTGTGCCATTGAGAATAATTAGCCATTATATTATCAAGAAGTTTTGTAGCATATCCTCACATGATTTCCATAAACGTGCCTCCCACGGCCGAGTCTAAAAGATTTCTAGAAGCAAAGTTCAAACCGGCATAAAAATTTTGTATGATCATCCATAAATTCAAACCATGAGTAGGGCAATTGCGAATCATCAATTTCATTATTTTCCAAGATTGGGCAACATGCTCATGATCAAGTTGTTTAAAATTCACAATATCGTTCCTAAGAGTGATAATCTTAGCGGGAGGAAAATACTTAGAGATAAAAGCATCTTTGCACTTGTTCCAAGAATCAATACTATTTTTAGGCAAAGGCGAAAACCAAACTTTAGCACGATCTCTAAGTGAGAACGTAAATAACTTCTTTAACAATATCGTTATCCCTATCTTATTTCTTTTGCATATCACACAAATCAACAAAGTTGTTTAGATGAGTAGCGGCATCTTCACTAGGAAGGCCGGCAAATTGATCCTTCATAACAAGATTCAGCAAAGCAGTATTGATTTCACAAGACTCAACATCATTAAGAGGAGCAATCAGAGTACTAAGGAAATCATTATTATTGGTATTCGAGAAATCACACAATTTGGTATTATCTTGCGCCATGGCAACAGGTAATCCAACATACAAGCAAATAGAAAAAGGCAAGCGAAAGAGAGAGAGAGAGAGAGAGAGGTTGGGAAAGAGAGGCAGATAAAACGGCAAACGTGAAGTGGGGGAGAGGAAAACGAGAGACAAATGGCAAATAATGTAAATGCGAGGGAGATGAGTTCGTGATGGGTACTTGGTATGTCTTGACTTGAGCGAAGACCTCCCCGGCAACGGCGCCAGAAATCCTTCTTGCTACGTCTTGAGCTTGCATTGGTTTTCCTTGAAGAGGAAAGGGTGATGCAGCAATAGTAGCGCAAGTATTTCCCTCATTTTTTGAGAACCAAGGTATCAATCCAGTAGGAGGCTCCTCAAAAGTCCCACGCACCTACACAAACAAACAAAGAACTTACAACCAACGCAATAAAGGGATTGTCAATCCCTTCATGGCCACTTGCGAAAGTGAGATCTGATAGAGATAGTATGATAAGATAAATATATTTTTGGTATTTTATAATATAGATGCAAAAAGTAAAGATGCAAATAAAAGTAGATTGGAAGCAAATATGATAAGAGATAGACCCGGGGGCCATAGGTTTCACTAGAGGCTTCTCTCAAGATAGCATAAGTATTATGGTGGGTGAACAAATTACTGTCGAGCAATTGATAGAAAAGCGAATAATTATGAGATTATCTAGGTATGATCATGTATATAGGCATCACGTCCGTGACAAGTAGACCGACTCCTGCCTGCATCTACTACTATTACTCCACACATCGACCGACTCCTGCCTGCATCTAGAGTATTAAGTTCATAAAGAACAGGGTAACACATTAAGCAAGATGACATGATGTAGAGGGATAAACTCATGCAATATGATATAAACCCCATCTTTCTATCCTCGATGGGAACAATACAATACGTTCCTTGCAACCCTTTCTGTCACTGGGTAAGGACACCGCAAGATTGAACCCAAAGCTAAGCACTTCTCCCATGGCAAGAAAGATCAATCTAGTAGGCCAAACCAAACTGATAATTCAAAGAGACTTGCAAAGATAACTCAATCATACATAAAATAATTCAGAGGAGATTCAAATATTTCTCATAGATAAACCCATAATTCATCGGATCTCGACAAACACACTGCAAAAAGAGTTTACATCGAATAGATCTCCACAAGAGAGGGGGAGAACATTGTATTGAGATCCAAAAAGGGAGAATAAGCCATCTAGCTAATAACTATGGACCCGTAGGTCTGTGGTAAACTACTCACAACTCATCGGAGGGGCTATGGTGTTGATGTAGAAGCCCTCCGTGCTCGATTCCCCCTCCGGCAGAGCACCGACGAAGGCTCCAAGTTGGGATCTTGCGGATACAAAAGGTTAAGGCGGTGGAAATTGTGTTTTGTTGGTTCCCTGGATGTTTTCGGGGTGCGTAGGCTTATATAGGAGGAAGAAGTACGTCAGTGGCCGCCCGAAGGGCCCACGAGACAGGGGGCGCGCCCTGTAGGGGGGCGCGCCCTAACCTCTCGTGGCCGCCTCGGCTGCTTCTTGACTTGCACTCCAAGTCCTTTGGATCATGTTTGTTCCAAAAATCACGCTCCCGAAGGTTTCATTCCATTTGGACTCCGTTTGATATTCCTTTTCTTGGAAATACTGAAATAGGCACAAAAAATAGCAATACGGGTTGGGCCTCCGGTTAGTAGGTTAGTCCCAAATATGATATAAATGTGTAAAATAAAGCCCATAAACATCCAAAGGGGGTAATATAATAGCATGAAACAATCAAAAATTATAGATACGTTGGAGATGTATCACTCCACGAAACTTATTTTTGGAATTAGTAAGAATTATTGAGTGGAAGAAACACCTCAGGGGGCCCACACCCTGGCCAGGAGGGTGGGGGGGCGCCCACCCGTACTGGGCGCGCCCCTGTCTCCTGAGCCCCCTGGTGGCCCCCCGGTGTCCATCTTTTGCTATATGAAGGCTTTTACCCTGTAAAAAATCATGGGCGAGCTTACGGGACGAAACTCCGCCGCCACGAGGCGGAACCTTGGCGGAACCAATCTAGAGCTCCGGCAGAGCTGTTCTGCCGGGGACACTTCCCTCCGGGAGGGGGAAATCATCATCATCGTCATCACCAACGATCCTCTCATCGGGAGGGGGTCAATCTCCATCAACATCTTCACCAGCACCATCTTCTCTCAAAACCCTAGTTCATCTCTTGTATCCAATCTGGTATCCAAACCACAAATTGGTACCTGTGGGTTGCTAGTAGTGTTGATTACTCCTTGTAGTTGATGCTAATTGGTTTACTTGGTGGAAGATCATATGTTCAGATCCTTAATGCATATTATTAGTCCTCTGATTATGCACATGAATATGCTTTGTGAGTAGTTACGTTTGTTCCCGAGGACATGGGTGAAGTCTTGCTATTAGTAGTCATGTGAATTTGGTATTCGTTCAATATTTTGATGAGATGTATGTTGTCTTTTCCTCTAGTGGTGTTATGTGAACATCGACTACATGACACTTCACCATTATTTGGGCCTAGAGGAAGGCATTGGGAAGTAATAAGTAGATGATGGGTTGCTAGAGTGACAGAAGCTTAAACCCTAGTTTATGTGTTGCTTCGTTAGGGGCTGATTTGGATCCATATGTTTAATGTTGTGGTTAGGTTTACCTTAATACTTCCTTTGTAGTTGCGGACGCTTGCAATAGGGGTTAATAATAAGTGGGATGCTTGTCCAAGTAACGGCAGTACCCAAGCACCGGTCCACCCACATATCAAATTCATAAAGTACCGAACGTGAATCATATGAGCGTGATGAAAACTAGCTTGACGATAATTCCCATGTGTCCTCGGGAGCTCTTTTCTCATTATAAGAAATTGTCTAGGCTTATCCTTTGCTACATAAAGGATTGGGCCACCTTGCTGCACTTTATTTACTTTATTAATTGTTACTTGTTACAATTTATCTTATCACAAAACTATATGTTACCTACAATTTTAGTGCTTGCGGAGAAAACCTTACTGAAAATCGCTTATCATTTCCTTCTGCTCCTCATTTGGTTCGACGCTTTTACTTATCGAAAGGACTACGATAGATCCCCTACACTTGTGGGTCATCAAGACACTTTTCTGGTGCCGTTGCCGGGGAGTGTAGCGCTTTTGGTGAGTGGAACTTGGTAAGGAAATATTTATATAGTGTGCTGAAATTTTCTGTTACTTGTCACTATGGAAACTAATCCTTTGAGGGGCTTGTTCGGGGTATCTTCACCCCGACCAGAAGAGCAAAGAGTTCCTCCTCAACCTACTGAAATTTTTGAAAATATTTACTTTGAGATTCCTTCGGGTATGATAGAGAAACTGCTAGCTAATCCATTTGCAGGAGATGGAATATTGCATCCCGACTTACACCTTATCTTTGTGGATGAAGTTTGTGGATTATTTAAGCTTGCAGGTATTCCCGATGATGTTTTCAAAAGGAAGGTCTTCCCTTTATCTTTGAAGGGAGATGCATTGACATGGTATAGGCCATGTGATGATACGAGATCTTGGAATTATAAATGATTGAAGTTGGAATTTCACCAGAAGTTCTATCCTATGCATATTGTTCATCGTGATCGTAATTACATATATAATTTCTGGCCTCGCGAAGGAGAAAGCATTGCTCAAGATTGGGGGAGGCTTAAGTCAATGTTATATTCATGCCCCAATCATGAGCTCTCCAGAGAAATGATTATTCAAAAATTTTATGCTCGGCTTTCTCTCAATGATCGTAACCTGCTCGATACTTCTTGTGTTGGTCCTTATATGCTGAAGACTATTGATTTCAAATGGGACTTATTGGAAAGAATTAAATGCAACTCTGAAGATTGGGGTTCCGACGATGGTAAGTAGTCAGGTATGACACCTAAGTTCGATTGTGTTAAATCTTTTATGGATACCGATGCTTTTCGTGGATTTAGCGCTAAATATGGACTTGACTCTGAGGTAGTAGCTTCTTTCTGTGAATCTTTTGCTACTCACGTTGATCTCCCTAAAGAGAAGTGGTTTAAATATAATCCTCCCATTGAAGTAAAAGTAGTTGCACATATTACAGTTGAAGAAAACATTGTCACTTATAGTGATCCTATTGTTCCTACTACTTATTTTGAGAAACCTCCTTTTCCTGTTAGGATAAAGGATCATGCTAAAACTTCGACTGTTGTTTGTAAGAGTAATACTAGGACTTATACACATCCTGAGTAAATCAAAGTTGAACCTAGCATTGCTATGGTTAAAGATCTCTTGGATGATGATTTAGATGGGCATGTTATTTATTTCTGTGGCGAGACTGCTAATATTGTTAGACCAGATACTAAGATACATAAACCTTTGGTAGGCATGCCTGTTATTTCTATTAAAATAGGAGATCATTGTTATCATGGCTTATGGATATGGGTGCTAGTGCTAGTGCAATACCCTATGACTTATATAAAGAAATTACGCACGACATTGCACCCGTTGAATTGGAAGAAATTGATGTTACTATTAAGCTTGCTAATAGGGATACCATTAAACCATTTGGGATAGTTAGAGATGTTGAAGTCTTGTGTGGTAAAGTTAAATACCCTGCTGATTTTCTTGTTCTTGGTTCCCCACAAGATGACTTTTATCCCATTATTTTTGGTAGACCCTTCTAGAATACTGTTAATGCTAAGATTGATTGTGAAAAGGATACTGTCACAATTGGCTTAGATGGTATGTCTCATGATTTTAATTTTGCTAAGTTTTGTAGACAACCTCGTGATAGAGAATCACCTAGTAAGGATGACATTATTGGTCTTGCTTCCATTGCCGTGCCTCCGACTGATCCTTTAGAACAATAGTTGCTTTACCATGAAAACGAAATGTTTATGAAGGAAAGAAGGGAAATAGATGAAGTGTTCCTTAAACAGGAACCTATGCTGAAACACAACCTTCCCATTGAAATTCTTCAGGATCCCCCTCCACCCAAGGGTGATCCCGTGTTCAAACTCAAACCACTACCTGATAATCTTAAGTATGCTTATCTTGATGAAAAGAAAATATAGCATGTTATTATTAGTGCTAACCTTTCAGAGCAAGAAGAAGAAAGATTATTGAAAAATCTGAAGAAGCACCGCGCTGCTATTGGGTATACTCTGGATGATCTTAAGGGCATTAGTCCCACGTTATGCCAACACAAAATTAATTTGGAGGATGATGCCAAACCAGTTAGAGATCCTCAATGACGATTGAATCCTAAGATGAAAGAAGTGGTAAGAAAGGAGATACTAAAGCTCCTTGTGGCAGGTATAATTTATCACGTTGCTGATAGTGAATGGGTAAGCCCTATCCACTATGTTCCTAAAAAGGGAGGTATTACCGTTGTTCCTAATGATAAAGATGAATTGATCCCGCAAAGAATTATTACATGTTATAGGATGGTAATTGATTTCCATAAATTAAATAAAGCTACTAAGAAAGATCATTACCCTTTACCTTTATTGATCAAATGCTAGAAAGACTATCCAAACACACACATTTCTGCTTTTTAGATGGTTATTCTGGTTTCTCTCAAATACCTGTGTCAGCTAAGGATCAATCAAAAACTACTTTTACTTTCCCTTTTGGTAGTTTTGCTTATAGATGTATGCCTTTTGGTTTATGTAATGCACCTGCTACCTTTCAAAAATGCATGATGGCTATATTCTCTGACTTTTGTGAAAAGATTTGTGAGGTATTCATGGATGATTTCTCCGTTTATGGATCCTCTTTTGATGATTGCGTGAGCAACCTTGACCGAGTTTTGCAGAGATGAGAAGACACTAGTCTCGTCCTGAATTGGGAAAAGTGCCACTTTATGGTTAATGAAGGCATTGTCTTGGGGCACAAGATCTCCGAGAGAGGTATTGATGTTAATAAAGCTAAAGTTGATGCTATTGAAAAGATGCCATGTCCCAAGGACATAAAAGGTATAAGAAGTTTCCTTGGTCATGCCGGTTTTTATAGGAGGTTCATTAAGGACTTTTCTAAAATCTCTAGGCCTCTGACTAATTTATTGCAAAAATATATTCCTTTTGTGTTTGATGATGATTGTGTAGAAGCATTTGAAATACTTAAGAAAGCTTTGATCACTGCACCTATTGTTCAGCCACCTGATTGGAATTTACCCTTTGAAATTATGTGTGATGCTAGTGACTATGTTGTAGGTGCTGTTCTAGGGCAAAGAGTTGATAAGAAACTGAATGTTATCTAGTATGCTAGTAAGACTCTTGATACTGCCCAGAGAAATTATGCTACTACTGAAAAAGAGTTCTTAGCAGTTGTGTTTGCATGTGATAAGTTTAGACCTTATATTGTTGATTCCAAAGTTACTATTCACGCTGATCATGCTACTATTAAATATCTTATGGAAAAGAAATATGCTAAGCCTAGACTAATTAGATGGGTTCTCTTGCTCCAAGAATTTGATTTACATATTATTGATAGAAAGGGAGCTGAGAACCCCATTGCAGACAACTTGTCTAGGTTAGAGAATGTTCTTGATTACCCACTGCCTATTGATGATAGCTTTCCTGATGAACAATTAGCGGTCATTAATGTTTCTCATACTGCTCCTTGGTATGCTGAGTATGCTAATTACATTGTCGATAAATTTATACCACCTAGTTTCACATACCAGCAAAAGAAAAAGTTCTTTTATGATTGAAGACATTACTTCTGAGATGACCCACACCTTTATAAAGAAGGAGTAGATGATGTTATTAGACGTTGTGTACCTGAGCATCAACAGGAATAGATCCTACACAAGTGTCACTCTGAATCCTGTGGAGGACACCACGCTGGAGATAGAACTGCACACACTGCAATCTGGTTTTTATTGGCCTACTCTCTTCAAAGATGCTCGTAAGTTTTTCTTATCTTGTGATGAATGTCAAAGAATTAGTAATATTAGTAGACGTCAAAAAATGCCTATGAACCTCTCTTGTTATTGAACCGTTTGATGTTTGGGGCTTTGACTATATGGGACCTTTTCCTGCCTCTAATGATTATACACATATTTTAGTTGCTGTTGATTACGTTACTAAGTGGGTAGAAGCTATTATAACTAGTAGTGATGATCATAACACTTCTATTAAAATGCTTAAAGAAGTTATTTTTCCGAGGGTTGGAGTCCCTAGATATCTTATGACTGATGGTGGTTCACATTCTATTCATGGTGCTTTCCGTAAGATGCTTGCTAAGTATGATGTTAATCATAGAATCACATATCCTTATCGTCCGCAGTCTAGTGGTCAAGTAGAGTTGAGCAATAGAGAGCTCAAATTAATTTTGCAAAAGACTGTCAATAGATCTAGAAAGAATTGGTCCAAAAAACTTGATGATGCATTATGGTCCTATAGAACTGCATACAAAAATCCTATGGGTATGTCTCCATATAAGATGGTTTATGGAAAAGCGTGTCATTTACCTCTTGAACTTGAACATAAAGCATATTGGGCTATTAAAGAGCTCAACTATGACTTCAAACTTGCCGGTGAGAAGAGATTGTTTGACATTAGCTCACTTGATGAATGGAGAACCCAAGCCTATGAGAATGCCAAGCTATTCAAAGAAAAAGTCAAACGCTGGCATGACAAAAGGATACAAAAGTGTGAGTTTAACGTAGGTGACTATGTGTTATTATTAAACTCTCGTTTAAGATTTTTTGCACGAAAACTTCTCTCTAAATGGGAAGGTCCTTACATTATCGAGGAGGTCTATCGTTCTAGTGCCATAAAAATCAACAACTTTGAAGGCACAAGTCCGAGGGTGGTGAACGGTCAAAGAATTAAACATTATATTTCAGGTAATCTTATCAATGTTGAAAGTAATATTATTGAAACCATGACCCCAGAGGAATACATAAGGGACACTTTCCAGAACGTTCCAGACTCCAAAAAGGAATAGGTATGTGGTACGGTAAGTAAACCGACTCCAAAACAACTCCAATGGCAATTTTTATTAGTTTTGGGATATTTAAGAATTTTAGGAAGAAAGAAGTAGTCTGAGAAGGACATGAGGCCTCCACGAGGGTGGAGGGCGCGCCCACCCTTACTGGGTGTGCTCCCCTGTCTCGTGGACACCTCGTGTGCCTCCCAGACTCCGTTTTCTTGCACATTACGTATTTTGGTCGGTAAAAATTCATTATATAAACTCCCGAAGGTTTTGACCACCGTATCACGCAAATATCCTCTGTTTTCGTTTCGAGTTGTTCCTGTTGCAGATTAAGAGCAAGATGTTTTCTCAAGAGTCAGTCGGGGAGAGTCGGGTGTCTCACCCAACACTAGGTCCAGGAGCAAATAGCGATGCTTATCACTTTGGACCATCAACGGAGGATGAGATGGAGGCTGACTTGAAAAGGATAGATGCCATAGAGGAAGATCAAGAAGTTACCTTTCGTCTCCAAGCAGAATTCATGATGTGGCAACTACCTAGCTCGGCTATTCCAAATTCGGTCATCCCTTCCAACTTTAGATTTCTTTCTTATGAAAATATGAAAAAGAGCGTCACTTGTTCTCCAGAAGCTATGCAGCATCCTTGGGTAAAGGGAGCTTTGGCCGTTACAGGCAAGCTCCGTAAAGAAATTATGGACCTCAAACAACAAGTCAATAACCTCAAGGAGGAGAACCGTATCCTGAGGGGCATCATCGCCAAGAAGATCATAACACCAACCGTGAAGAAGGAGACATAATCACATGGGTATGGGCACTCCCCTTGGCAACTGCCAAGCTTGGGGAGGTTCCCCGGTATCGTATCACCATCATACTCCTATCTTTACCGTTTTATTTAGTTCGATCCTTTTTAGTAGTATCTTGATCCAGTAGATTGAAGTTTTGATATCAAGTAGTTCTGATTTTTGCTTTGTGATCTCTCAATGTAATCGAGTCCGTGAGCTATCTATAATAAAGATTAGTGTTAAGTCAAGGGCTTTGCTATGTTGTTATGATCTTTAGAAAGTAGAGAGTAAAAGAGTTCATATTGATCTTATGGTTAGTGATGATTTCACACATAGAAAGTATGAGGCATAAAAGTTGTTGAGAGTTGATAAACGTAGTTTTGGTCATCGTTGCAATTAATAGGAAGTAATAAGGAAAGAGAGGTCCACATACAAATATATTATCTTGGACATCTTTTATGATTGGGAGCAGTCATAAAGTATGACGTGCTAAAAGAGTTGACGTTGGACAAGGAAGACCACGTAATGGTTTATGTTTTCTCACATCTCAGTTAAAGTATATTGTCATTGACCTTCCAAACATGTTGAGATTGCCTTTCCCCCTCATGCTAGCCAAATTCCTTGCACGAAGTAGAGATACTACTTGTGCTTCCAATTATCCTTAAATCCAGTTTTTCCATGAGAGTCCACCGTACCTACCTACAGATTGAGTAAGATCCTTCAAGTAAGTTCTCATGTAGCAGGCAATAAAAATTGCTATCTAAATATGTATGACTTATTAGTGCAGAGAAAATAAGCTTTGTACGATCTTGTTGTGGAAGAAATAAAAGTGACGAACTGAATAATAAAGGTCCACATACAAGGGGCAATATAAACTGACGTTCTTTTGCATTAAGATTTTGTGAATCCAACCCTAAATGCACATGACAACCTTTGCTTCCCTCTGCGAAGGGCCTATCTTTTACTTTATGTTTTTACTTTATGCTTGAGTCAAGGTGATCTTCACCTTTCCCTTTTTTTATCCTTTGGCAAGCTCCTCATGTTTGAAAGATCTTGATATATATATATATATATATATATATCCAATTGGATGTAAGTTAGCATGGATTATTTTTGTTGACATCACCTAAAGGTGAATACGTTGGGAGGCAACACAATAAGCCCCTATCTTTCTCAGTGTCAGGATGAAACTCCATAACCACAAGTATTGCGTGAGTGTTAGCAATTGTAGAAGACTACATGATAGTTGAGTATGTGGACTTGCTGAAAAGCTCTATTCTTGACTCTTTCTGATGTTATGATAAATTGCAATTGCTTCAATGACTGAGATTATAGTTTGTTAGTTCTCAATGAACTTTCTGAACCATACTTGACATTGTGAATTGATTGTTACTAGAGTATAAGAAATAATATGATAAAATCTATATATGTTGCTGTTATAAGAATGATCATGATGCCCTCATGTCCGTATTTTATTTTTATTGACACCTCTATTTCTAAACATGTGGACATATTTTTCGATTTCGGCTTCCGCTTGAGGACAAGCGAGGTCTAAGCTTGGGGGAGTTGATACGTCCATTTTGCATCATGCTTTTATATCAATATTTATTGCATTATGGGCTGTTATTACACATTATATCTCAATACTTATGGCTATTCTCTCTTATTTTATAAGGTTTACCATGAAGAGGGGGAATGCCGGCAGCTGGAATTCTGGCTGGAAAAGGAGCAAACATTGGCAACCTATTCTGCACTGCTCCAAAAATCCTGAAACTCCACGAAACTTATATTTGGAATTAATAAGAATTATTGAGCGGAAGAAACACCTCAGGGGGCCCACACCCTGGCCAAGAGGGAGGGGCGCGCCCACCCCTACTGGGCGCGCCCCCTGTCTCCTGGGCCCCCTGGTGGTCCCCGGTGTCCAGCTTCTGATATATGAAGGCTTTTACCCTGGAAAAAATCGTGGGCAAGCTTACGCGACGAAACTCCGCCGCCACGAGGCGGAACCTTGGCGGAACCAATCTAGAGCTCCGGTAGAGCTGTTCTGCCAGGGACACTTCCCTCTGGGAGGGGGAAATCATCGTCATCGTCATCACCAACGAGCCTCTCATCGGGACGGGGTCAATCTCCATCAACATCTTCTCCAGCACCATCTCCTCTCAAAACCCTAGTTCATCTCTTGTATCCAATCTTGTATCCAAACCACAAATTGGTACTTGTGGGTTGCTAGTAGTGTTGATTACTCCTTGTAGTTGATGCTAATTGGTTTACTTGGTGGAAGATCATATGTTCATATCCTTAATGCATATTATTACTCCTCTAATTATGAACATGAATATGCTTTGTGAGTTGTTACGTTTGTTCCTGAGGACATGGGTGAAGTCCTGCTATCAGTAGTCATGTGAATTTGGTATTCGTTCGATATTTTGATGAGATGCATGTTGACTTTTCCTCTAGTGGTGTTATGTGAACGTCGACTACATGACACTTCACCATTATTTGGGCCTAGAGGAAGGCATTGGGAAGTAATAAGTAGATGATGGGTTGCTAGAGTGACAGGAGCTTAAACCCTAGTTTATGCGTTGCTTCGTTAGGGGCTGATTTGGATCCATATGTTTAATGTTGTGGTTAGGTTTACCTTAATACTTCTTTTGTAGTTGCGTACGCTTGCAATAGGGGTTAATCATAAGTGGGATGCTTGTCCAAGTAAGGGAAGTACCCAAGCACCGGTCCACCCACATAACAAATTATCAAAGTACCGAACGCGAATCATATGAGCGTGATGAAAACTAGCTTGACGATAATTCCCATGTGTCCTTGGGAGCTCTTTTCTCATTATAAGAAATTGTCTAGGCTTATCCTTTGCTACATAAAGGATTGGGCCACATTGCTACACTTTATTTACTTTATTTACTTGTTACTTGTTACAATTTATCTTATCACAAAACTATCTGTTACCTACAATTTCAGTGCTTGCAGAGAAAACCTTACTGAAAACCGCTTATCATTTCCTTCTGCTCCTCGTTGGGTTCGACACTCTTATCGAAAGGACTACGATAGATCACCTACACTTGTGGGTCATCCTATATCACAATATATCTTATTTAATTAATGCATCTATATACTTGGCAAAGGGTGGAAGGCTTGGCCTTTTGCTCGGTGTTTTGTTCCACTCTTGCCGCCTTAGTTTCCGTCATACCGGTGTTATGTTCCTTGATTTTGCGTCCCTAACATGATGTGGGTTTATGGACCCCTCTCGACAGTTTGCTTTGAATAAAACTCTTCCAGCAAGGCCCAACATTGGTTCTACTATTTGCCTAATAACAACTAAAATTTGCATAGGGAGTAATTAACCCGAGGATTCTTAATCAACAACCCGGGCCAGGGCTCCTCATGAGTGCTGGTCCAAACTAGAGCACTGTACGATGCCACCCCAGGCAACATGGGTTATTTTGGCACTTGTACGTGTAGCTCATCCGCCGTGGCCTAAGACGAGATACGCGCGGCTACTATCAGGGTGTCGGCACGTCGGGAGGTCTTGCTGGACTTGTTTTACCATTGTCGAAATGTCTAGTGCACCAGGATTCCAAGTTTGATCGGTTACTCTGAGATGGAGGATTGTCTCCGCGGATCGTGAGCTTGTCATGGGCTAAGTTGGGACATCCCTGCAGGTCATAAACTTTTGAGAGCCGTGCCCGCAGTTATGTGGCAGATGGGAATTTGTTAATATCCGGTTGTAGAAAACCTGACACTTGACTTAATTAAAATGCGCCAACCGCGTGTCTAACCATGATGGTCTCTTTTCGACGGAGTTCGGGAAGTGAACACGGTTGGGTTAAGTTTGAACGTAAGTAGTCAGGGTCACTTCTTGATCATTACTAGTCTACGTCCATTGCTTAGTTTCTCATCTTACTCTTGTACTCGTAAGCTAGCCACCATATCTGCTTAGCGCTTGCTGCAACTCCACCTTATAACCACGTCCTACCCATAAGCTTAAATAGTCTTGATCTCGCGGGTTTTTGAGATTGCTGAGTCCTCATGACTCAAAGATACTACCAAAACGGATGCAGGTGCCGATGATACCAGTGCAGGTGATGCCACCAAGCTCAAGTGGGAGTTTGACAAGGACCTTGGCCGTTACTATGTTTCGTTTCCCGATGATCAGTAGTGGAGCCCAGTTGGGATGATCGGGGATCTAGCATTTGGGGTTATATTCTTTTCACTTGGTTTTGTCCTAGTCGTACTATGTGTGTACTATGAATGATGTATGAACCATATAATATTTGTGTGATGTGGTGATTGTAAGCCAACTCTATTTATCCCTTTCTTGTTCATTACATGGAATTGTGTGAAGATGACCCTTCTTACGACCATACCAAAATGTGGTTATGCCTCTCAGTCGTGCCTCGACACGTGGGAGATATAGCCGCATCTTGGGTGTTAAAAGTTGGTAATCAGAGCCATCCCCGACTTAGGAGCCCCCTGCTTGATCGAATCACTGACGTTGTTGAGTCTAGAACAAAACTATTTTGAGTCTTAGGAATATATATATCAGAGAGTAGGATTCTTTTTACTCCTCAACCCCTTCATCGCTCTGGTGAGGACTCCTAACGTAGATGTTTTGGCTACCCTCTCCTCATTTTTTCACTAATTTTTTTTAGGATCGTGCGGGTATCTTGGGATCGTTCCGATATTCTTGTGACGAGAACATTGTTCTTGGTGCCTCCTGACATTTAGGGGTTGTGGCAGTGTCCCGGGGAGTTGAGCTCTGAGGTGTTGTCTTCACAATTTTATCATTGCAGTTCTAGAATACCTGAGTTTCACCGACATAGAAAATCTCTTTTATGCACTTAGTGGTGAGATAACCTCGATGCCACCCAGTACTGGGGCGGGAGTTCGGGAGTATTGCCATAGCTAGTATAACAGATGCTTTTTGAAGGTTGAGGTACACGATTTCTGAAGGTTTCTTGGATATGTGTTGACGGATGGATATATCTTGGATGTAGGGATTGTTAGTTTTGGGTGAGATATATATTGCTTCCCCTGTATCCCCAACACCAGATTGCATAACCAGAAGTTCTCGGGAGTTTATAGGTGGGAATTCAAGTAGCTCTAGTTATGCTTCCCACAGATATTTGGTATGTGATTGGGTGATCCTTACCACTTATTTGTTCCAGTCACACCTTGTTGTTTTATTCATCAATCTCTTTTCAAGTGGCTTCTCACCTTAATGGTCGTGTGATGTTAACATTGGAATTCATTTGTTCAATCCTTGTTCAAATGTTTATTCTGAAGACTATATGTTGCAATTTCTAGCCTTTTGATTGTACTTATCTATCATGCCAATGGTGGTTCTAACGGATGTCATCTTCTTCAGGATGGCTCCGCCAACTCGCAACAACCCGGATCGGGGTGAAGGAAATCAGTAGAACCCTCCACCTCCGCCACCTCCTCCGCCTCCGGAGGCATTGCAAGCTGTCGTGGCGGCCACCAACACCAATACACAGATGCTTTTGCAACTCTTGCAAGAGCGCAACCAAGGCCAAGGAAACCAAGGGAATCAAGGTCATGGGCATTTCAACTGTCAGCCTCAGTTTGCTACCCTCAATCAGTTTCGTGCAAATCAGCCAAAGTCTTTCAGCGCTTGTGCCGAAGCCATGGATGCCGATGATTGGCTCCTGGACATCAACAAGCATTTTGAATGCAGCAATTTCAGGCCTGAGGACTACGTCAAGTTCACTTCTTTTCAGCTCAAGGACAAAGCAGCTGATTGGTATCAGCAGTACAAAGATTCCAGAGGGAGTCAAGTGATTACCTAGACTGACTTCTGCCAGGACTTTCGAGCTCACCACATTCCAACAAGTGTGGTCGAGACCAAGCGTGAGGAATTCCGCAATGTCAAGCAAGGAAACATGTCCGTGTATCAATACAACATCCAGTTTCAGAAGCTTGCTCGCTTCGCAAGGCAAGACGTTCCTGATGAAAAGAGCATGATTTATCACTTCAGGGGTGGCCTTAGAGAGGATCTGCAGTTAGCTCTCGTTCTTGTTGAGCCTACTCAGTTTGATTAATTATATAACATGGCCCTCAAGCAAGAAGGTGATCAGCTTAAGTGTGAGGTTTCTAAGAAGAGAATCAGGGATGCAGTTCAGTCTTCTTCTTCCTCACAAGTGGTAGCTAAGCAACAGAAGTTCTGGCTTCCTCCACCTCCTCCGTTTCATCAGCCCTACCAACAGAAGTACTCAGGTGGTCGTGGATCTTCCCACCCACCCAACCCAAGCTATCAGAGCAAGTCTCAGACTCAGGCTCCGAGGACAGCCGGTCCTCCTCATCCACCTTTCCGTCCACTTTCAGAGGTCACTTGTCACACGTGTGGTTTGAAAGGGCATTACTCAAACAAGTGCACCCAGAAGCACCTTCCGCCTCCTCCTCCTGTCAGGTCAGCAAGCAATGCAGTTGTCAAGCACAATCCCAAGTCCGCAAGGGTGAACTTGATGAATTCAGCTCAAGCAGACGATTCTTCAGAAGTGATCATGGGTAATCTCCCAGTTAATGATATTCCTGCAAAAGTTTTATTCGATTCTAGTGCATCGCATTCTTTCATTTGAAGACCTTTTGTATGGAAGCATGACTTGTTTTCACAAGTTCTACCGAAGCCTTTGCGTGTTGTCTCTCCGGGTGCTTTGTTGAGCTCTAATGTATTTGTTCCGGATGTCTCCATCAAGATGGGCAACTATTCGTTTCTAGATTCAACGAAGGTTCTCGGCGATTCCGATATTGATCTCATTCTCGGCATGGATTGGCTTTCTAAGCACAAGGCTCAACTTGATTGTGCTGCCAGGGAGATTCAATTGTCACACTCTTCTGAGGATGTGATCATCTATGCCACTCATGACGAAACCATTCGGTTATTCTCTCTCAATGAGAAGGGCGAGTTAGACGCTATTTCTTTGATCCCAGTTTTTTGTGAGTATCAAGATGTCTTTCCTGAAGAGCTTTCGGGTATGCCTCCTCACCGGCCAGTTGAGTTCGTCATTGATCTTAAGCCCGGTACAGGACCCGTTTGGAAGTGCCCATACAAGCTTGGGACGAAAGAGCTAAAAGAATTGAAGAAACAGCTCGATGAACAAGAATGTCTGGGTCTGATCAGACCAAGTTCATCTCCTTGGGGTTGTGGTGTTCTCTTTGTCCAGAAGAAGGATGGCATGGACCGACTTTTCGTCGATTACCGCCCATTGAACAATAAATCAATCAAGAACAAATACCCACTTCCCAATATCAACGAGTTATTCGAGCAACTCAAAGGTGCAAAGGTGTTTTCTAAGCTTGACCTCTGTATGGGTTATCACCAGATTCGCATTCGTGAAGAAGATATCCCGAAGACAGCATTCAGAACAAGCTTCGTTCTTATGAATATACTGTCATGTCGTTCGGCCTTGTCAATGCTCCTCCAACATTCCTTCGCGTGATGAAGTTCATCTTCAACCCTTACATAAATGAATTCGTCCTGGTGTATCTCGATGATATCTTGGTGTTCTCCAAGAATAAAAAGGATCATGCCAAGCATTTGCGATTGGTGCCCGACAAGCTGAGAGGGCATGAATTATATGAAAAGTTCTCTAAACGTGAGTTTTGGCTTGATGAATTTCTTTACCTTGGTCACATCATCTCTACCAAGGGCATTTCTGTCAATCCAGAAAAGGTTGCTGCGGTTGTCAACTGGGAGCCTCCTCAGAACATCAAGCAGCTCCGCAGTTTCCTCGGGCTTGCAAGCTATTGCGGAAGATTTGTGGAGAATTTCTCAAATATTGCTAAGCCTCTTTCCAGCGTCCTCCAGAAGCATGTCAGGTATTCCTAGACTCCTGAGTGCGATGTTGCTTTCAACACTCTCAAAGAGAAACTCATCTCAGCTCCTGTCCTAACTCTTCCTGATGAGTCCAAGCCATACGAAGTTTTCTATGATGCCTCATTGCAAGGTCTCGGTGCCGTGTTAATGCAAGATAAGAAAGTTGTGGCCTATAAGTCTCGTCAGTTGAAGCCCAACGAAAGGAACTACCCCACTCACGATCTTGAGTTGGCGGCAGTTGTCCATGCATTAATAACATGGAGACATCTCTTGTTGGGAAGGCAAGTGGACATATTCACCGATCACAAGAGCCTCAAGTATACCTTCACTCAACCCAACCTCAACCTCCGCCAAACTCGTTGGGTTGAAATGATTCAAGAGTACAATCCGAGCATCAAATACACTCCAGGCAAGGCCAATGTGATTGCAGATGCTTTGAGTAGAAAGGCTTATTGCAACAGCTTAATTCTCAAGCCATTCCAACTGAATCTTTGTGAAGCTTTTCGCAAGCTCAACCTCCAAGTTGTTCCTCAAGGTTTTCATGCCAACCTTCAAGTCCCTCCAACTTTGGAAGACCAAATTCATGAGGCACAATTCCTTGATACCATGGTGAAGAAGGTGAAACATGGTGTTGCCGAAGGCTTATCCAAATACAATTGCTATCGCATTGATGACAAGGACACCTTATTCTTCGAGGACCGGATTGTGGTCCCTAAGGGCGATCTAAGGAAGGTCATAATGAACGAAGCACATAGTTCTCTCCTCTCCATCCACCCAGGCAGTTCAAAGATGTACCATGACCTCAAGCAGTCATATTCGTGGACTCGCATGAAGCGAGAGATTGCTCAATTCGTGAATGAATGTGTCGTCTGTCGAAGGGTGAAAGTAGAACATCAACAACCAGCTGGTCTCCTCCAACCTCTTTCTATTCCAGAATGGAAGTTTGATCATATCGAAATGGACTATGTCACTGGATTTTCTAAGTCCAAGCGTGGGAATGATGCTATCTTCGTCGTCATCGACAAGCTTACAAAAGTGGGTCATTTCCTTCCAATCAAAGAATCTATCATAGCAGCTCAGTTGCCACAGCTATACACCTCTAGAATTGTCTCATTGCACGGAATTCCACAATTGATCTCTTCAGATCGCGGAAGCATTTTCACTTCCAAGTTCTGGGACTCCTTCCAGAAGGCCATGGGCACCAACATTCGCTTCAGCACGGCTTTTCATCCTCAAATAGGTGGCCAAGTCGAGCGAGTCAATCAAATCCTCGACGACATGCTCAGAGCTTGTGTCATCTCTTTCAGTATCAAGTGGGAACATTGCCTCCCATATGCCGAGTTCTACTACAACAACAACTTCCAAGCAAGTTCGAGCAAGGCCCCATTCGATATTCTTTATGGCAGAAAGTGTCGTACTCCTCTGAATTGGTCCGAGACTGGTGAACACCAACTTCTTGGCAATGACTTGATCACAGAAGCTGAATAAATGTATAAAGTCATCCATGAAAATCTCAAAGCCACGCAATTGCGTCAGAGGAGTTACTATGGTAGCAAGCACTGTGACTTGGCTTTCAAGATCGGAGACCATGTCTACCTCCACGTCTCTCCAATTAATGGCACTCGACGCTTCAGTATCAAAGGGAAGCTTGCCCCTAGATATGTGGGTCCTTTCAAGATCATTGGCAAAAGAGGTGACCTCGCCTATCAACTTGAGCTTCCGTCCAACTTCGCAAATGTGCATGATGTGTTTCACGTGTCACAGCTTCGCAAGTGCTTCAAGATACCCGAGCGCACTATCAACTTTGAAGAAATTGACCTCCAAGAAGACTTGTCTTATAACGAGCATCCCGTTGCCATTCTTGAAGAAACCGAGCGTAAAACTCGCAACAAGTCAATCAAGTTCCTAAAAGTTAAGTGGTCTCACCATTCCAACCGAGAAGCTACTTGGGAGCACGAGGATCACATCCGTTCTGAATATCCAGAGTTCTTTCAGTCCTAGATCTCGAGGTGAGATCCTCTTGTAGTGGAGGAGAGTTGTAACACCCCAGTAGTAACATGTCCCAATTTGGCAATATATCAACTTGAGCTTCATCCAATTCTTGTGGTTCTATCATGTTTGGCCTCATCTTGTTTGGTTGTGTGTTTATTCTTTTCATTGCCATGTTTATCTTGTCATATTGCATTTGTGCCTCTTGTCATTTCGCATTCCATCCCCATCATGTGCATGGTGTGATTTCATACATATTATGTTGTTGCATGTTCCATGCATAAATCTTGCATCATCACCACTTCTCCTTCCTTTCCTTTCTTTCATTTTGCAAGTGCACCTTTTACCTTCTCCTTTAATGTTCATCTTCTACTTATAAATCTTGCTACATGCCTGGAACCTCTGTACCAAATCTCGTGCATTTTGGAGTTGTGTTGGTCAGGTTAAAAAATGCTCAAAGTTTGAATTATATTCAAACTTGTTTTATTTTTCAACCTCTGGAAAAACCCAACTCCATTTTATCAAATAGTGCAATATTCCAGGAGCTTGAGGATATTTTTATTATTCTCAAATTCCTCTTCTAGCCCCCTGTTCTTTTCTCCTTGTTTTTCTGGTTGGGGAAAAATAAAGGAAAGAAAAGGAGCAGCAGTAGTAGCCGCAGCCCAGCAGCAGCATGGCCTCGGCCTAGCACCGCGCCTGGCTAGCCCATAGCCAGCGCCAGCCTCCCATGGTAATCCCACGCTGGACTCCGCACGACCCCAACCCATGTTCCTCTTCCTCCTCCCTCGCTCGTTCCTCTCACAGTAAAAGCAGAGGACAGGGGCACACATGGCCACCATGGCCACCTCGTCCCCCGCTTCCCCCTTATAAAGGGCCAATCCAAGGCAAGCCTATGGTTCCTCCTCCTCCCTTCTTTTCCCTCCGTGCCGCCACCACGGGTAAGAGGCACCCACACCCTACTTCCCCGCTCCGTCTCCTCCCTACAGCCACCATGGCCGGCCCGAGCGAGAGCTCCTCACCGGCGTAGGTGCGTTGCCGGCTTCCCCTCCGTCGACCCTGAGCACCGCAACACCTCCCCGAGTCCTTTATGACGCTGATCCGAGCCCGAGGACGCCTTCCCGGACGTCCTCTACGTCGTCTCCTTCTCAGACAGCAAGTCCACCGGAAATCTTCGCCTCCCCGCCATCGATCTGCTGGGCCACCGGCCTCACCTCCTTGACATAGTTATACTAGGTATACCCATCCTCCCCCCTGCTCTTTTCGTTTCGCTAATCGGTCTCCGTAGGAGCAGCCAAGATCTTGCCATCATCGTGTTCCCGGCGCACCAAGGCGAGTTCTGAATTTTTTCTTTAGTTCGGTAGTTCAGAGACAGCTCGCATGCACCTCCCGCTCTGGATCCTCCTAGACGAGCTCCTCCACACCTTGCTACACCCATGCACGCACTCTCTCACAGCAGCCCATGCACGCCCTTGCCTTGCCTCACCACGCCCTGCCTGGCTATGTTGCTGCTCTGCACTCCTGGCACACGCGCCCGTGCACCCATCTGCACCTGGGCACGCGCATGCCCACATGCAACCCCGGCGAGCAGCAGCCATGCGCATGCTATCCCGCACCCCCGCCGGTGCCGCTTGGCTCCGGTGGTCGTCGTCGTTGCTCGTAGGCACCATCGGCGTCTTCTCTGCTGCAGATGAGAAGGGGCCCGTACTAGCCTCAATTTCCTTCTAGACGAGCTAAGCCCCTACCAAACCAACACCCCATCCTAGCTCGACTGGTCGTCGCTCATGCCCAGCACCAGGGAGACCCGGGTTCGAGTCCCAGGCTCTGCATATTTTTGCTGTGGTATTTTCCTTTTCATTGTGACACTGACGCGTCGGACCCACCGGTCATACACACACCCAGCCACATGGCCCACGGCCCTACCAATTAGTCTAACGACTGGGTACAGCCTGGGTGCACCTAGTTTTCCCCTCATGTCTTATGTTTTATTCCAATTCAGAACATGCCAGATTTGGAATATGCTCAGGTTTCCATTTTAGGCAGTATTTGTTTTTAAATAAATGTGGGGATTTTTCTGATGCAACCTAGACATATTATATATGTTTTTGGGCAAGAAAAATCCAATGAATCCAGTGGTGGCATTAGTTTCTGCATTTGAGCAAGTTTGCACACATGTCATTTTACATCATGTTGATGTTTTGTCTTTCATGTGTATATTTATGAAAAATATGTTATGAGGTAGTTTTGCACATGAACATGCTCTTCATCATTCCTACTTGCTTCTGGAATTAAGCTCATGCCATGATATGTTTTATTTTGAGTTAAACAAGCTTGCAAACATGCTATCATGAATCTGTTTTTGCCATGACATTAAATTCTACTGTATGGAATCTGTTTATGTCACTTGCCATGTTTGCATTGATGCTATCTTCATTTCTGTAGATATTTGGAGCATGTTCAGTAAGTGAATTTTGTTAAGTGCACTTAGTACTAGCATGCCATGCTCTTGTTTGCCATGATATATTGATGTAGCATATTTAAACTTTGCACACAAGTTGTTATGTTGCTGTGTTCAACAAATTGCATTGCATCTTGTTTGGCTTGTCATTTTCAACTCGTGCATCCGTTTCCAGTGATCTTTATATCGATTCTAACCAAAATCTACTAATCTATCCAGCGGCACGCTTGGGTAACAAAGATTATGCCATGTTCACTGTTTCTCCTTCCGTCTCGTTTGCACCCCTTCCATAGCACCCCATATGCATTGCACATCATATCTTGCATTCCATGACATGTCTTGCATCATGTTGCTTGGGCATTGCACCGTGATTGATTGTTGTTCCATTGCTTGTGTTCTTGTTTTGGGTAGAGCCGGGAGACGAGTTCATGGAGGAGGAACCTGTTGAGTATGCTAGCAAGGAGCAAGCTTTCGACAACCCTGAGAACTTTGCAGGCAAGATGACCATTACCCTTGATATCACTTCTATCTTTGCTTGCTAGTTGTTCATTCTATTTCTATGTCGCCCTACCTACCACTTGTTTATCATGCCTCACATATTGCCATGTCAAGCCTCTAACCCACCTTCCTAGCAAACCGTTGTTTGGCTATGTTACCGCTTTGCTCAGCCCCTCTTATAGCGTTGTTATGGAGGTGAAGAAGAAGATTGCTCCATGTTGGACCATGTTTATGTTGGGATATCACAATATCTCTTATTTAATTAATGCATCTATATACTTGGCAAAGGGTGGAAGGCTTGGCCTTTTGCTCGGTGTTTTTTTCCACTCTTGTCGCCTTAGTTTCCGTCATACCGGTGTTATGTTCCTTGATTTTGCGTTCATAACATGGTTTGGGTTTATGGGCCCCTCTTGACAGTTTGCTTTGAATAAAACTCTTCCAGCAAGGCCCAACATTTCTACCATTTGCCTAATAACAACTAAAATTTGCATAGGGAGTAATTAACCCAAGGATTCTTAATCAACAACCCGGGCCAGTGCTCCTCATGAGTGCTGGTCCAAACTAGAGCACTGTGCGGGGCCGCCCCAGGGCAACCTGGGTTATTTTCGCAGTTGTACGCGTAGCTCATCCACCCTGGCCTGAGACGAGATATGCGCGGCTACTATCAGGGTGTCGGCACGTCGGGAGGTCTTGCTGGACTTGTTTAACATTGTCGAAATGTCTAGTGCACCGGGATTCCAAGTTTGATCGGTTATTCCGACATGGAGGATTGTCTCCGCGGATCATGAGCTTGTCATGGGCTAAGTTGGGACACCCCTGCAGGGTATAAACTTTCGAGAGCCATGTCTGCAGTTATGTGGCATATGGGAATTTGTTAATATCCGGTTGTAGAAAACCTGACACTTGACTTAATTAAAATGCGCCAACCACGTGTGTAACCGTGATGGTCTCTTTTCGACGGAGTTCGGGAAGTGAACACGGTTGGGTTAAGTTTGAACGTAAGTAGTCAGGGTCACTTCTTGATCATTACTAGTCTACGGCCATTACGTAGTTTCTCATCTTACTCTTGTACTCGTAAGCTAGCCACCATATCTGCTTAGCGCTTGCTGCAACTCCACCTTATAACCACATCCTACCCATAAGCTTAAATAGTGTTGATTTCGCTGGTTTTTGAGATTGCTGAGTCCTCGTGACTCACAGATACTACCAAAACAGTTGCAGGTGCCGATGATACCAGTGTAGGTGATGCCACTGAGCTCAAGTGGGAGTTTGATGAGGACCTTTGGCCGTTACTATGTTTCATTTCCCGATGATCAGTAGTGGAGCCCAGTTGGGATGATCGGGGATCTAGCATTTGGGGTTATCTTCTTTTCACTTGGTTTTGTCCGTAGTCAGACTATGTGTGTACTCTGAATGATGTATGAGCCATATAATCTTTGTGTGAAGTGGCGATTGTAAGCCAAATCTATTTATCCCTTTCTTGTTTATTACATGGGATTGTGTGAAGATGACCCTTATTGCGATCATACTAAAATGCGGTTATGCCTCTAAGTCGTGCCTCGACACGTGGGAGATATAGCCGCATCTTGGGCATACAAGTTGGTAATTAGAGCCATCCCCGACTTAAGAGCCCCCTGCTTGATCGAATCACTGACGTTGTTGAGTCTAGAACAAAACTATTTTGAGTCTTAGGAATATATATATGTGAGTAGGATTCTTTCTACTCCTCAACCCCTTCGTCGCTCTAGTGAGGACTCCTGACGTAGATGTTTTGACTTCCCTCTCCTCAGTTTTTCACTAAAAATTTTAGGATCACGCGGGTATCTTGGGATTGTTCCGATATTTTTGTGACGAGAACATTGTTCTTGGTGCCTCCTGACATTTAGGGGTTGTGGCAGTGTCCCGGGGAGTTGAGCTCTGAGGTGTTGTCTTCACAATTCTATCGTTGCAGTTCTAGAATACGTAAGTTTCGCCGACATCGAAAATCTCTTTTATGCAGTTAGTGGTGAGATAACCTCGAGGCCACCCAGTACTGGGGCGGGAGTTCGGGAGTATTGCCATAGCTAGTATAACAGATGCTTTTCGAAGGTTGAGGTAAACAATTTCCAAAGGTTTCTTGGTTATGTGTTGACGGATGGATACAGCTTGGATGTAGGGATTGTTAGTTTTGGGTGATATATATATTGCTTCCCCTGTATCCCCAACACCATATTGCATAACCAGAAAGTTTTGGGAGTTTATAGGTGGGAATTCAAGTAGCTCTAGTTATTCTTCCCGCAGATAGTTGGTATGTGATTGGGTGATCCTTACCACTTATTTGTTCCAGTCATACCTTGTTGTTTCATTCATCAATATCTTTTCAAGTGGCTTCTCACCTTAACGGTCGTGTGATGTTAACTTTGGAATTCATTCGTTCAATCATTGTTCGAATGTTTATTGTGAAGACTATATGTTGCAATTTCTAGCATTTTGATTCTACTTATCTAACATGTCAATGGTGGTTCTAACAGATGTCATCTTCTTCAGGATGGCTCCGCCAACTCGCAACAACCTGGATCGGGGTGAAGGACATCAGTCGAACCCTCCACCTCCGCCACCTCCTCCGCCTCCGGAGGCATGACAAGCTGTCGTGGTGGCCACCAACGCCAATACCCAGATGCTTTTGGAACCCTTGCAAGAGCGCAACCAAGGCCAAGGCAACCAAGGGAATCAAGGTCATGGGCATTTCAAGAATCAGCCTCAGTTTGCTACCCTCAACTAGTTTCTTGCAAATCAACCAAAGTTTTTCAGCGCTTGTGCCGAGGCCATGGATGCCGATGATTGGCTCGTGGACATCAACAAGCATTTTGAATGCAGCAATGTCAGGCCTGAGGACTACGTCAAGTTCACTTCTTTTCATCTCAAGGATGAATCAGCTGATTGGTATCAGCAGTACAAAGATTGCAGAGGGGGTCGAGTGATTACCTGGACTGACTTCTGCCGAGACTTTCGAGCTCACCACATTCCAACAAGTGTTGTCGAGAGCAAGCATGAGGAATTCCGCAATCTCATGCAAGGAAGCATGTCCGTGTATCAATACAACATCCAGTTTCAGAAGCTTGCTCGCTTCGCAAGGCAAGACGTTCCTGATGAAAAGAGCATGATTTATCACTTTAGGTGTGGCCTCAGAGAGGATATGCAGTTAGCTCTCGTTCTTGTTGAGCCTACTTAGTTTGATCAATTCTATAACATGGCCCTCAAGCAAGAAGGTGCTCAGCTCAAGTGTGAGGCTTCTAAGAAGAGAATCATGGATGCAGTTCAGTCTTCTTCTTCCTCACAAGTGGCAGCTAAGCAACAGAAGTTCTGGCTTCCTCCACCTCCTCCGTTTCATCAGCCCTACCAGCAGAAGTACTCAGGTGGTCATGGATCTTCCCACCCACCCAACCCAAGCTATCAGAACAAGTCTCAGACTTAGGCTCCGTGGAGAGGCAGTCCTCCTCCTCCACCTTTCCGTCCGCTTTCAGAGGTCACTTGTCACAGGTGTGGTTTGAAAGGGCATTACTCAAACAAGTGCACCCAGAAGCACCTTCCACCTCCTCCTCTGGTCAGGTCAGCAAGCAATGCAGTTGTCAAGCACAATCCCAAGTCCGCAAGGGTGAACTTGATGAATTCAGCTCAAGCAGACAATTCTTCAGAAGTGATCAGGGGTAATCTCCCAGTTAATGATATTCCTGCAAAAGTTTTATTCGATTCTAGTGCATCACATTCTTTCATTTCAAGACCTTTTGTATGGAAGCATGACTTGTTTTCACAAGTTCTACCGAAGCCTTTGTGTGTCGTTTCTCCGGGTGCTTTGTTGAGCTCTAATGTATTTGTTCCGGATGTCTCCATCAAGATAGGCAACTATTCATTTCAAGCTTCCCCGAAGGTTCTCGATGATTCCGATATTGATCTCATTCTGGGCATGGATTGGCTTTCTAAGCACAAGGCTCAACTTGATTGTGCTGCCAGGGAGATTCAATTGACACATTCTTCTGAGGATGTGATCATCTATGCCGCTCGTGATGAAACCATTCGGTTATTCTTTCTCAATGAGAAGGGCGATTTAGACGCTATTTCTCAGACCTAGTTGTTTGTGAGTATCAAGATGTCTTTCCTGAAGAGCTTCTGGGTATGCCTCCTCACCGGCCAGTTGAGTTTGTCATTGATCTTGAGCCTGGTACAGAACCCGTTTGAAAGCGCCCATACAAGCTTGGGCCAAAAGAGCTGAAAGAATTGAAGAAACAGCTCGATGAACAAGAATGTCTGGGTCTGATCAGACCAAGTTCATCTCCTTGGGGTTGCGGTGTTCTCTTTGTCCGGAAGAAGGATGGCACGGACTGACTTTGCATTGATTACCGCCCATTGAACAAGAAGACAATTAAGAACAAATACCCACTTCCCAATATCAACGTGTTATTCGAGCAACTAAAAGGTGCAAAGGGGTTTTCCAAGCTTGACCTCCGTATAGGTTATCACTAGATTCGCATTCGTGAAGAAGATATCCCAAAGACAGCATTCAGAACAAGCTTTGGTTCTTATGAATATACAGTCATGTCTTTTGGCCTTGTCAATGCTCCTCCAACATTCTCTCACATGATGAACTTCATCTTCAACCCTTACACAAATGAATTCGTCCTGGTGTATCTCGATGATATCTTGGTGTTCTCCAAGAATAAAAAGGATCATGCCAAGCATTTGTGATTGGTGCTCGACAAGGTGAGAGAGCATCAATTCTAAGCCAAGTTCTCTAAATGTGAGTTTTGGCTTGATGAAGTTCTTTACCTTGGTCACATCATCTCTACCAAGGGAATTTCTGTCAATCCGGAAAAGGTTGCTACGGTTGTCAACTGGGAGGCTCCTCAGAATGTCAAGCAGCTCCGCAGTTTCCTCGGGCTTGCAAGCTATTGCAGAAGATTTGTTGAGAATTTCACAAAGATTGCTAAGCCTCTTTCTAACCTCCTCCAGAAGCATGTCAAGTATTCCTGGACTCCTGAGTGCGATGTTGCTTTCAACACTCAAAGAGAAACTCATCTCAGCTCCTGTCCTAACTCCTCCTGATGAGTCCAATCCATACGAAGTTTTCTGTGATGCCTCGTTTCAAGGTCTCGGTGCCGTGTTAAAGCAAGAGAAGAAAGTTGTGGCCTATACCTCTCATCAGTTGAAGCCCAACAAAAGGAACTACCCCACTCACGATCTTGAGTTGGCGGCAGTTGTCCATGCCGTAATAACATGGAGACATCTCTTGTTGGGAAGGCAAGTCGACATTTTCACCGATCACAAGAGCCTCAAGTATATCTTCACTCAACCCAACCTCAACCTCCGCCAAACTCGTTGGTTTGAAATGATTCAAGAATACAATCCAAGCATCGAATACACTCTAGGCAAGGCCAATGTGATTGCATATGCTTTGAGCAGAAAGGCTTATTGTACAGCTTAATTCTCAAGCCATTCCAACCGGATCTTTGTGAAGCTTTTCGCAAGCTCAACCTCCACATTATTCCTCAAGGTTTTCTTGCCAACCTTCAATTCACTCCAACTTCGGAAGACCAAATTCGTGAGGCACAACTCCTTGAGACCATGGCGAAGAAGGTGAAACATGGTGTTGCCAAATGCTTATCCAAATACTGCTATTGCATTGATGACAAGGACACCTTATTATTCGAGGACCAGATTGTGGTCCCTAAGGGAGATCTAAGGAAGGTCATAATGAATGAAGCGCACAATTCTCTCCTCTCCATCCACCCAGGAAGTTCAAAGATGTACCATGACCTCAAGCAGTCATATTGGTGGACTCGCGTGAAGCGAGAGATTGCTCAATTCGTGATGTGATGTATGTCGAAGGGTGAGGGCAGAACATCAACGACTAGCTGGTCTCCTCCAACCTCTTGCTATTCCAGAATGGAAGTTTGATCATATTGAAATGGACTTTGTCACTGGATTCCCTAAGTCCAAGCGTGGGAATGATGCTATCTTTGTTGTCATCGACAAGCTTACAAAAGTGGCTCATTTCCTTCCAATCAAAGAATCTATCACAGTAGCTCAGTTGGCAGAGCTATACTCCTCGAGAATTGTCGCATTGCACGGAATTCCGCAATTGATCTCTTCAGAGCGTGGAAGCATTTTCACTTCCAAGTTCTGGGACTCCTTCCAGAAGGCCATGGGCACCAACATCCGCTTCAGCACGGCGTTCCATCCTCAAACAAGTGGCCAAGTCGAGCGAGTCAATCAAATCCTCGAAGACTTGCTCAGAGCTTGTGTCATCTCTTTCGGTATGAAGTGGGAAGATTGCCTCCCATATGTCGAGTTCCCCTACAACAACAGATTCCAAGCAAGTTCGGGCAAGGCCCCATTCAAAATTCTTTATGGCAGAAAGTGTTGTACTCCTCTGAATTGGTCTGAGACTGGTGAACGCCAACTTCTTGGCAATGACTTTATCATAGAAGGTGAAGAAATGTGCAAAGTCATCCTTGAAAATCTCAAAGCCGCGCAATCACACTAGAAGAGTTAGTATGATATCAAGCATCGTGACTTGGCTTTCGAGATCAGAGACCATGTATACCTCCGCGCCTCTCCAATGAAAGGCACTCGACGCGTTGGTATCAAAGGAAAGCTTGCCCCTAGATATGTGGGTCCTTTCAAGATCATTGGCAAAAGAGGCGACCTCGCCTATCAACTTGAGCTTCCGTCCAACTTCGCAACTGTGCACGATGTGTTTCACTTGTCACAGCTTCGCAAGTGCTTCAAGACGCCCGAGTGCACTATCAATTTCAAAGAAATTGACCTCCAAGAAGACTTTTCTTATCACGAGCATCCCGTTTCCATTCTTGAAGAAACCGAGCGTAAAACACGCAACAAGTCAATCAAGTTCCTGAAAGTTAAGTGGTCTCACCATTCCGATCGAGAAGCTACTTGGGAGAACGAGGATCACCTCCGTTCCGAATATCTAGAGTTCTTTCAGTCCTAGATCTCGGGGCGAGATAATCTTGTAGTGGAGGAGAGTTGTAACACCCCAGTTGTAACATGTCCCAATTTGGCAATATATCAACTTGAGATTCATCCAATTCTTGTGGGTTCTATCATGTTTGGCCTCATCTTGTTTGGTTATGTGTTTATTCTTTTCATTGCCATGTTTAGCTTGTCATATTGCATTTGTGCCTCTTGTCATTTTGCATTCCATCCCCATCATGTGCATGGTGTGATTTCATACATATTATGTTGTTGCATGTTCCATGCATAAATCTTGCATCATCACCACTTCTCCTTCCTTTCCTTTTTTCATTTTGCAAGTGCACCTTTTAGCTTCTCCTTTAATGTTCATCTTCTACCTATAAATCTTGCTACATGCCTAGAACCTCTCTGCCAAATCTCATGCATTTTGGAGTTGTGTTGGTTAGGTTCAAAAATGCTCCAAGTTTGAATTATATTCAAACTTGTTTTATTTTTCTACCTCTAAAAAATCCCAACTCAATTTTATCAAATAGTGCAATATTCTAGGAGCTTGAGGATATTTTTATTATTCTCAAACTCCTCTTCTAGCCCCCTGTGCTTTTCTCCTTGTTTTTTTGGTTGAGGAAAAAGAAAGGAAAGAAAAGGAGCAGCAGTAGTAGCCGCAGCCCAGCAGCAGCATGGCCTCGGCCCAGCATTGTGCCTGGCTAGCCCATAGCCAGCGCCAGCCTCCCGTGGTAATCCCACACTAGACTCCACGCAAGCCCAACCCCTATTCCTCTTCCTCCTCCCTCGCTCGTTCCTCTCATAGTAAAAGCAGAGGACAGGGGCACACATGGCCACCGTGGCCACCACGTCCCTCGCTTGCCCCCTATAAAGGGCCAACCCAAGGCAAGCCTAGGGTTCCTCCTCCTCCCTTCTTTCCCCTTTGCACCATCGCCACGGTTAAGAGGCACCCATGGCCTGCTTCCCCGCTCCGTCTCCTCCCTACAGCCACCATGGCCGGCCCGAGCGAGAGCTCCTCGCCTGCGTAGGTGCGTCGCCGGCTTCACCTCCGTCGAACCCGAGCACCACAGTGCCACCCCAAGTCCGCTCTGTCACCGATCCGAGCCCGAGGACGCCTTCCCCGTTGTCCTCTTCGTCCTCTACATCGTCTCCTTCTCGAACAGCAAGTCCACCGGAAATCTTCGCCTCCCCACTGTCAATCTGCTGCGCCACCGGCCTCACCTCCTTGACATAGGTATACTAGGTATACCCATCCTTCCCCTGGTCTTTTCATTTCGCCGATCGGTCTCCGTAGGAGCGTCCAAGATCTCGTCGTCGTCGTGTTCCCGGCGCAGCGAGGCGAGTACTGAATTTTTTCTTCAGTTACGTAGTTCAGAGACAGCTCGCGTGCACCTCCCGCTCTGGATCCTCCTAGAACAGCTCCTCCACGCCTTGCTGCACCCATGCACACACTCTCTCACAGTAGCCCACGCGCGCCCTTGCCTTGCCTCACCGCGCCCGGCCTTGCTATGTCGCTGCTCTGCAATCCTGGCATACGCGCCCGCGCACGCAGGCCCACATGCGACCCTGGCGAGCAGCAGCCGCGCACGTGCTGTCCCACACCCCCGCCGGTGCCCCTTGGCTCCGGTGGTCATCGTCGTTGCTCGCAGGCACCATCGGCGTCTTCTCTGGTGCAGATGAGAAGGGTCCGTACTAGGCTCAAGTTGCCTCAAGAGGAGCCGAGCCCCTACCAACCCAACACCTCGTCCTAGCTCAACTGGTCGTCGCTCACGCCCAGCACCAGGGAGACCCGAGGTCGAGTCCCAGGCTCTGCATATTTTTGATGTGGTATTTTCCTTTTCATTGTGACACTGACACATCGGCCCCACCGGTCATACACACACCCAGCAACGTGGCCCATGGCCCTACCAGTCAGTCTAACGGCTGGGTACAGACTGGGTGCACCTAGTTTTCCCCTCATGTCTTCTATTTTATTCCAATTCGGAACATGCCAGATTTGGAATATGCTAAGGTTTCCATTTTAGGTAGTATTTGTTTTTGCATATATGTGGGGATTTTTCTGATGCAACCTAGACATATTGTATATGTTTTTGGGCTAGAAAAATCCAGTGAATCCAGTGGTGGCATTACTTTATGCATTTGAACAAGTTTACACACATGTCATTTTACATCATGTTGTTGTTTTGTCTTTCATGTGCAAATTTATGCAAATATGTTATGAGGTTGTTTTGCACATGAACATGCTCTTAATCATGCCTACTTGCTTCTGGAATTAAGCTCGTGCCATGACATGTTTTAATTTGAGTTAAACAAGCTTGCAAACATGCTATCATGAATCTATTTCTGCCATGACATTAAATTCTACTAAGTCTGGAATCTGTTTATATCACTTGTCATGTTTGCATTGATGCTATTTTCATTTCTGTAGATATTTGGAGCATGTTCAGTAAGTGAATTTTGTGAAGTGCATTTAGTACTAGCACGCCATGCTCTTGTTTGCCATGATATATTGCTGTAGCATATTTAAACTTTGCACACAAGTTGTTATGTTGCTGTTTTCAACAAATTGCATTGCATCTTATTTGGCTTGTCATTTTCAAGCCATGCATCCGTTTTCGGTGATGTTTATATCGATTCCAACCGAAATCTACCAATCTATCAAGTGGAATTCTTGGGTTACCAAGATTGTGCCATGTTCACCGTTTCTCCTTCTGTCTCGTTTGCACCCCTTCCGTAGCACCCCATATGCATTGCACATCATATCTTGCATTCCATGACATGTCTTGCATCATGTTGCTTGCGCATTGCACCGTGATTGATTATTGTTCCATTTCTTGTGTTCTTGCTTTGGGTAGAGCCGAGAGACGAGTTCGTGGATGAGGAACCTGTTGAGTACGCTACCGAGGAGCAAGCTTTAGACAACCCTGAGAACTTTGCAGGCAAGATGACCATTACCCTCGATATCACTTCTATCTTTGCTTGCTAGTTGTTCATTCTATAACTATGTCGCGCTACCTACCACTTGTTTATCATGCCTGACATATTGCCATGTCAAGCCTCTAACCCACCTTCCTAGCAAACCGTTGTTTGGCTATGTTACCGCTTTGCTCAGCCCCTCTTATAGCGTTGTTAGTTGCTGGTGAGGAAGAAGATTGCTCCATGTTGGAATATGTTTATGTTGGGATATCACAATATCTCTTATTTAATTAATGAATTTATATACTTGACAAAGGGTGGAAGGCATGGCCTTTTGCTTGGTGTTTTATTCCACTCTTGTCGCCTTAGTTTCCGTCATGTTGGTGTTATGTTCCTTTATTTTGCGTCCCTAACACGGTGTGGCTTTATGGGCCCCTCTTGACAGTTCGTTTTGAATAAAACTCTTCAAGCAAGGCCCAACATTGGTTCTACCATTTTCCTAATAACAACTAAAGTTTGCATAGGGAGTAATTAACCCGAGGATTCTTAATCAACAACATGGGCCAGTGCTCCTCATGAGTGTTGGTCCAAATTAGAGCACTGTGCGGGGCCGCCCCAGGGCAACCTGGGTTATTTTGGCACTTGTACGCATAGCTCATCCGCCGCAGCCTGAGACGAGATACGTGCGGCTACTATCAGGGTGTCAGCATGTCGGAAGGTCTTGCTGGACTTGTTTTACCATTGTCAAAATGTCTTGTGCACCGGGATTCCGAGTTTGATCGGTTATTCCGAGATGGAGGATTGTCCCCGTGGATCGTGAGCTTGTCATGGGCTAAGTTGGGACACCCCTACAGGGTATAAACTTTCGAGAGTCGTTCCCGCGGTTATGTGGCAGATGGGAATTCGTTAATATCTTATTGTAGAAAACCTTACACTTTACTTAATTGAAATGCGCCAACCGCATGTGTAACCGTGATGGTCTCCTTTCGACGGAGTTCGGGAAGTGAACACGGTTGGGTTAAGTTTGAACGTAAGTAATCAGGGTCACTTCTTCATCATTACTAGTCTACGTCTGTTGCGTAGTTTCTCATCTTACTCTTGTACTCGTAAGCTAGCCACCATATCTGCTTAGCGCTTGCTACAACTCCACCTTATAACCACATCCTAAACATAAGCTTAAATAGTCTTGATCTCGCGGGTTTTTGAGATTGTTGAGTCCTCGTGACTCACAGGTACTACCAAAACAGTTGCAGGTGCCGATGATACCAGTGCAGGTGATGCCACCAAGCTCAAGTGGGAGTTTGACGAGGACCTTGGCTGTTACTATGTTTTGTTTCCTAATTACCAGTAGTGGAGCCCAGTTGGGATGATCGGGGATCAATTATTTGGGGTTACCTTCTTTTCACTTGGTTTTGTCCGTAGTCGGACTATGTGTGTACTCTGAATGATGTATGAACCATATAATCTTTGTGTGAAGTGCCGATTGTAAGCCAACTCTATTTAGCCCTTTCTTGTTCATTACATGGGATTGTGTGAAGATGACCCTTCTTGCGACCATACCAAAATGCGGTTATGCCTCTAAGTCGTGCCTCAACACGTGGGAGATATAGCCACATCTGGGGCGTTACATCGATCCCCATCTTACGGACAATATCTTGATAGATCAAGTTGAGACTGCTTCCTCCGTCCATAAGGGCTCTAGTGAGGTGGTATCCGTCAATGATTGGATCAAGAACCAAGGCGGCCGAACCCCCGTGACGGATACTGGTTGGGTGGTCTCGGCGATCAAAGGTGATCGGACAGGCTGGCCATGGGTTAAACTTGGGAGCGGCAGGCTCTACGGCATAGACGTCCCGTAGTGCGCGTTTGCGCTCCCTTTTGGGGATATGAGTGACATATATCATGTTCACTATCTTCACCTTGGGGGAAAACTACTTCTGACCCCTGGTGTTCGACTGATGGGGCTCGTCATCGTCTTTGCTTGGAGGCCCTTTTCCCTTGTGTTCGGTATTTATCTTACCAGCCTGTTTGAAAACCCAACAATTCTTGTTGTTGTGAACACAGGCTTATTGGGTGTGCCATGAATCTGATAGGGCCTCTCAAGGATTTTATCTAAGCTGGATGGCCCGTCTTTATTGCCTTTGAAAGGTTTCTTCCGTTGACCAGACCTAGGACCGCTGAATCCGGCATTGACTGTCGTATCGTTTGTGTCGTCATTGTTGTTGTTGTTCCGAAGTTTGTTTTTATTACGGCAAGGTTTACCATTGCCGTCCTGCACCTTAGAGGTGCCGGGGTCACCCGAGCTATTGCTTCTACGAGCCAACCAGCTGTCTTCACCCGTACAGAAGCGGGTCATGAGTGTCATTAAGGCTGCCATGGTCTTCGGCTTTTCCTGCCCAAGGTGTCGAGCGAGCCATTCGTCGCAGACGCTATGTTTAAAGGTCTATAAGGCTTCGGCGTCCGAACAGTCTATGATCTGGTTCTTTTTAGTTAAGAACCGATTCCAAAGCTTGCAGGCTCATTCGCCTGGCTGCTGAATTATGTGACTCAAGTCGTCAACATCCGATGGCCGGACATAAGTTCCCTGAAAGTTTGCCTGAAAAGCATCTTCCAAGTCTTCCCAAGTTCCAATGGAATTTTCTGGGAGGTTGTTTAGCCAGTGTCGTGCTAGTCCTTTCAGCTTTAGAGGAAGATATTTAATGGCGTGGAGATCGTCTCCTCAAGACATGTGAATGTGGAGAAGAAAATCTTCAATCCAGGCGGCCGGATCCGTCATTCCATTGTATTGTTCGATGTTTATGGGTTTAAACCCTTCCAAAAATTGATGTTCCATGACCTCATCGGTGAAGCATAGGGGGTGTGTGGCCCCTCTATATCGCGCAATGTCGCGGTGGAGATCGGCTGACATCTGAGTTCAGTTCTGATCCCAAACATAGTAATGGTCGTTGTGCCAGGCTTCATAGCCATTGTCTCGCGCCGACGCATGGCCCCTTGATCCATAGATTGATCTAGCCTGACCAGCTTTATTTGCTAGGTCACGTTACAAGTCATACATGTATCCTGCGGCTGTCATCTCCCTACCTCTTCGGCGAGGGGGTGCGGGTTGGTGTTTGGCTTGATATGCCATTTTATCCCGCCCATGTGGTGGTCGGTCTGGTTGGTCTTCTTGATTATACTTCGATAGTATTGGCTCAAGGGCTTCATCGTCAAATTGTGGCAGCAGCTTGCGCTTAGGGTGGCTTTTAACAGGTCGCTTGTGGCTGTATTCCTCAGTGTCCAGGACCTTAGTCCATCTTTCATTCAGCGTATCTTGCTCGGCTTTGAGCTGCTGCTGCTTCTTCTTCAAGCTCCAGGCCATAGCAATGAGTTGTCGCTTGAAGCGTTCTTATTGAGGGGTTCCTCTGGGATGATAAAATCTTTGTCACCGAGGCTAACATCCTCTTCGGTTTGTTGCATATAGTTGTTGTCTTCCGAATCTTCGTGATCAGCGTGGTTGGGACTATATTCACCCTCTTCCCTTTCGTCTTGTCCGGATGTGGGCTCGACGGGGTATTCGGGATCTTTGGCGTTGCTGGAGTCTCATCATCTCTGGTGTTGGTATTGCTGTCATTAGCCGGCGTGATCGTGAGCGGCGCCGCTGACGTCGACACTTTGGTGGTTTATCGGCGGGTTTGTCCTCATTTGGGCTTGGGTTATCCTGGCTGTTCTTTTTATCTGAATGTCCACCATGTACACATCGTAGGTTGAGGTGGCCGTCCAACACCCCGTGACGGGTGCGACTTGGCTTGGTTCGGCGTCGGCATCGTCGTCCATGATGTCGATGTCTTCGGACACATAGTCCAACATATCAGTTAAGACCTCGACAGTGGCTATTAAGTGGGTGGTGGGTAGGGAATAAAATTCCCCGCTCTCAGCCCCTAGTCCAAGCTGGGTGGTTGGTGGTGGGTGGGCTATAGTTCAGAGGTAAGGCCTCTGTGATGGCGAGAGACTACATCAAACCCAATGCTTCATCTAAGAGCGGAAGTGGGACCGGGAACTGCGGATCTGTTGGGCTAAGTTCGGCATGGGATGCCTGATCAGACCCGCTGAGTGCAGACCTCGGCAGTTCGGGATGGTTGCCCAAATCCAATTCTAGGATTGCATCTGGGTCTTCGGTCGGGAGTTCCACAAGGGGAAGAAGTCCGGCAGGGCTCACGCTCCCGTCTTCAGACAATGAGACCTGCCCCGGATGTAAGGCTAAGGTGGGTGTTGGCGTTGACCCCTGGACGGGATCTGACAAGGGATCCGAAGAGTCTTCTTGGCAGGGACATAGAGTGGCGGTCGAGGCCGCGAACCCATTGAAGATTAGGTCTCCTCGGACGTCAGCAACATAATTCATGTTTCCAAACCTGATCTGGTGGTCGGGGGCATAACTATCGACCTGCTCGAGGTGGCCGGTCGAGTTGGCACAAAGCACAAAGCAACCGAACACAAAGACCTGCCTAGGGATAAAGGTTTCCCTGGAGGCATCATCATCGTTGATGAAGAGATGAGCCATTGATCCTTTTGTCGACGATACAGCGGAGTCAAAACCGGAAGATCTTGTGTAGGGGGGCCCAAGTTGTATGTCTGAGCACTAATGGTGACCATGGACAAGGGACACAGTGTTTACCCAGGTCCGGTCCCTCTTAATGGAGGTAAAACCCTACTCCTGGTAATTATATTCGAGGGTATAAGGGTTACAAGAGTAGATCTACCTCGAGATCGATTCAGCTAACCCTAGATCAGCTAACCTAGTAATGTTGTGATCCTGCCTACAATCTACCCTCCATTTTATATAGACACCAGATGGGCTTTGGGTTGTACAAAGTCGGTTTTACATAAAGGAATAACATATCCGGACACCTATACTTGCCATCCACGCATACGGGAGTCCCCACCGGACACAAGAGGTGATCTTCTGCCTTGTATCTTGGCAGCCCATCAGTCCGGCCCACATCGATAGACTGGTCGCCCGAGGACCCCCTAGTCCAGGACTCCCACACCTTGCTGAAAACCACTTGTCATTTCTTTCTGCTCCTCATTGGGTTCGACATTCTTAATTATCAAAAAGGCTACAGTTAACCTCATATACTTGTGGGTCATCAAGGCTATTTTCCGGCACCGTTGCCGGGGAGTGAAGCGCTCTTGGTAAGTGGAAATTGGTAAGGAAACATTATTACTACATGCTGAAATTTATTGTCAGTTGCTACTATGGAAAACAATCCTTTAAGGGGTTTGTTCGGGGTATCTTCACCTCGGCCGGAACCACAATTAGTTTCCCCTCAACCTACTGCACCTACTGAAAATATTGAATATGAAATTCCTTCGGGTATGTTAGAGCAACTGCTAGCTAATTCTTATGCAGGAGATGGAACCGAACATCCTGATATGCACTTGATATATGTGGATGAAATTTGCGGATTGTTTAAGCTTGTAGGTCTGCCCGGAGATGAAGCTAAGAAGAAGGTTTTCCCTTTGTCTTTGAGGGGAAAAGCGTTGACATGGTATAGGCTATGCGATGATATTGGATCTTGGAACTGGAACCATTTGAAATTGGAATTTCATCAAAAACAATTATCATATGCATCTAGTTCATCGTGATCGGAATTATATATATAATTTTTGGCCTCGTGAAGGATAAAGTATCGCTCTAGCTTGGGGGAGTCTTAAGTCAATGTTATATTCATGCCCCAATCATGAGCTCTCGAGAGAAATTATTATTTAGAATTTTTATGCTCGGCTTTCTCGTAATGATCAATCCATGCTCGATACTTCTTGTACTGGTTCTTTTATGAACAAAACTATTGAATTTCTACGGGATGTTTTAGAAAGAATTAAACGCAACTCTGAAGATTGGGAACTCGACGAAGGTAAAGAGTTAGGTATTGAACCTAAGTTTGATTGTGTTAAATCTTTTATGAATACCGTAGCTTTTCAAAAGTTTAGCACTAAATAATGACTTGACTCTCAGCTAGTAGCTTCCGTCTGTGAATCTTTTGCTACTCATGTTGATCTCCCTAAGGAGAAGTGGTTTATATATCACATACCAATTGAAGAAAAAAACTAAAGAACCAGTAAAGCTAAAGTAGAAACCATTATTTACAATGTTGATCCAGTTGTTCCCGGTGCTTACATTGAAAACCCCCTTTTCCTGTTAGGGTGAAGGAACATGCTAAAGCTTCAACTATGGTTAACAAAAGTTATGTTAGAACACCCAAACCACCTGAACAAATCATAGATGAACCTAGTGTTGCTATGGTTAAAGATCTCTTAGTTGATAATATTTATGAGCATGTTATTTACTTTTGTGGTGAAGCTTCTAGAATTGCCAAACCTGAAGGAAAGGATAAACATAGATGAGTTGTTGGCATGCATGTTGTCTCAGTTAAGATAGGAGATCATTGTTATCATGGGTTATGTGACCTAGGTGCTAGTGTGAGTGCTATTCCTTTCTCCTTATATCAAGAAATTAAAGATAAAATAGCACCTGCTGAAATAGAAGGCATAGATGTCACTATTAAACTTGCTAATAGAGATACTATACCACCAATTGGGATTCGTAGATATGTTGAAATCTTGTGTGGGAAAATAAAATACCCTAATGATTTTCTTGTTCTTAGCTCCCCACAAGATGACTTTTGTCCCATTATTTTCGGTAGGCCTTTCTTCAACACCATTAATGCCAAAATAGATTGTGAGAAACAAACTGTCGTTGTTAGCTTTGGTGATGAATCTCATGAATTTAATTTTTCCAAGTTTAGTAAACAACCTCATAAGAATGATTTGCCTAATAAGGATGATATTATTGGTCTTGCTTCTATTGTTGTGCCTCCTACTGATCCTTTGGAACAATATTTGCTAGACCATGAAAATGATTTGCATATGTGTGAAAGAAATGAAATAGATAAAATATTTTTGGAACGACAACCTCTGCTTAAACACAATTTGCCTATTGAAACTCTAGGAGGTCCTCCTCCACCTAAAGGTGATCCTGTATTTGAATTAAAACAATTTCCAGACACCCTGAAATATGCTTATCTTGATGAAAAGAAGATATATCCTATTATTATTAGTGCTAACCTTTCAGAACATGAAGAAGAAAGATTATTCAAAGTTCTGAGGAAGCACATGGCTGCTAATGCATATACTCTTGATGATCTTAAGGGCATTAGTCTCACTCTATGTCAGCACAAGATTAATATGGAAGCTGATGCTAAACCCGTTGTTGATCACCAATGTTGGTTAAATCCGAAAATGAAAGAAGTGGTAAGAACGGAAATATTGAAACTTCTAGAAGCAGATATAATCTATCCTATAGCTGATAGTTGATGGGTAAGTCCTGTTCATTGTGTCCCTAAGAAAGGAGGTATTATTGTTGTTTCTAATGATAAGAATGAGCTTATTCCACAAAGAATTGTCACGGGCTACAGAATGGTAATTGATTATAGAAAATTAAATAAATCTACTAGAAAAGATCATTACGCTCTTCCTTTTATCGATCAAATGTTAGAAAGGTTATCCAAGCACACACATTTTTGCTTCCTTGATGGATACTCTGGCTTTTCACAAATACCTGGTTTACAATGTTATCAAGAAAAGACCACTTTTACTTCTCCTTTTGGAACATTTGCTTATAGACGTATGCCTTTTGGTTTATGTAATGCACCTGCTACCTTCGAAAGATGAATGACTGCTATATTCTCTGATTTTTGTGAAAAGATTGTGGTTTTCATGGATGACATTTCTGTTTACGGGGAGTCTTTTGATGATTGTTTAAGAAATCTTGATCGAGTCTAGCGGAGATGTGAACAAAAAATTCTCGTCTTGAATTGGGAGAAGTGCCCCTTTATGGTTAACGAAGGTATTGTTTTGGGCCTTAAAATTTCTGAAAAAGGCATTGACGTGGACAAATCCAAGGTTGATGCAATTTAGAAAATGCCATGTCCTAAAGATATCAAAGGTATTCGTAGTTTCCTTGGTCATGCTGGTTTCTATAGGAGGTTTAACAAAGACTTCTCTAATCTTTTGCAAAAGGGTATTCCCTTTGTGTTTGATGATGATTGTATGGAAGCCTTTGAAACACTAAAGAAAGCCTTAATTTCTCCACCTGTTGTTCGACCACCTGATTTGAACTTTCCTTTTGAGATTATGTGTGACGCTAGTGATTATGTTGTTGGTGTTGTTCTAGGACAAAGAATTGATAATAAACTAAATGTCATTCATTATGCTAGTAAAACTCTAGATAGTGCTCAACGAAACTATGCTACTACTGAAAAAGAATTCTTAGTAGTGGTGTTTGCTTGTGATAAATTCAGATCTTACATTGTTGATTCTAAAGTAATTGTTCACACCGATCATGCTGCTATAAAATATCTTATGGAAAAGAAAGATACTAAACCTAGACTCATTAGGTGGGTTCTTCTGCTAGAAGAATTTGATTTGCATATCACTTGTAGGAAAGGAGTAGAGAACCCCGTAGCTGATAACTTGTCTAGGCTTGAAAATATTCTTGATGACCCACAACCAATTAATGATAGCTTCCCTGATGAACAACTAGCTGCAATAAATGTTTCTCATAGTACACCTTGGTATGCTGACTATGCTAATTATATTGTTGCTAAATACATACCACCTAGCTTCACATACCAACAAAAGAAAAATTCTTCTATGATTGAAGACATTACTTTTGGGGTGACCCACATCTTTATAAAGAAGGAGTAGATGGTATTATTAGACGTTGTGTACCTGAGCATGAACAGGAACAAATCCTACAGAAATATCACTCTGAAGCTTATGGAGGACATCACGCGGGAGACAGAACCGCTCATAAGTTATTGCAATCTGGTTTTATTGGCCAACTCTCTTCAAAGATGCCCGTAAGTTCGTCTCATCTTGTAATGAATGTCAGAGAATAGGTAATATCGGTAAGTGTCAAGAAATGCCTATGAATTATTCACTTGTTGTTGAACCATTTGATGTTTGGGGATTTGACTTCATGGAACCTTTTCCTTTCTCTAATGGGTATACACATATTTCGGTTGCTGTTGATTATGTTACTAAATGGTAGAAGCTATTCCAACCAGTAGTGCTGATCATAATACCTCTATTAAAATGCTTAAGGAAGTTATTTTCCTAAGGTTTGGAGTCCCTAGATATTTAATTACTGAAGATATTTCTCTATTACTAAATGGTAAAATGCTTGCTAAGTATGATGTCAACCATAGAATTGTGTCACCTTATCATCCTCAGCCTAGTGGTCAAGTTGAACTTATCAATAGAGAAATAAAACTAATCTTAGAAAAGACTGTCAATAGGTCCTGGAAGAATTAGTCTAAGAAATTAGATGATGCACTTTGGATTTATAGAATGGCTTATAAAAATCCTATAGTTATGTCTCCATATAAAATGGTTTATGGAAAAGCTTGTCATTTACCTCTTGAGTTAGAACACAAAGCATTTTGGGCAATAAAAGAACTCAATTATGATTTCAAACTTGCTGGGGAAAAGAGGTTTTTTGACATTAGCTCATTGGATGCATGAAGAACCCAGGCTTTTGAAAATGCTAAGTTATTCAAAGAAAAAGTTAAAAGATGGCATGAAAAAAGAATCCAAAAGCGTGAGTTCAAAGTCGGAGAATATGTTCTTTTGTACAACTCTCGTTTCAGATTCTTTGCGGGAAAACTCCTCTCCAAATGGGAAGGACCCTCTGTCATCGAGGAGGTCTATCGATCCAGAGCTATCAAAATAAATAATGGAGAAGGGACTAAACCGAAGGTTGTCAATGGGCAACGAATAAAACACTATATCCCAGGTATGCCCATTAATGTTGAAAGCAATGTTATCCAACTTTGACACCAGAAGAACACATAAAGGAAACCTTTTGGATCACTCCAGAATGATGAAAAAAAGGAGGTATGTGATACGGTAAGTAAATGGACTCCGAAAAATCCGTAAAAATATTTTTTGTCAGTTTTGGAATATTTATAAAATTAGGAAAATAAGAAACTTCCAGGAAAGTGACCCTGGTGGGCACGTGATACGTATCCAACGTATCTATAATTTTTTGATTATTCCATGCTATTATATTATCTATTTTGGATGTTTAATAGGCATTTATGATATTTTATATGATTTTTGGGACTAACCTATTCCGAGGGCCAAGTGCCAGTTTCTATTTTCTTTTTGCCTATTTTAGTGTTTTGCAGAAAAGGAATACCAAACAGAGTCCAAACGGAATGAAACCTTCGCGATGATCTTTCTTGGAACGAAAGCAAACCAGAAGACTTGGAGATGAAGTCAGAGATGCAACGAGGCAGCCACAAGGCAGGAGGGCGCGCCCAGGGGGGTAGGTCGGGGCCCCACCCTCGTGGGCCCCCGTGGCTCCCCTAACCAAGTTCCTTGGCCTATATATACTCTTATACCCTAAAATCATCCAGGGCAACCACGAAACCACTTTTCCATCGCCGCAACCTTCGGTACCCGTGCGATCCCATCTTGGGGCCTGATACACCTCCATCGTATCTATAATTTTTTATTGTTCCATGCCAATATTCTTCAACTTTCATATACTTTTGGCAACTTTTTATACTATTTTTTGGGACTAACATATTGATCCAGTGCCCAGTGCCAGTTCATGTCTGTTGCATGTTTTTTGTTTCGCATAAACCCAATATAAAAAAGAGTCCAAACGGGATAAAAACAGACGGAGATTTTTTTGGAATATTTATGATTTTTGGGAAGTAAAATCAACGCGAAACGGTGTCCTGGGAGGCCACGAGACAGGGGGGCGCACCCTCCCCCCTGGGCACGGCCTGGGCTTTCGTGGGCCACCTGTAAGGTGGTTGACGCTCTTCTTTTGGCGCAAGAAAGCTAATTTTATGAGAAAGATCTGGGCGAAAGATTCACCCCAATCGGTGTTACGGATCTCCGGATATTTAAGAAACGGTGAAGGGGTAGAATCTGAGAACGCAGAAACAGAGAGATAGATCCAATCTCGGAGGGGCTCTCGCCCCTCCCAAGCCATGGGAGCCAAGGACTAGAGGGGAAACCCTTCTCCCATCTAGGGAGGAGGTCAAGGAAGAAGAAGAAGAAGGGGGGCTCTCTCCCCCTTGCTTCCGGTGGCGCCGGAGCGCTGCCGGGGGCCATCATCATCACCACGATCTTCACCAACACCTCCGACATCTTCACCAACATCTGCATCACCTTCTTCCCCCATCTCTATGCAGCGGTGTGACCCCTCTCTTACCCGCTGTAATCTCTACTTAAACATGGTGCTCAATGCTATATATTATTTCCCAATGATGTATGGCTGTCTTATGATGTTTGAGTAGATCCGTTTTGTCCTATGGGTTAATTGATGGTCATGATTGGTTTGAGTTGCATGTTTTTATTATTGGTGCTGTCCTATGGTGCCCTCTGTGTCGCGCAAGCGTGAGGGATTCCCGCTGTAGGGTTTGTAGTATGCTTATGATTTTCTTATAGTGGGTTGCGTGAGTGACTGAAACACAAACCCGAGTAAGTAGGTTGTTTGCGTATGGGATAAAAGGGGACTTGATACTTTAATGCTATGGTTGGGTTTTACCTTAATGAATCTTTAGTAGTTGCGGATGCTTTCTAGAATTCCAATCATAAGTGCATATGATCCAAGTAGAGAAAGTATGTTAGCTTATGCCTCTCCCTCAAATAGAATTGCAACAGTGATTGCCGGTCTAGTTATCGATTGCCTTGGACAAATAAGTTTCTCGTAACAAAAAGCTCTCTACAAATACTTACTTTAGTTGTGTCTTTATCTAAACAGCCCCTAATTTTTACTTATGTGCTCTTTATTGTCTTGCAAACCTAGCCTATCACACCTATAAAGTATTTTTAGTTTCATACTTGTTCTAGGTAAAGCGAACGTCAAGCGTGCGTAGAGTTGTATCGGTGGTCGATAGAACTTGAGGGAATATTTATTCTACCTTTAGCTCCTTGTTGGGTTCGACACTCTTACTTATCGAAAACTGTTGCGATCCCGTATACTTGCGGGTTATCAAGAACTTTTTCTGGCGCCGTTGCCGGGGAGTCATAGCGTGGGGTGAATATTCTCGTGTGTGCTTGTTTGCTTTATCACTAAGTAATTTTTATTTGCTGTTCTAAGTTGTTCTCTATCTTTAGTTATGGGTAGGAAACGCAAAATACCAAAAAACATTAGTTGTACCTACTGAACCAATGGTTGAAGAACCACTCAAAATCTATCACACTCCTGAAGCTTTTTACTTGGATCATCTTCGATCCCTTTGTGCTTGTGCTGAAACCCCAACTAGCTTAGTTGAGGGAAAATCTTTAGATGAGCATGCTTGTTATGTGCGACACGGTATATCTGAAAAAGGGAAAGTATTATGGGATCAAATTCAACGTTTGCAATGCTATGCTTGGAATTTATGTGAAATATATGATGTTACTTGTTGTTCTGAAAACCCTAAGAAACACCTTCCCTACCAATGTGAGTTTATTGATAATGGAATTGTATCTTTGTATGCTAAGGGTGTTTATAATTACTATGATGTTCAACAAATTGAAGAATTTGTTGCTTTTAAGGGTGCTTTTGACATTTCTTCTTTGATTGAAAAGTATGATGCTACTCTTTACAATTCTGAAAGTTTTGCCATACTTGAATATTGTTATGATAATTATGCTTCTAACGCCTATGTTAAACCATATATTGAGGACTTCTCTGCTGTCCAAGAAGAGACTAATATTTTGCAGGAAGCTATGGAAGAAGAAATTGATGAAAAGGTCAGCTCATTGGATGAAAAAGATGATGAGGAGAGCGAAGAACAAAAGGAGGAAGAGCGGATTAGCTACCCGTGCCCACCTTCTAATGATAGTAACCCTCCAACTCATACATTATTTAATTCCCCTTCGTGCTTACCGAAGGATGATTGCTATGATGATTGCTATGATCCCTTGAATTTGTTTGAAATATCCCTTTTTGATGATTATTGTTATGATTGTGGCCAAGATGCCAATATGAATTATGCTTATGGAGATGAACTTGCTATAGTTGCTTATGTTAAACATGAAATTGTTTCTGTTGCACCCATGCATGATAATCCTATTATCTTTTTGAATTCTCCAAACTACACTATATCGGAGAACTTTGTGCTTACTAAGGATTATATTGATGGGTTGTGTTTTACTACTTTACATGATGATTTTAATAGATATAATATGCATGTGCTTGCTGCTCCTACTTGCAATTATTATGAGAGAGGAACTACATCTCCGCCTCTTTATGTTTCCAACACGATGAAATTGCAAGAAACTGCTTATACTATGCATTGGCCTTTACTTGGTGTGCATGAATTGTTCTTTTATGACATGCCGATGCATAGGAAGAGAGTTAGACTTCGTTGTTGCATGATATATGTTACTTTGTGCTCACTACTAAATTACAAATCATTGTTAATTAAAATTGGCTTTGATATACCTTGGGATCCGGGTGGATTCATTACTTGAGCACTAAATGCCTAGCTTAATGGATTTAAAGAAAGTGCTGCCAGGGAGACAACCCGGAAGTTTTAGAGAGTCATTTATTTCTGTTAAGTGCTTTTATATAGTTTAAAAACACAAAAATAAAGAGGGGAACCCAAAACTTTTCAAAAAGGAAAGTGAAAGTGAGAGAAACAAGCATTGTTGAAGTGGGAGAGCTCCTTGAACTTTGTTCATGCTCACGGAAACTTTGTGAATCTTAATTACAGAAACTTTTCATCAAAAATAATTATCCCCTTGTACAATTCCATTGTATTATAAAAATAATGTGCCAAGGTTTGCCTTTAGGATGTTTACAATGCTTGTTGGTTTGTACGGTGCAGGACAGAAACTTTGGCTGTAGTGCGCGATTTTACGTTTTTATCTGGAACATCAAACGGTACTGATTCTTTTTGCACTGTCTTTCTAAACAACTTGTTTATTTTTAGTAATTCTGGTAGAATTTTTGGGGTACCAGAAGTATGGTGGATGTTCAGATTGCTACAGACTGTTCTGTTTTTGACAGATTCTGTTTTTGATGCATAGTTTGCTTGTTTTGATGAATCTATCAATTTATATTAGTGGATTAAGCCATGTAAAAGTCATATTACAGTAGACACAATGCAAAAACAAAATATGAATTGGTTTTCAACAGTACTTAAAGTGGTGATTTGCTTTATTATACTAACGGATCTTACTGAGTTTTCTGTTGAAGTTTTGTGTGGATGAAGTGTCTAAACGAGGAGGTCTCGATGTGAGGAAAAGGAAGAGAGGCAAGAGCTCAAGCTTGGGGATGCCCGAGGCACACCAAGTAAATATTCATGGAGACTCAAGTGTCTAAGCTTGGGGGTGCCCCGGAAGGCATCCCCTCTTTCTTCAACAAGTATCGGTATGTTTTCGTATTTGTTTCGTTTATGCATTATGTGCATGTCTTGGAGCGTCTTTTGAATTTAGTTTTCACCTTTTCTTTTATGCACCCGGCTGGTATGAGATAGTCCTTGGTTGATTTATATAATGCTCATTGCACTTCACTTAGATCTTTTGAGTATGGCTTTATAGAATGCTTCATGTGCTTCACTTATATCATTTGAAGTCTGGATTGCCTGTTTCTCTTCACATAGAAAACCGCCATTTGTAGAATGCTCTTTTGCTTCACTAATAATTGTTAGAGCGTGGGCATATCTTTTGTAGAAATATTAAACTCTCTTGCTTCACTTATATCTATTTAGAGAGATGACAGGAATTGGTCATTCACATGGTTAGTCATAAAATCCTACATAAACTTGTAGATCGCTGATATGATATGTTTGATTCCTTGCAATAGTTTTGCGATATAAAGGTGGTGATATTAGAGTCATGCTAGTGGGTGGTTGTGTATTAGTAGAAATACTTGTGTTGAGGTTTGTGATTCTCGTAGCATGCACGTATGGTGAACCGCTTTGTGATGAAGTTGGAGCACAATTTTATTTATTGATTGTCTTCCTTATGAGTGGCGGTCGGGGACGAGCGATGGTCCTTTCCTACCAATCTATCCCCCTAGGAGCATGCGCGTAGTACTTTGTTTTCAATGGCTTGTAGATTTTTGCAATAAGTATATGAGTTCTTTATGACTAATGTTGAGTCCATGGATTATACGCACTCTCACCCTTCCATCATTGCTAGCCTCTTCGGTACCGTGCATTGCCCTTTCTCACCTCGAGAGTGGGTGCAAAATTCGCCGGTGCATCCAAACCCCGTGATATGATACGCTCTGTCACACATAAGCCTCCTTATATCTTCCTCAAAACAGCCACCATACCTACCTATCATGGCATTTCCATAGCCATTCCGAGAAATATTGCCATGCAACTTCCATCATCATCATATACATGACTTGAGCATTCATTGTCATATTGCTTTGCATGATCGTAAGATAGCTAGCATGATGTTTTCATGGCTTGTCCGTTTTTTTGATGTCATTGCTATGCTAGATCATTGCACATCCCGGTACACCGCCGGAAGCATTCATATAGAGTCATATCTTTGTTCTAGATATTGAGTTGTAAGTAAATAAAAGTGTGATGATCATCATTATTAGAGCATTGCCCCGGTGAGGAAGGATGATGGAGACTATGATTCCCCACAAGTCGGGATGAGACTCTGGACTTTATGAAAAATAAAAGAGGCCAAAGAAGCCCAAATAAAAAAAGAGGCCAAAGAATCCCACCAAAAAGAAAAAAAGAAAAAAAAGAAGGAAAAAAGAGAAATTAAAAAATGAGAGAAAAAGAGACAAGGGCAATGTTACTATCCTTTTACCACACTTGTGCTTCAGAGTAGCACCATGTTCTTCATAGAGAGAGTCTCCTATGCTTTCACTTTCATATACTAGTGTGAATTTTCATTATAGAACTTGGCTTGTATATTCCGGTGATGGGCTTCCTCAAATGCCCGAGGTCTTCATGAGCAAGCAAGTTGGATGCACACCCACTTAGTTTCAGTTTGAGCTTTCATACACTTATAGCTCTAGTGCATCCGTTGCATGGCAATCCCTACTCACTCACATTGATATCTATTGACGGGCATCTCCATAGCCCGTTGATACGCCTAGTCGATGTGAGACTTTCTCCTTTTTTGTCTTCTCCACATAACCCCCACCATCATATTCTATTCCACCTATAGTGCTATGTCCATGGCTCACACTCGTGTATTGCGTGAAAGTTGAAAAAGTTTGAGATTACTAAAGTATGAAACAATTGCTTGGCTTGTCATCGGGGTTGTGCATGATTAAATACTTTGTGTGATGAAGATAGAGCAACAGCCAGACTATATGATTTTGTAGGGATAACTTTCTTTGGCCATGTTGTTTTGAAAAGACATGATTGCTTTATTGGTACGCTTGAAGTATTATTGTTTTTATGTCAAATGATAGACTATTGCTTTGAATCACTCGTGTCTTAATATTCATGCCATGATTAGACATATGATCAAGATTATGCTAGGTAGCATTCCACATCAAAAATTATCTTTTTATCATTTATCTACTCGAGGACGAGCAGGAATTAAGCATGGGATGCTGATACGTCTCCGTTGTATCTATAATTTTTGATTGTTCCATGCCAATATTCTTCAACTTTCATATACTTTTGGCAACTTTTTATACTATTTTTTGGGACTAACATATTGATCCAGTGCCCAGTGCCAGTTCCTGTCTGTTGCATGTTTTTTGTTTCGCAGAAACCCAATATCAAACGGAGTCCAAACGGGATAAAAATGGACGGAGATTTTTTTTGCAATATTTATGATTTTTGGGAAGTAAAATCAACGCGAAACGGTGTCCTGAGTTGCCATGAGATAGGGGGGCGCGCCCTCCCCCCCCCCCCCCAGGGCGCGGCCTGGGCTTTTGTGGGCCACCCGTAAGGCGGTTGACGCTCTTCTTTTGGCGCAAGAAAGCTAATTATATGAGAAACATCTGGGCGAAAGATTCACCCCAATCAGAGATAATTATATTTAGGAAACGGTGAAGGGGTAGAATCTGAGAATGCAGAAACAGAGAGATAGATCCAATCTCGGAGGGGCTCTCTCCCCTCCCAAGCCATGGGAGCCAAGGACCATAGGGGAAACCCTTCTCCCATCTAGGGAGGAGGTCAAGGAAGAAGAAGAAGAAGAGGGGGCTCTCTCCCCCTTGCTTCCGGTGGCGCCGGAGCGCTGCCGGGGGCCATCATCATCACCGCGATCTTCACCAACACCTCCGCCATCTTCACCAACATCTGCATCACCTTCTTCCCCCCTCTCTTTGCAGCGGTGTAACCCCTCTCTTACCCGCTGTAATCTCTACTTAAACATGGTGCTCAACGCTATATATTATTTCCCAATGATGTATGGCTATCTTATGATGTTTGAGTAGATCCGTTTTGTCCTATGGGTTAATTGATGGTGGTGATTGGTTTGAGTTGCATGTTTTTATTATTGGTGCTGTCCTATGGTGCCCTCCGTGTCGCGCAAGCGTGAGGGATTCCCGCTGTAGGGTTTGTAGTATGTTTATTATTTGCTTATAGTGGGTTGCATGAGTGACTGGAACACAAACCCGAGTAAGTAGGTTGTTTGCGTATGGGATAAAAGGGAACTTGATACTTTAATGCTATGGTTGGGTTTTACCTTAATGAATCTTTAGTAGTTGCGGACGCTTGCTAGAATTCCAATCATAAGTGCATATATCCAAGTAGAGAAAGTATGTTAGCTTATGCCTCTCCCTCAAATAGAATTGCAACAGTGATTACCGGTCTAGTTATCGATTGCCTTGGACAAATAACTTTCTTGTAACAAAAAGCTCTCTACTAATACTTACTTTAGTTGTGTCTTTATCTAAACAGCCCCTACTTTTTACTTACGTGCTCTTTATTGTCTTGCAAACCTAGCCTATCACACCTACAAAGTATTTCTAGTTTCATACTTGTTCTAGGTAAAGCGAACATCGAGCGTGCGTAGAGTTGTATCGGTGGTCGATAGAACTTGAGGGAATATTTATTCTACCTTTAGCTCCTCCTTGGGTTCGACACTCTTACTTATCAAAAACCGTTGCGATCCCGTATACTTGCGGGTTATCAGGGCCTTTTCCGGCATTCAATCAGAGGGGGATTCGATCATGGAGGGCTTCTACATCAACACCATTACCTCTCCGATGAAACGTGAGTAGTTTACCACAGACCTTCGGGTCCATAGTTATTAGCTAGACGGCTTCTTCTCTCTCTTTGATTCTCAGTACCATGTTCTCCTCGATGTTCTTTGAGATCTATTCGATGTCGCACTCTTTTGCGGTGTGTTTGCCGAGATCCGATGAACTTGGTAGGCCGACTTACGAGGCACCACCCCATGAAAGACTGTAGAGGACGGCTTAAGGTCTTTATCGGTCAAATTCATCCGGCGAAAAGTATCATAATAAAGGATGTTGATACTGATGCCCCCATCTATAAGAACCTTGGTGAGCATGTAACCTCCAACCTGAGGAGCCACCATCAAAGCCAGTTGACCTGGGTTGTCAACCAGGGCGGGTGATCCTCACGGCTCCATACAATTGGATGTTCTGACCATCGTAAGTATCGAGGTACTACCGGGTCAACTGCACTTACTGCTCTCCTGTGAACCTTGTGATTTCGCTTGCACAAGCTTGTGGTGAAAACATGATATTAGCCGCTACAAAGCTGCTTTGGATTACTCTGATATCCTGATTGTCGTTGTTGATTGACTTGATTGGGCTCCTGGTTAAAGCCACCCTGATTTCCCTGACCTTGAAATCCGGAACCTGAGCCGCCAGCTCCAAAGACGGGCTCGTGTGAGCCGGATCTTGACCCGCCCTACGGGCCATTATTGTTATTGTTGTTCTCAGGAAAACCGGAGCTCATAAATTCATTCATGATAAAACAATCTTTCCACAGGTGGGTCGATGGTCTATCTGGATAACTATGCTTCTGGCAAGGCCGGTTTAATTCTGCCACAAGGTTGACTTTTGACCCTCCAGTATGAGGTGGTGGTTTCCCTCTCCGAACCTAACCGTCATTTTGGGCATTGGTATTGGCCACAAAACCTGACCCACTGTCAGGGTGCTCGCGTTTACTGTTACCACCCTGGCCTTTCCCTATCCCTTTCCCGTTCCATTGTCGTTCTTCTTCCCCTTGTTAATTAGACTTCTCCTCATCAGACCCCGAATATTTAATACTGTCAGAACCGGCGTATTTTATTAGAGCCGCCATGAGATCTCCCATGTCATTGAAGTGACACTTAAGGTGCCCCAATTTCTATTTGAGGGGGGTGAACCAGTAATTCTTCTCCAAAATCAGGCCATCAGAACCAGCATTGTGCTATCTGACAAGTGAATAATAGCCGAGAACCAGCGGACCCAGTGCTTGGTTGACTCATCCTTGTGCCGGAGACACATGTCTAGGTCAATAATTGACAGAGGTTGTTTACACGTGTCCTCGAAATTCTAAATAAAACGCGCCTTCAGCTCTGCCCATGAATTGACACACACATCATCCCTCTCTTCGATTCTATGGATACCTCATGCCGATGATACCTCCATTATCTTCTCGTGGATCGCCCCCTCCATATATATATGATATATCTAGGCCTCTGTTTCACACACATTGCATGTGTTACATTTTTTGAATGAAATATCATCGACACATATTCCGTGTCTATGTCTCGCCCCCCCTCCCAAAAAAACGCAGACACGGACCGACACACTATATTTCTCTACGTTTGTATCTCTCTCAGACAAACCCACATAGGTGGTGTATGTACATGAAGAGAACAGGTGCACGTACTCATGTTTTGTGCGCAGCCACACCCGCCCGGGTACACGGTGGAGCTCATTTCTGTATGAAATGGCAGCCCACGTGCTAATTTGAGCGCGTGTAGCGTTGTTTACCTACAGAGGTCGTGTACCACGCGTGCACAAAACAAAGTTCGACTTGATGCGTCCGCGTCAATGCCACGTACACAGAATATAAAACGATTTTTATGGAGAAAAAGGTATTCCGCTCCACTATATACAATGGAGCCTGCCTGCCGGGATTTGTCTCTCTTCAGAGTATCTCACACAAGGCGGCGGTGGCCTCTCTCTCTCTCTCTCACCGTTGGTCACTGACCCGACCGCATCCCGCCCACCGGCGAAAAGAAAGGATAAGCATCGTTTCTCTGTTTGACGGTGCCGAGGCAGCACGTCCCGATCTGCGGTACCAGCCATTCTCTCTGACCAAGCTCCGACGCGGTAGAGCCTACGCCACTTGCTCGCTGCTGCTGTATGGGAAGATCTTGCCCGCCGACGCTCTCCTAGTTACATCCCGACGACCCCCAGGTATCCCCTCTGGCCTTGCTCCACTGCCCATCTTCCCACGTTGCTGCATGTGGAAAATCTTGCATGTGGATCTTCCCTAGTTCTTTGCCCAAAACGTAGCTCGTATGGCGTACTTTCCATATTGCAATCTCGTTCTCACACTGTTTATATAAATGCAAGTGTGTTGTTATCTTCTCTTAGGACAAGGAATATGCTTCTTTTTTGTCGTTGTATTTGTCATCAACTATTATTGGCCAGTAATTGTTTCCTTTCTACCTCTTTTTTGCAAATAGGGCTATCCATTTCACCTTGTTGCTATTGCGACCTTTTGGTGAACTGCACCAATCACTTTTTTCTTAAGAGTGTTTTGTGCAGTTCTACTAAAATGTCACATGGGCAACGTCTCTAGATTTTAGTGCGACTGCACAAAAGGAGATTGGTTTTGCTCTATCCTCCTCATCCAACTCCGAGCCTAATCTTCTCCAACTATTTGCTTAATCTTCTCCAAATAGTTAGTCTTAAGAGAGACTGCAAAGGTGACTGGCTTCTATTTGTGTGTTTATTGTTTCATCAACAGTCCTCTATTATTGTAATCATACTTAATATCTTTGGAACAGGGACACTCAGCTCTATTTTAGTGGAACTGCACAAACTGATCGGAATGTTGCATGCTCCTGTCAGCTACTTTTTTGCCAACATGCCTTTTTGATTCAGATAGAGCTGGGGGAAAGTTCCTGCCAATGAAAGCATGGATCACTTTTAATTTAACACCTTCTCACAACTTTGTCTTCAGTTGTGGTGTAAATATTAGCTCAGATCTGCTAATCATTGAGATGCATTATCAAGGAAGTCAGTGTTTTATTTTTTTCAAAAGAGCATGGATGGCAAGACACACGAAACAAAAGCTGAAAGCTCAAAGCATTGTACAATTTCATGTCACTGGAAAAATTATTTGTATAGTACATCAATTATGTTGCTGGAAGCTTGATAGCATTGACAGAATCCTCTTTAGCATTCGGGTCCATGTGCCATGCACAAAATTATACTCCCTCCATTCCTAAATATTTTCCTTCTTAGAAATTTCAAATGGTTATATTTTAGAGTGTAGATTCACTCATTTTGCTTCGTATGTAGTCACTCATTCAAATCTCTGGAAAGACAAATATTTCAGAATGGAGGGAGTAGTGCACAACCGCATGGGAGACTCAGCCCAGTCGTTGTGCTGCACCTAATAGTGAGTAATGAGCAGTCAAATCATAAGCCCCACCTTTCCTATTGTAAGTTGCTCGGAAGAAGCAACCATCAATACGCTCTTCTTTGAATCCACTCATACTACTCCCTTCGTCATTATTTGCTTCAACAATCTCTAGGACCAAGGCGACTAGCGATCAGCCTGAAAATAGCATGTCTATTACTAGAGGAAATATGCGTACACACATGCATGCAGTGCTTCCACCCCGGGTACGCACGAGCATGCACTTACTCCACTCCGCGTACAGACCTACTTCGAGAGAAAATTGTGGACTTGATTGCGGTTACCATGCCCTAATTAATTGAGCATTAAACCAAACGCGTCTAAAATCTCTCTGGTGGTGGAAATGCATGGAGAGAAATGCATGAGAATGAAGCACGCCTTGTAAACTGTGATGGAGGGAGGAGTAGTATGAAAGTGTGAAACCAAGTACATATATGGCCAGTCGATCAATGCACTTCCTCTTGGCATATCACTGACATGTGGGACTGGAGTGTGAGCAAACCAATCTCAATTGACGGCTAAATGGCCAACCTGTCATTCCTTGAGAGAGACGAGGAGCAAGAACACACTAACGGGCTCGCATGGAGGCCAAGATATATTCGAGCATGGTTGATCGATATCATCATTACATGTTTGATGTTTTCTAATAGTACTATTGGGATGTCATTTTCCACACTTCTCCCAAATAAAAAATGTGTACTTTATCAGAGATTAAAATAAAATAATAGTTATGACGCTCCACCATCAGTTCCTAGTACCAGTATTCTAGTACTAGTACTACTCGTACTACTAAACCTTGCGCTTGGCTCTTTGCCTCTTCGTGAAGTCGAACAATGCTGTTACTACAGTGTATTCCTCTGGCAATCTGACACTGAATGAACTGTTGCACGTCCACCGCCTGGGCGAGGGTAGGTTGCATTAGGCAAAAGCTTCTCTTCATCCTGCAAGCCACCAGGCTTGAGGTAGACGGAGAGGGCGTAAGCGAGCTTCACCTTGTCCTGCAGGCTTCTCCTCATTATGTGAGTTGATGGGACACACCAAAAAGTAGTGCTAGTCCATACTCCCTCCTTTCAGGTTAATATGGCTTAATCTTTTTTGCGGCTAAATGAGAGAGCTTTATTCATATATAAGCATTCCTGGGATGATCATCCAAGAGACTGGTCACTAGGAAGTGAGGTACCCCACAAAAAAAGAAGGAAGCGAGGTGTTATATCAAGCCAGCTCTCGGTCACATTTAAAATGCAGCAAGCACTGTTTTCACAAAGATGCGCCGCAAGGTTTGCTGACCTGTTTACATGTTGAATAACCAAAAAGAGAAAATATTACCGAGCACTCCTATTTCTAACAGGATATAGGAGCCAGAATTAAGCGATAATTGTGGCGAGTGTTCCATGCAATCAACTTCCATTATCACATGCGAGAACCCTCGAAGAGAACCACATGTGTTGAAGATTGCTTTATCACAGATTAAAATAAAATAAGAGTGCAGACGCTCCACCATCCGGTTCCTAGTAGTACATACCTATATAGCAGTAGTACTAGTAGTAAATTTTGCGCTTGGTTGTTCGCCCTTCGCCTCTTCGGGAAGTCGAACAATAATGGCACTAGTACAATGTTTGCTTCTGGCAATCTGACACCAAATTAACTATTGCACGTCAACCGCCTAAGCGAGGGAGAGCTTGCATTGGTCAAAAGTTTATCCTTGTCCTGCGAGCCACTGTGCGCAAGCTCCTCCTGTCCTACGAGCTTCTCCTCCTTCGGCAAGTTGACGGGACATAGCAAAGTAATGGTAGTCCATACTGCCTCCATTCCGGTTAATATGGCTTAATTTGAAACGAGATAAATACACAGTCTGTAACTGTATATTTGTAAAAATACGGTCAGTGGACTTCATAATATGCTCATTGCGCTCAATATATACATTTTTCGGTGTTTATACGGTCACTAGCTCACCCTGGCTGAGTATGTGTGTGCATGCACGTGTAGGTTGAGCACTTGAGCGTGACTGTGTGTGTTCCCTCGTGTGCTTGGAGATGCATGCATTAGGGTGTCGCACGTGTGTTTTGTGTCCATATGTACGTGTGACTATTGCATGCATGCACGAGGTTGTAGTCCCTCACATTCACATGTTCATAAGTAAATGCTTTTTCAAAATGTTGCATGCAAGGTTTAATCATTCGTTGTTCACGCATGCATTCCCGATATTAATACGTTGATAAAGACAATTTCTTGAGGAAAACGAGCCCATGAATTGAGTATAAAGGGGTCCAATAAGCCAGGATGGAGGGAGTACTAGTAGTGAACCGGAAGGAGGGAGTAGGTACTAGTAGTACCATGTAACAACATGCAGTAACAAAATTCCTCTATGTGCATCATGTCTAGATGTCATGTAAGAAAATAGAGATAACTACAAGTGAGACTCAGGAACGGTCAGACACGTAGGGGGAGTACATGTAGGGGCCACTCAGGAGCAGTCAGATCACACAGTAAGTTAGTCGGAAGAAGCAACCATCATTTCACTCTTCAATGACACGTACGCAATATAAAATGGTTGATATGGAGAGAAAAAGAAAACTGCTCCACTATATATACACTAGCAGGAGCCTAAGCATCAAGCCTGCTTGCTTGGGGTGGTCTCTTCACAAGTATAGAACAACGATGTCCACACCGCCGGTCACAGATCCGGCCTGATCCCGCTGCTGGGGTAAGGGGACGATGTTCCGCATAGACGCGGTCGATAGCGGCGAGGGAGAAAACCCACTGTCGGTGCGTCCCAATCGGGGGTCCCCGCGGTATGGGTTGATGCCGCCTCCCAACCGCCCTTCTAGCTACACCCCGATGTCCCAGGTACAACTTCCTTTTGGAGCCGGCTGGCTCCACTGCCGCAGCTCCCCACGTAGCTCCATCTCCATGTGGATCTTTCTCTACTTCTACCGGCTTCTGTTTGTGATGAGTTTATGTCTCATGAACTAGTGCCAATACTATAATTCTAATCACACTTCTTCAATATCTTTGCCAAAAGGGATGCTCAGCTAGATTTTAGTGGAACTGTATAAAAGCATCGTATGATCCGAGGGTGCTAGCCGACTTTCCATCGAAAGCTTCTACCTAGCCAAGAAATTAAATCATGTTTAGGGTTTAGGGTTTACGTCATAGTGACCCCATCAGTAGTTGTTTTTTGTACACACTCTCACAACTTTTGTCTTTAGTTGTGAAGTAAATATTGGCTATGATTTGTGAATCATTGAGATGCATCAGCATGCGTGTTAGTTTTCCTTTGTATTTGATGGAATGTTGTAACGGCAACCTTGGAGTAGGAATGAAAATGGAGTGGAAAGTTCCATTTTCTCGGAGAAAAAATGGAAACAAAGAGAAACCAACATTTCGTTTCGTTTGATCGCGCCATCGAGCAAAACCAACGTTTAAATCATGTATGTCGCGTTCTTGTCTCACCCTCCTCAACGGCTCCACCCCACACGGTCGCTCGGCATGCCACTCACTGCAAAACCGACTATACGATAACTTTCCCACTTGCTTGTCGATGGATCCTGCCATGGAGTACTAGCATTACTGGAAGAGATTGACAAGGAGAGGGAGCATAGCTAGCTGTAGCATGGACTCCCAAGAACTTTTTACATGCATGTTGTGGCCGGCCGTGATGACCTTTGAACGCGGAGCAGTCGCATGCACCGCGAAGCGGCCGCGGGCGGTGCTCTCTCGGTCGGTGCGCCACTCCAATGTTGGTGCCAGTGAGAGGTCGCGTCCGCTCTGGCCGGGCATGAATGTGGCACTAACCGTTTTGGGCGGGAAGCACACGCGGATGATGAGGAGGGTTCAGGTTGGTCAGGAGTGGGCGTGGCAGCCGTCCGGATGCCCGCAAACAAGAGATGTTGTACGTAAATATTGTTGGGTATATAATTAATAACGTAAATAATGTGCCAGTTGGACAAATATGATTGGAGATGGAGATGGAATTTTACGTAAACACGGATATGCAAGTCTATGTCTATGTGTGTGTGCGCGACGACTCTCGCGACTACCCGTACACACCATCGATGTCTCATTCTCCCTACACAGACACAAACTTAGTACTGCCTCATTTTGTTCCTAGGATAGGAATATCATAGGAGTGGGAAACAATATGAAGTGAGATAAATGGAGTACGACGTGCAAGAAGAAATGTACATGCACTCACTCTGCCTCTGAGATACCCATGAGTACACGATGGAGCGCATTTGTACACGAAGAGGAAGCTTACGTACGTACTAATTTTACCCTTTAATTTGTTCACTTAATAATGGAGGGTCAGGGACCACACATGAGCGATAAAAACTACGACCTGGAAGCGGGGGCGTGTTTTTGATTGAGTTTTCTTTCTTGGTACGTTAAAAAAGTTTTGTCTGCGAGTTTTCGTTCCTTTTTTTCCGGGAACGCGCGTATTCTATTTAAAGCCACTGCTATGGAGAGTTTTTTTACTCCATTGTATATATAGCCTATTGTTTGATAGGGTTTCTTGCTTCTCGCTCTCTCACCCTCCGTATCTCAACAAGATGATAGTGTCCACTTTATCTCTCTCCTCATCGGTGGTCACAGATCCGGCTGAATCCCATCCGTTGCGGGAGGTGAGGAGGTGCAGCGTTGACATTGTCGCCGTCGGCGGTGGAGGAAGCCGATGCGCACCATCATCTCGAAGCTGGCTCTAGCGTGAACGAAGGTGCTCCACGCCCTACTTCACTGTCGTCGTGTGGGCAGATCCAGCCCGCCTGCCTAAGCAACATCTCGCCCACCTATGGTATAACTTCTTTTTGATTTCATGCTTCATTCTACTGGTCCAGCTCCCTAGGTCACTTCATGCAGGTTTTCTTCTATGCCATTACTCCCCACCTCCCCATGTACAGTATCTAGGGTTCGTCGGCTGGTCCAACATCACCTATTTTTTTACTATTATAGAGGAAAGGCCACTCGAAAAGTTGTCCTGGTTTATGCCTCGGTGGAGTATACATGTTTTTTCGACAAAAAGTACATGGTGGTTGTGCGTTCATTGTCCATATGCTCCTATTGCTACTTCTAATCTAATACTATCACTGGTTAAATGAAGCAATGCCCATGGTAAAGTGACATCCCTTTTAAGTAATGTTGATGTCAATCTAGAGGCGTCGATAAATGCTTATGTCCTGCTTTTTTTCTCAGGTATCCTGGTTTAGTTCCCATCAAGATAATCATGATGCTTTTGTTTGTTGGCGTACTTTTCATTAACTCTTATTGACAAATTAGATGACCCTATTAATTTTGTTGCACTTCCAAAACAAAGTAACAACACTATATCCCTTTTTTATATTTTTGCAAATAGCAATGCACATCTCCATACCCGGGCATGTCTTCCTCAATTTTAGTGAAACTGCACAAAATTGGATGGTCATTATTGTTCCACCTCACCGTCCTCTGCCACGCGGTTCTTCCTTCCTCGAGCTTGATTACGGAGAAGAAACAAACCACAGTGAGGATTTGTCAAACTTCATTGGTGCCTCACCCAAACTTGATGCGAAATGGATGATGCATCACCACGATGACCTATCGATGCTCATGGTTGCGTCTCATGGTTGCATCGGTTGGTGAAGCTGATCGATTTTTGACGAAAAACAAGCTGTCTTCCATCAGTGCTCTTTGCTTGTTACCCACAAAGATGATATCCTTCATCAGTTCACCTTCATTGTGTTGGGAACGCAGTCATCTTTCACGTTGGTGCAATTTTATCACATGATTGGCTATGAACCAAATGTTTCCTCGAAGAAGCATCGACGTTGCTACTAGGAGCATAAGTTTTTGTATTGATTTCTAAGCCTTCTCACAACTTTGTCTTCAGCTCCCCTATAATTTTATTTGTCCAGCTATTAACTAAATATGTGATCATACTTTGATTAAAAATATGGTGTGGACTAAAAACCTGGATGGACATAGTAGCCCTCCATTTTTATTTACTCTGCATATTAGATTTGACTGAAGTCAAACTTCGTAAAGTTTGACTAAGTTTAGGCCGAACACAACAAACCATAATTATTGAGAGAGGGAAAACTGCACATACTCTCAAACCTTCTCGATAATTGAAATTTAAATTCTTTATTTGCACACACTCTCACACCTTCCCGATAATTTGGCGCGTGTGTGGTTGTTCACTTAACGGAGGGTAGTGTACCGCACGTGAAGGACAGGAAGTGCAACCCAGATGCGTGGATCGTTAGTTCATCGTAAGTAATTTTCTTCACTGGTACATTAAATTAAGAGTTTTGTTTCGTACTTACACAATTTAAAATGATTGTTATGGAGAGAAAAAGAAACCTCTCCACTATATATTAGTAGTATAAACGAGTACTATATAAGTACTATATAAGATGGAGCCTCTGCGCTTGTTCACTAGGGTTTGCACTCTCCACACTCTCGCCGCACTACATCTTATATATATACACGCTGGAGGCTCAGCGTTCCTTCACTAGGGTTTGCTATATTCACAGTCTCTCACCCTCTTCACCAGATCTAAATAGGACTATGTTGGTCTCTGTCTCTCTCGCCCCTCACAGCTGGTGAAGGAGCCATCTGGATCTCGTCGCATCGGGAAGGGGACGAGGTGCAGCGATCACTCTGTCGCCTTCGGCAAGGGAGGCAACCCACTGTCGGCTGTGTTGTTCTCTTTCACCAAGTTCTTATGCGGGAGGGCCACCGACCCCTTATTCCTTGTTGCCGTACGTAGTGTGGGAAGATCCGGCCTCCCGCCACATGCGTAGCCACATCCCGACGACCCTAAGGTATAACTTTCTTTGAAACTGTCATTGCTCTAGCTGCATGCAGATCTTTTTCGATTCTGTAGTCGAATCTAGGTCTTGGTTTAAAGTGGAAAGAATGGTGGGGTGGGGTGGAGCATGAATCTAGGACGTGGTTCAATGAGGAAAGGAGGGAGGGAAAGTAGTATAGACTGCCTATCTAGCAGGTTTGTTGGTCGAAAAGGGAAAAAGGGGTAACCCAGTACACACATCTGTAAGGAACTGATCTCTTTGTTGAAAAAGGAAAGAAACTGGGGGTCGGGTAGTTTGTCCAGGACTAGATTTGCTGCCCTCACATAGGAAAAAGGTTCAAAGAGAACAAATATGGGACCAACGCAGATATGTTGCTTGGCAACATACTCTACATCACCCATTTATACGTGTGGAGGCACATGGTGCCGGCATGTCCCATGTCCCATGTTCCATACAACTATTCTGCTGTTGTAAATCTAAGAATGCCGCTGGAAAATTGAAGCAATGCCATTGTTAAAAGTAAATTACATTTTTAATGAATGTTACTTTAAGATAATTTCTCTGTTAATATGAATCGGTGCAAGCATTTTGGAAATGCTACTATCCTATACTTTGTTTTCCATCAAGATAAGGTAGATGCTTATTTTTGTGGCCGCATGTTTCATCCTCCTTTATTGGGCAGTAGTTGTTTCCTTTTTTCCTCTGTTAAAACATGGATATCTATTCAACTTGTTACTATTGTGACATTTTGCTTTGCTACGCTTAACACTTTTGTTTTAAGAGTATTTTCTGCAATTCAACTTGAATGGCACACCGGCGAGTTTGCTTAATTTTGGTGGAACTGCACAAAAGGAGATTGGATTTCCATATATGTGTTGAGATTTGTTTCAAGTCCTCCTCGCGAGTTGTTTCAAATCTTGGTCAAGAAATGTCGGTACCGACTTTCATCCACATGATGGTGTAGTGTGCCTTGAGATGTTGTGCTACTTGTATTGGTGCTGTTTTGGATAAATGTTGAATTGAAGCTATTGAACTGCTGTCTTTTACCACTTAAGTGGGCAAAAATTGTTCCAACCCAGACATGATGCTTGTTTCTTTGTTACAACAAAACTCTAAATCACCCCCTTTATAAGTACATGGAAGCACATGGTGTTGTTGTGCCCACTCTCCCCTGGAACTGTTTATGCTTTTTGTTAATCTAATGACGCTAGTAAAATTAAGAAATGCCACTCTCAGAATTAACTATTGAATCTTAGTTCAAAACTGCAACACTTTTTAGGGATCGGCGGGTGTACCATTTCTATTAGGGATCAGCCGGAGTACATGTTTAAAAAAAGTATTGTTGAGATAATGTCTTTGTTATTATATATTAGTTATAGTGTTTTACAAATGGTACTATCCTAATTCGTAGTTCTTTCTACATGTTTACCCAAGGTATTGTTAAGATAATGTCTCTGTTAATATGAATTAGTCGCGTTGTTTTAGGAATGGTACTTTTATGCTTTTTCATTCTTTATACATGTTGAAACAAGGCATTGTTAAGATAATATCTCAGTTAATATGAATTAATCATCCGGATTGAGAATAGCTACTCTCCTGCTTTGTTTCCCATTAAGATAAGGTAGATCAGTAGATGTTTTTCTTCTGGGAGTATAAGTCATCAACCATTATTTCTCATGAATTGTTTCCCTTATACCTATTGTTGCATACAGAGATATCAAACTTCTGCTCGGTTTTGTTTTGACTTTGATTTTAGTTGAACTGCACAAAAGGAGCCAATGTGTTTAAGGCAAATTGTTGCATTACTGGGTCCAGTTAGTCTTACCACTTTGCAGAAAGAAGCAGTCATTGTTTGCGCTACATTACAGAAGGAATGATCGACAAGCTTTAGAGTATTGTACATGCTGGTGACATGACTAGTCTGCAGACCAAGGAAAGCTCAAGTCAACAGCATGTGGGGTGCAAAATTCACTCCACAAGGAAAGATATCACCAAGTCAGTCACCAACGCGGCTGTAACAAATGAGGTCAGTATCAGCCTTCATCCACATGATCATGCTTTGTTATGTTGTGCTGATTATATTGTTGTATTTTTTGAATAAATGTTTAATTCAAGCTATTGTATTGCTATCTTTTCCTATTAAGATAATGAAGATTATTATAGTTGTAAGCGTATGTTTAATCAACTAGTACCACTATTATATTCATCACACTTTTTTGTATTTATACAAACAGGGATGCTCAGCTTGATTTTAGTGGAACTGCACAAAATATTTAGATGGTTCCTGTCCTCCAAAATACTTCATCATGCACAATACATTGAATGGTTCTCCAATCATTCCTCGTCACCTTGAGCCACCAGACTATATACTTGAATGGAGCTGCCAACGTGTTTAATGCTTTGCAACATATAAATAGGAAATCCACCATGCTACTCAAGACATTGTTTGATTTCAGTGGTACTGCACAAAAAGATACGTTGGTTAATCCGGCTGTCGGGGAGACCAATCAACTATGGGGTCACAAGGATCCCTTCTATGTTCGGCGGGGGATTAGTTGCACGAAGAGCAGGTCGAGTCGTTAGCACACAGAGGATTTTTATCCAGGTTCGGGCCACAGAGATGCGTAATACCCTAGTCCTGATTTATCTGGTTATATGAGTGTTCTTGAGCTTTTGAAATAGCTACGATGCGTGCTTTGTCCAAAGGTCCGAATCCTCTCTGTGTGTGCCTTGGGCCTCCTTTTATGCACAAAAGGGGTTGCCACAGTGGCACCCAGGAGGTGGCAAGCTATAGTGATACGAGCTTATTGCTCGATCAATGTAGGACAGACGCATTTAATGTGACGCCTACGTGTCCTCTTGCTTTATTGGGGACGGCAATAGAGGTCATCCTGTCCTTCGCCGCTTCCCCTTGCCTTGCCACGCGTCTGGGCCGACAGGGCATGAAGCGCCACGCTGGCCAACCAGCTGCTATGTTGGCAAAGTGGTAAGCTTCCACAAAGATCTGCATGCCGCCACGCAGGCGTCTGCTTCATTGGCATGCTTATCGCCGCGTTGGAGTGGTGGTGAGGTGGCGGAACCCTGCCGACCGCGGGCTTGGCTGCGGACCAGCGATCGTCCCCGACAAGGCTTGCCGGGGGCCTTGGAGTCGTCCCCGGCAAGGATCTTGCCTGGGCTCTTCATCATTTGATCCCACGTGGACTCGTGGGTTGTCGGTCTTCGTGAGGAGCCACATGCTACCAGGCATGTGCTCTTCAAATCTTGGTCTTGAACATTGTTGATGGTGTCAGAGCCCTCAACCCCAAGGGTGGTGGCCTTGCTGGTCTCTTCGCAAGCTGCCACGGCAAGGGGCTTGTCGAGGGCCACGCAGGTCGCCTCAGCAAGGCTTGTTGCCGGGTGTGGCCCCGCTTGCCTCTTGCTGCTTGCTACTCTGAGTACTTGCCTTGATGTTCTTTGTGCCTGTCTTGCCTTCTGCTATCTTCCTCCACCTCGCTGTGCCTTGTTGTAGGGGTGGCTATGACCGACCGTGCCCAAGTAAGGGGTACAGAAGTACCCACACTTTTGAACACCGACAGGAGCCCACGGGCCTGGGCCACACATAAGCGCAAGGTGTAGTTGAGCCAGGCCCAAAGCAGTGCGATGGCGGGCGTGGCAGAGGCGAACCGCCACGATTTTTCTGTCTGTTGTGATTCCCCTCAACTTACGTCGAGTGTGTGGTGTGGGGGTCGTGCGTGGAGTGATTGCAGCATGCTTGCATCACCCCATGGTGAGTAGTAAAGAGGCGGCCCATTTCTGCCTCAAAGAAGTGGGAGAAATCATGGGGCCGCTGCTCATTTACTCTCCTTGCCTTCCTCAATCTTGGAGCCACCATTCCACGTTTCCCTCTGCGCCCGAATTTTCCGCCACGTACGCCGCATGCATGGCACGGGTTAGGCGATGGACACATGGGATACGGAAAACGCGCCATGGTTGATACCCATGCACCTTTGATTGGCGCGGGGAGGCCGGTCGATGGCCTTGCTTGTTATCAGTGGCTTTAACGAGCAGGATTTGAAAAGTTATTTTAGAGGCGCAAGGCCAGCCCTTCGTCTCCATGGTTTGGCTATAAAAAGGGGTCCAGGAGGAGGAGGGGAGGCATCTTCTCGCGTCTTCTCCTTTCCCCGTCCTCCATCCATCACCATGCCAAGAGAGCGCGACCGTGGTCATGACTCCGAGGAGGCGACTAGATCTTCTTCCCGCCAGAAAGCCGCGGCGGTCAAGGAAGAGCCAGATGCTCAAGGCGAAGGCGTCGGACACGGCCGTGGTCGGCATGGTGGTCGAGGCAGAGGTGGGCATGTAAGAGGGGCATCCACGGCGCCACCTTCTCCGCCTCCATCTCCTCTTGCCTTGTTGAGCGGCCATATCGGAGACACGGCACTGGAATTTATCTTGCAGTTGCACGAGCCACCGTGTAGCCGCCTCCACCTCCCTGAGGCGTTTGCAAGGGTGATGGAGATCAACCAGCCGCCAAAGTTGAGGCTTCAGATGAAGGGGTGCTGCAATGGAGACATGTGGGCGAACACAAGGTTCCCCGTCCCTCATGTGATGCTCCTTCACCGGGGTTGGAAAACCTTCGCACGCGCCCACTACTTGATAAAGGGGCATGTTCTCCACTTCAAACTAGTGGAGAGCGACCTGCTCTCCGTCAAGGTCTTCGGGCGCTCAGGACATAGGTTAGGAAGCTGTGCAGAGAGCTCGACCGACGATGAGAGCTCCTCCTCGAGCAATAGCAGCGAGGAGGACAGTGACAGCGATGACGGAGGTAGCGGGCGGGAGGATGACGGGTCCGACTAGGTGGCGGACACACCATCCCTGACCGACACCGGTAGCACCATCATCTGCACCTGGCCTCCTCCGGGGCAGAGCAATTTGCCGGGGAGTAGTTCTTGGCGGTGGCTTCCCAGGCCAGCTCCTTGAACTTCTCGGGGCCGCCGCTTTTGGTGGCTGGCGCTGGAAGGCTAGAGAAGACGAAGAAGGCAGGTGGCGGACTGTCAAATCGGAGTACCATGGCACCGATGCCTTTGTCTCGTATTGGCGGACCGCTGTCTCATCTTCCAGCTTTTCTTCCGGCAACGTCATCACCAGCCCTCTCCTGGGCGGCCACCGAGAAGTTCTCTTGGTGTCTTCTGCTTCTCGTACCTCGCCTAGGCGCTCTTTTTGCCCTCCTGCTATCTCGGTCCGCTTCTTGAGGAGAGGGACAAGAAAGGGATTGCGGGCACCTTATCTCTTTCCTTTTTAAATCTTAGGCCCGGGAGTACTTGTTGAATTTAGACTTTGCAATTCCTTGCTTATGTTTACATCCCGTATGAATTGTACTTGTAAACATCATATTAACTAAGAAAAGGGGGCTTGCCAGGTTCTTATGTGCGTGAGCAAGGCTCACACCAAGGAATGAGTCCTCGTTATCTTCAGATAAACATCGTCACCCAACAACAGACCTTGTCGTCCTCCTATTCCATAGCTCACCTATACTCATTCCATTGGCGGGAGTAGGAGCGGAGTAGGATTAGGCCCTTCGCTTGTTTCCTTCCCATCGCACTACAACAAAGTTCCGGCCCAAAGAAGGGTTCCTGGGCATGGGAAAGAGGGAGCACGATGGTATGGGAATGAACAAAGTTTCGTACGTCCAAGTTCCATACGGAAGTACATAGCATGGGACAAAAATACTTATCTAAGTCTGTAGCCCCCGGCAACTTTGGCTTGCCGAGGTTGGATACTTGAAGTTGCAGCCCCCGGCAACCTCGACTTGTCGGGGTCAGGCCGCCGATCTATCTCCTCTCCTCCAAAGGGTTCAGCAGAAATGCCTGGGCAGCCTGCGAACCAAAAAGGACCGGAAGGGACAGAAAAATGTGCAGTCGACCTCTGTGCTAGGGGTTAATTGTTGTTAAGTACTATCGACCCTAACACACACAGAGAAAAACTTGACCTAGCATACATGATAAAACCAAGGGGGCCGGTGCTTCATTTATTTATCTATTGCTCAGGGTCTGTGCCTGGCTTGCACAAAGGGTTACATGCATTGCCGGCAAGGCTTGTACAAAAAGTGTTTTGCCGTGGGTCCTGGCAACCACACCTTACGGGTAAAACTTGCAAAGATGTATGTTGTTCCAGGAGTTGCTCACCGGAATACCATCTTCAGTCTCCAGGCGGACTACACCGGGCCTAGTGACTCGTATTACCCGATAAGGGCCTTCCCACTTTGGCGTCAACTTGCTAGAATTCTTGGCCGACTGAACGCGCCGAAGAACAAGGTCACCTTCCTCAAGGCTTCGGGCATGAACCTTGCGGCTATAGTAGCGGCACAAGGCTTGCTGGTAGCATGGACCTCGCACAACCACCCGAAGACGATCTTCCTCAAGGAGCGTTGCGCCATCTTGCCGCAATCGCTCTTGCTCAAGCTCATCACAAGCGAGCACTCGAGGTGACCCGTATGTGAGTTTCGTGGGGAGAACTGCCTCCGCCCCGTATACAAGGGGGAAGGGTGTCTGGCCGGTGGCTCGATTTGGTGTCGTTCCGACCGACCAAAGAACCGTCAGCAACTCATCAATCCACCGTCTTCCGCACATGCGCAGCTTGCCCAATGTCTTTGTCCTTGCCGCCAGGGTTTTTGGATGTACTGCATGAAGGCGTAGCCTGTGAACTGTGTGCCTTTGTCGGTGATGACCCTGTTTGGCACACTAAAACGGTAGGCTAGCTCCTTGAGGAGCCCGGCGGCTAATAACCTCATAAAAAAGGAAGGATTACTCAAGGTTGAGATAACTTAGCTTTTTGTTGTTGGTCGGATCATTGTTGCGATTATGGGCGCCGCCGCTCGCCTTCTTCTTCGGAGCCATGACGACGAGAGAGCTATTGTACTAGCTACAGACCAGATTCTCACAACTTAGCCCCCTACCTGGCGCGCCAAAGATGTCGGGGAGACCGATCACCTATGGAGTCACAAGGATCCCTTCTATGTTCGGCGGGGGACTAGTTGCACCAAGAGCAGGTTGAGTCGTTAGCACAAAGAGGATTTTTATCCAGGTTTAGGCCACGGAGATGCATAATACCCTAGTCCTTCTTTATCTGGTTACATGAGTGTTCTTGAGCTTTTGAACTAGCTATGATGTGTGCCTTGTCCAAAATTCTGAATCCTCTCTCTGTGTGCCTTGGGCCTCCTTTTATGCACAAAAGGGGTTGCCACAGTGGCACCCAGGAGGTGGCAAGCTATAGTGATACGAGCTTATCACTCGATCAACATAGGACAAACACATTTAATGTGATGCCTACGTGTCCTCTTGCTTTATTGGGGACGGCAACAGAGCTCATCCCGTCCTTTGCCGCTTCCCCTTGCCTTGCCATGCGTCTGGGCCGACGGGGCATGCAGCACCACAGTGGCCAACCAACTGCTGTGTTGGCAAAGTGGTAGGCTTCCACGAACATCTGCATGCCGCCACACAGGCATCTGCTTCGCTGGCAAGCTTATCGCCGTGTTGGACTGGTGGTGACGTGACGGAACCCTCCCGACCGCGGGCTTGGCCGCGGCCCAGCGATCGTCCCCGGCAAGGCTTGCCGGGGGCCTTGGAGTCGTCCCCGGCAAGGGTCTTGCCGGGGATCTTCATCATTTGATCCCATTTGGACTCGTGGGTTGTCGATCTTCGTGAGGAGCCGCATGCTACCAGGCATGTGCTCTTCAGATCTTGGTCTTGAACATTGTTGATGGTGTCAGAGCCCTCAACCCCAAGGGTGGTGGCCTTGCTGGTCTCTTCGCAAGCTACCCCGGCAAGGGGCTTGTCAGGGGCCGCGCAGGTCACCTCGACAAGGCTTGTTGCCGGGCGTGGCCCCGCTTGCCTCTTGTTGCTTGCTACTCTGAGCACTTTCCTTGATGTTCTTTGTGCCTGTCTTGCCTTCTGCTGTCTTCGTCCGCCTCACCGTGCCTTGTTGTAGGGGTGGCTACGATCGTCCGTGCACAAGTAAGGGGTACAGAAGTACCCACACTTTTGTACACCAATACCGTCTCCCATGTACCATTACAATGTGCAAACCAATGACAAACCATGCCCATCTGAATGGAGCTACACCCATCTTCAAGGCGGAAGAATTGCCCCAAGTTCAAGGGAAAGAACTCTATCCAGCAGAATACTACCTTTAAGAAGGGTAGGAAGAAGAAAAAAGAGAGATTGTTGCTTTACTTGTGGTTGAGAGGAACACTGGGCAAACAAGTGCCCAAACAAGTACAAGAAGCCAGGACAGGACTCCAAGTCTGTAAATGTCACTCTAAGCAACAATGATGGAGCATCTGGGTATGGCAATCTGTTTATCGTACTTTCAGTTTGTTAGTCCACCGAAATGTGGGTTGATATTGGGGCCAATATTCATGTGTGTGCTAATGTGTCTTTGTTTTCTTGCAGCATATAAATACGAAATCCACAGGGATGCTCAGCTTGATTTCAGTGGAACTGCACAAAATGTTCAGATGGTTTGTGTCCTCCAGAATACTTCATCATGCACAATACATCAAATGGTTCTCCACTCATTCGTCGTCACCTTGAGCCATCGGACTATCAGATGATAAATTGATGAAGACCGTGCCTGTTCCACAATCATAGGCATTACATATTTTGAGTGGGAAAATCTTGTCAAAGTTTAATAATTGATGTTAGCTAGAAGACATTAGTTTAATATATTGGAATTGGAAAACCTTGTCAAATTTTGCTCATTGACGTTAGCCAGAAGACATGCATTTGATATTTTTGAGTGGGATGCCCTTTGATGTGAGCAGTGTCGATCATTTTTTTCCTATTCCTGTGTTCAGTTTAGAAGTAAATATTTACTCTACTGAGATGCATAGTCACATGAATGTTGACTTATGTATGGTATTTTAAGAGTTTGTTCTGAATGTTGTCTATGTAATGCCAGGCCTTGTGAGTTTGATTGCAAAGTTGAGATTGGAATGTTGTGGCATGCGGCATCATGAGCTATTCACCGTGCCTCCTGAGAATAATGCTTCATATTGTTTTGCATGTTGATATAATGCCAGTGGTTTGCATGTTAAGATCATCCTCTTATGTTGTTTCTGTGCTTAAGAAGTTCATTGTCTTATGTTTCATTCATAGCCTATACGACAACTCGGGTAGGTTAGAGGTGAAACCATATGATCTTCCGACCAACTCATCATCTTAGGCCGTGATTGGATCATCTTTTTCCAACCAAAACCACTTGTAAAACTGACGCTTGTAAATAAAAGCAGATGTCTTGGGTGAAGCGCTTGGTTGGTCGATTTCGACTAGTAAAATATACACTGATCTCTCAAATTACACGCGCAACTCGCCGGTTTTCGTCATAGACCTTGGGCCATCGGTTTCATTACGCCTGTATTTTACGCATTGTTACTGGTGACGAGTAAATTACACTTGCATCTTAATACATGTGTGAAACAATCCAGATCTCCCAAGCGCGGCCTTACCGTTTCATGCCGGCTCAGTCTCTCGAAGGTGCTCATAGGCGTCCAATGATCCTAGCTTATTGAATGAGCAGGGGGAGCTATATCAGACCATCCGTATGGCCCGTGAGGCCCTCTCTGTCATCGTTCGAGTTGTTGCGCTCATTGTGGCACGGAGCGTTGTCAACATGGTCAACAAACATAAGGAATCAGGAGATGACAATAGGCACCCACCAGGGCCATAGTCGTACCTACGCAAGTTCCTCCTTATTATATACAAATATATTTTTTTCCTTCCTCCTGGTTTCCTGACATCATGGTCCCACACCATCATCAACCTATATAGTCAATAAACAAGAGAATTGCACAAGGAGCAGCCGACAGCTGGGACCCAGCAGCTCTAGCAGTATTTGTGTTTTTGAGGTGTGAGCAGAGTTTTTCTTGAGCGATGTTTTTCTTGTTGTTCAGAGGAGCAGGATATCAACTGGGCAGGCGGCGGCCCGTTTGTCTCAGGCTGTTATTTCATGTCGACCAAATATCCAGCCCAAATATTAATATTTAAATATGAAAATGTCTAGCCCAGCTATTCTTTTTTTGTGGAATACCCAACCCAGGTCAACTTGTTATTCTCAGGGCCGCATTAGACTTGCCAAGAAAATGGGCTTTAAGAAAGAATAAATAGGCTGTAATTAAAAAATTGGCTTTAAATATAAAAAAACGCACCGAACAGGTACTTTTTTTATTCTTCTCAGAAAAGGTAATTTTTTTAAATTTCATTACTTGTTGCGCATGCAAAATTTCGTTGGATTTTTACCTAATAAAAATTTATTTTGAAATTATATTTAATCTGACTCTAAATTTCAGGTTAAAAATATTTCGGATCCCATCAAAATGTTAGAAATTTTGTTAATTTTTTTTGAGCGGTTGGTGGAAATTATTAACAAAGTCCTGGATAGAAAATGGGTTTTAATTTTAGCAAACAGTAAATGGGCTGAGTAAATTCCATTAGAATTAAAAAATGGGTTGTACATTATAAGAAATCACAGATGGGTTATATGTTCTCTGCCACAGATCTGATCGTCACTTGTGGGCCTACTAAGTTGACGCGTACGCAAGGCTTTTTCAACTTATAGTCAACACAAGATTCGATTAGCAGTGGCTGTTAGATGTCCATCTAACAGCTGTGGTGCTTCTTCAATCTCGGATATTCATGCTTGAGGCGCCCAAACCACCGCCGGCGGTACCGCCTGCTACCCCCTTCCATGGCCGGCTATGCTGCCGCGCAGGCCTCACCGGCCCACCCTACTCCCATCGTTGTCCAGGGCATTCCTCTACTCAACAACACCTCCTGTTATTCTCCGGCGATGACAGCTCACACCGCAGCCGAACCAGTGGAACCTCATACTCCCTTTTGCGTGGGCATACACTGTTGTGTCTTCGCCGGCTCCGGGTCGTTCCCTTCCTAGGCCTTGCCATCGTCCACCGCGTTGGTTCTCTCGGCGCGGCGTGGTTAACTTTGTCAACAAGTGACAACCATCGGAAGAGTCATGAACATGGAGTGGTTGATAGTAGGAACCAGCGTGGCCCATGGCTGCACGTGAGCAAGTCCCTCCTTATTATGCGAAAACAAATGATTTCTCCCCCTGACAGGTTTGAGCCACCAGCTATATCTTCGCACGCAGGGAAGTGTTTCCTTTATTACGTGGAAAAAAAGTTACCTCTCCCTGACAGCTGGGACCCACCTGCTTTATTATGATCCATTTCGCAAAAATATAGATTGTACCAAAGCTGATAAGTTGTTTTTTTATTCTAACTCGAAAAGAAGAAATTAAAAAACCCAGAAAACATATTCGTGAGCAAGGAAGTGCCACCTTATTATGAGCAAAAAAATAATTCCCCCCTGCTAGCTGGGACTCACCAGATTTGGAGGCTGACTTGTGGGCCAAGTAAGTTGATGCATACGGGCTTTGTTAACTTAGTCAAAAGATTCTAGTTGCACTAACCGTTGGATGTTAAATCAACGGCCGTGCTGCGTCTTCAACCTCTGGTCTTCTCGCACCAGCCGCCCAAACCAGGCCTGTCGTACCGCCTGCTCCAGCCTCCCGTGGCCGGCAGTGCTGCCGCACAGGCCTCACAGACCAACCATACTACGACTGGCCAGATCTTCCCACTACTCACCCACACCCCATGTTATTCTCCGTGATGGCAGCCTCACACTACAGCCAAAGCAGTAAACACTCGTAGTCCCCTCCGCATGGGAAACAACTGTCAAGTCTTCCCGGCTCCTGGTCATTCCCTTCCTAGGCCTCGCTGTCGTCCCCGCCTTGGTGCTCTCGGCACGGTGTGCTCAACATGATCAAGGAACGACTTCCATCGGGAGAGGACTGTACGTGGAGAGGCTGACAGCTGGGTCCACGGCCGCAGCAAGGAAGTGCCTCCTTATTACGCACAAAATAATGATTCCTCCACCTGACAACAGGGACCCACTGGAAGGGGCTCTGTATATCGTGAAAAAACATTGCCGCCGCTGACAGCTCAGACCCACCATCTATATCTCTTCGCACGAAAGTGCGTCCTTATTACGCACAAAAAAATGAAGACCACCGCTGCTAGGTGGGACCCACCATATTTGGAGGCTGACTTGTGGTCCTACTAAGTTGACGCGGACGCAGGGCTTTGTTAACGTAGTCAATATAAACAATTCTAGCTGTAGTGGTCGTATGATGGTGATCCAACGGCTGTCATGCTTCTTCAACATCTGGTCTTCTTGCTCCAGCCGCCCAAACCATCATGGGCCGCACCGCCTACTTCGGCCTCCGGTGGCTGGCTGTGTTGCCGCTGAGGCCTCACCGCCCCCTCCTACTCCAACCGCTGGCCAGGCCATTCCTCTAGTCACCCACAACCCCTATTATTTTGTGGCGATGGTAGCCTCACACCACAGCTGAACCAGTCAACCCTCGTACTCCTCTCTGCGCGGGCATCCACTGCTGCGTCTTCCCCAGCTCCGCGTCATCCCCTTCTTAGGCCTCGCCGTCATCCACCGCCTTGGTGCTCTCGGTGCGGCGTGGTCAATGTGGTCAAGGAACGACTTCCACCGGAAGAGTACTATACCCGGAGAGGCTGATAGCTGGGTCCACGGCCACAGTAAGGAAGTGCCTCATTACGCACAAAAATAATGATTCCTCCATCTGATAGCAGGGACCCACAGGACGGGCCACCGTATTTAGCAAAAAAAATGTTCCCCCTGACAGCTGGCACCCACCAGCTACATCTTCACATGCAAGGAAGTGCATCGGTACTACGAAAAAAAGATTCTCCCTGATAGATGGGACCCACCAGCTATATCTTCGCACGCAAGGAACAGCTGGGACCCACCCGGTCGAAGCATACGTAGCTTTGTCTGTCTGGTCGTGAACATGTACGTACATATTGGTCGATCGGTCTCTCTGCAGCGATGAACTGTGGTCGAGCCAGGAGCAGCACATGTCGTAGTAGAGCCGCGGACATAGCATGTCACGCAGTCCCGTCTATAACGTGTACACATACGTACAGCCACGCTGCAAGAAAGTAAATACGGCTACATATGTACATACGGACATGGTCTCGAAGGCATACATCAACGTTGTCTTGTTCATCGGCAGCCAACCGGCTGGGTCGGAATGGAGGAAACAGCAACGTGTTCATCGGGAGGCAACTGACTGGGTCGGAATTCGTCATGTTCATCGGCAGCCAACCGGCTTGTACGGAACAGCCGAAGCAAGGTCTGGCGTACCGCAGAACGGAGGAAACAGGCCTTCTGTTCGACCATGTATGGTCGATACAGGGTCTTGTTCATCAGGAAGGGTCTGGCGTACCGCAAAATGGAGGAAACGGACATCTGTTCGAGTGCCTACGGTCAAAACGGGGTCCTGTTGATCGGGAGGGGTGTGGTGTACCGCAAAACAGAGGAAACGTACTTGTGTTGGAGAACCTAAGATCAAAATGGGGTCTTGTTCATCCACCGTATACTGCCTCGCTCCAGCCTCCATGGGCTACTGTTCATCCACAGCTACTGTTCATCCAACCTCCACCGGCTGCTGTTCATAGAGCCTCCATGGGGTCATGGTCATCCACCCCCAACCGGCTGGGGCGCGGCGGCCTCCTCTGGGTCCTGTTCATCCAGCGGTAATGGCCTACTACCATGGGGTCCTGTTCATCCAACCCCCACCGGGAACTGTTCATCCACAGGCAACCAACCGGCTCGACTCATCACGACTCGTTCTATGTACCGGATGCACGGTAGAAACAATCACTGTTCATTGAGAGGCAACCCAACACCGGCTAGCTACGTCTCGCACGGGGGCTCGATCGGCTTTAGTAAGCAGCAGCAGTGATCGATCGCTCGGGTTCAGTTAGCAGCAGCAGTGAAGGAATCGCTCAGGTTCAGTCAGTAGTGAATGAATTGCTCAAGTTCATTTAACAGCCAAGGGATCGAGCGCTCAGGTTCAGTAACATGTGATCGCTCGGGTTCAGTTAGCCAACGCCTCGCACATACGCGTGTACATGAGAGAATCGTGGAAACCTCCGTGCATCGCTCGGCCCCGACCACCCACCGTAACCGGGAACTCCCCGAAATTTTCCTCGCCCTCACTTCTACCATGATTTTTTGTCATTGACGTCCCAAAGAATGTCATGCAGGTGCATCTCTGGCCCGCCTAGGATGAAAAGCCCATTTTCTTTCATGATTTTTTTCATAGAAGAAGGACCCCACCACATCTATGATGATACTGGGTTTTGTCATAATTATCGTCATAGAAGTGTCATAAGTATGAAAGGAAAAAAATTTGTTCGGCCCAATATGTCACAGATGTGTCTTTTTTTGTAGTGCTGGAGAAGATTCGACTCGGAGAAAAATGCATGTGCAAAAGATTCGGCGTCACTGGGTACAAAAGTGGTTCAACTACAAAATGGTTCATCCTCGGTATGCCAAGAACTTTACTTTCCATCCCCCGTGGGGTGATTGTTGCGAAATTGGACTCATCAGGGCAGGTGAGCCCCGGGAAATGCCTCAACCACCTCCAGAAGCTCATGAGTCATCTCTCAAGACACCTGACTCCTACCCCGAAGAAAAGGCCAAGCGCCTCAAGAATGATGAAAAGATAGCCAAGAAGGCTGAAAAGGAGCAGGCAAGAGAAGAAGCAAATTGTCTTCTCATCAAATCAGATGTCGAAAAGAAGAAAGCTGAAGGAAAATCTAAACGACGTATAAAGAACAAACATGGTCCAAGATCTGCTGCTCTAAAGAAAAAGAGTGCACCAAGAAAAAGGCCTGCTAAACCTGCTAAACCTGAATGTGATTCTTCTGATCAAGATGGTCCTCCGCTCATGCGAGGGGAAATTGAAGCAACTCTCTTCGAAGAAGTGAATGTTACTACATCCACTGTTCTGCCTGATATTCGATCAAGTGTTGTCCCAACTGCACCTACGAAGAAGAATCCATTGAAGAGAAAGACCCATGTAACCACTATCACTATGGTTGATACAGTGAACACCACTCCTCACCCTGATGCAATTGATCTAGAGGATTTGGTAGTTGATGCCCCTGTCTGTATTGCCAAGCTAGGAGAAAAGCTATCGAAGCAAAAGGCAAAGCTAATCAAAGCTCCTTCTGCCAAGCAAAATGCACCAAGAGGTGAGATTTTGAAAGAAAAGGATGCAAAATTTGCTCCCAAGTTGACTCAACCCTTGGCTTCCATGCCTCAAACCGAGCAAAATGTGGCACAGACTGCTCCCTCTACATAGGCTACTACTTAGACTCAAGATGACTCTGATGCACCGCATTATTTCAATCATATGTTTATCATGGAGCAGCTCGACAGATTTGCGAAAAACCTATTTGATGGAGAAGTGGCATCTTTGCCCATTCCATCTGAAGTAATAACTCAAGCATCTGATCTGGTCCAGGACATGAAAAATGATTTGGTTGAGATAAATGACCTCACCGCACAACTCGAGGAGCTTGACAACTGCATGAAAGCTACAAAATCTATGTTTGTCATCAAGCAACTTAAAGAATCCTATGAGGATGTTAATAAGGCTTTGACTATCCTTCAGCATTGAAGATTGGGATTTCATTCAGATCTCGATCAAATTGTTTGTAAGGTCTGCCCAGATCATGAAGCCAAAGTCAATGGGTACAATGATCTTGTCAAAGGACACATTGATATATCAAAGCAAACGAAGAAAAAGAAGATAGCAAAGAAGAATGCTCCTCCTCCTCCTCTAGATGCTGATACACAGAAAGAAAATTCTCCTGAACGAGCAATTCCTTTGCCAACTCTTGAGCCAGTTGTAAATGCATCTACCTCGCCAAGGCCAACTGTCGGTGTCAAAACCGGTGGATCTCGGGTAGGGGGTCCCGAACTGTGCGTCTAGGCGGATGGTAACAGGAGACAAGGGACACGATGTTTTTACCCAGGTTCGGGCCCTCTCGATGGAGGTAAAACCCTACTCCTGCTTGATTAATATTGATGATATGGGTAGTACAAGAGTGGATCTACCACGAGATCAGAGTGGCTAAACCCTAGAAGCTAGCCTATGGTATGATTGTTGTTCGTCCTATGGACTAAAACTCTCCGGTTTATATAGACACCGGAGAGGGCTAGGGTTACACAGAGTCGGTTACAATGCGAGGAGATCTTCATATCGTATCGCCAAGCTTGCCTTCCACGCCAAGGAAAGTCCCATCCGGACATGGGACGGAGTCTTCAATCTTGTATCTTCATAGTCCGCGAGTCCGGCCAAAGGTCTTAGTTCGGCCATCCGGACACCCCCTAATCCAGGACTCCCTCAGTAGCCCCTGAACCAGGCTTCAATGACGACGAGTCTGGCGCGCATATTGTCTTCGGCATTGCAAGACAGGTTCCTCCTCCGAATATTCCATAGAAGATGTTGAACACCAGGGTAGTGTCCGGCTCTCCAAAATAAGTTCCACATTCCACCGTAGAGAGAATAATATTTGCATCAATCGGATCTGCTGACGTATTCCGCGGCGTGACATCATGCCTCGGCCAGGCTTTTATTCATTTTACTGTTCCACCTCAGCGCGTTTAGCGAGGCGGTTTCCTTGGCACGTCTTGTCAAAGCAGAGAGCGTGTCCCCTTATTCCGGGATTCTCATCAATACGGGCGTGGGTAACCCAACCGCGCCATTAACCATGGCGCCTGGGAGATAAGCGAGTTTTATTAGGCCGGTGGGGGGCTCGTAGTTTTGGCCGCCCATATAAGAGGATAAGAATCCGCCCTTTCCATTCACGCCTTCTTCCTCTTCTGCTTATCCGTCCCTGCCCGCTCGAGCTCCAGCGCCCAAGCCCGCACTTCCCACCTCAACCTTCTCCAACAATGTCCGAAGCAGGAGGTAGATGGATGGCCTCCTCCGTCACGGAGGGGCAAATGAAAAAGCTGAGGAAGGCCGGATACTTGTCTGACGACATCACGCACCGGCTTCCAGATGTGGGGCAACTCATCCCCACCCCCAAGCCCCATGAGAGGGTTGTTTTTCTTCCCCATTTCCTCCGCGGACTGGGTTTTTCTCTTCACCCGTTTGTCCGGGGGATCATGTTCTACTACAGCCTGGACTTCCACGATCTGGCCCCGAACTTCATCCTCAATATCTCGGCGTTTATCGTCGTGTGTGAGGCCTTCTTCCGCATCCAGCCTCACTTCAGCCTATGGCTGAAGATCTTCAGCGTCAAGCCGAAGGTTGTGAAAGGCCGACAAGCAGAATGCGGAGGTGCTATGGTGGGCAAGATGGCCAACGTCACTTGGCTCGAGGGTGCCTTCATGGAAACCATCAAAGGGTGGCAATCGGGGTGGTTCTATATCACTGAGCCGCGTGACCCTAAGTGGGCAGCGGCCCCCGAATTTCGATCCGGCATCCCCACCCGGCTCACATTTTGGAAAGAGACGGGCCTGTCATGGGGCAATCCGGAAGAGGTGACCGGACTCCAAACCTGCATCCGAGACCTGGTGACCAAGAAGGTCAAGCTCGTCAACGTAGTCCAGGTCATGCTCTTCCGCCGGATCCTCCCATGTCAACGACGGGACTTCAATTTGTGGGAGTTCGACCCGGCCTAGCACCAGACTCTATCCCGGCTTTTCGAAACGAAGCACGAGGACGCCTGGAAGGTGCTTTTCAAGAGTTCTGAGGTCTCCCCTCCCGTCACCGAGGATCGCGGATTTTGCGCCAAACGTCAAGCCTGCGAACTAAGCTTACATTTAGTCCCTTACGGGATACCCAAATTTCATAGTGTGACTTTATGTGGGATCTAAACTCCCGTTCCTTTGATAGGACTGGAAGAGGACATCCGGACAGTTTGACTGTCCGGCCCCTTTGCCCGAAGGCCGAGCAGACGCACGCTTAGCGAAGCTACTGGTTCCGCCACCTCACGTGGTGCCGGAGAAGAAGGCCAAGGAGAAGGCCACAGGGACCCGAAAGAGTTCCCGGCGCCCGGTGGTGTCGGGTTCATCGCCCGACAACCCCGACGCACCCTCCGCTTCGGAACACGAGGAGGAGGAAGGAGAAGAAGAAGCCTCTCCCCCTCCAACGGGGGGAGGAAAGAAAAGGAAGGCCACCCCAACTGGGGAGGCCGGAGGGTCCAAGAAGGGGAAGACCCATCTGCCGGACTACGCCTCCGATGCCGAAGACGGCGGGGAGGAATGGCCATCCAGGGTCAAGCCCCTGGCAAAGTCGTAAGTGTCCGGTTACCCAAATGACTTATGGCGCTCTTCTATTATTTGGTAATGTCTAACGCCGAATTTTAATCATGAAGTCCGCACATAGCTCGGCTCGGTGATTCGTCGAGCGGCTCCCTAAATTCGTCGGATGTGAACAGCGCTTCGCTTCCGACGGCCTCCTCCCCGCTCCATGCGGACGACGCCGAGGTGGGGTCACGAAAGGGACTAAACCAGGAGGAGGTGGTCCTAGAGGCGCCGCAAGGCGATCTCCCGGACTCCAGGCCCGAAGGGGGTAAAGCCCCGGAGGGATCTAAGTCCGGCCCCGGGCCGGACACTGCTCCAGAACCATCAGCGGTTCCAGAGTCCGACAGGCGGCGCCTTCATAAGAAGGGAAAGCCTACGATGCCGGCGACTTCCGTCCATCCGGAGGCGCCGGACAATTTGCTGGAGGCGCTTAACGGCGCCTCCATCGACGAGGAACACCGCACTGTTATGAGTGCGGTGATTCAGAAGGTTTAGTCCGCCAAGAGCGGGCTGACGGAAGCCTGTACAAGCCTGTTAACGGGCTTTGAGGTATGTGTTCAAAAACATATAAAAAATATTACCGCATAGACAGTAGCCCCTGATGCTCAGTTCGGTGTTCGGAAAGAAAAGACGAGTTGAGGATCTAAAAAGATATACGCGGGAGTCTAATAGAAATATGTCAATATGGGAATGCAGGCTGCACTGCTGACCTCTGCCGCACTGACTGCGGAGGTTAATGCATTGAAGGGAAGCCTCGAGCGGTCCGAGAGCGAGCTCGGCCGTGCCAAGAAGCAGCTCGAGGATAAAGAGGGTACATAGTACCTCCTGTAAATGTATATAGAAATACTTCGTTGCAAAATAATAACAGGACCAACGTTAATGTTGCAGGAGCCACGACCGAGGTGGCGACCCTGAAGGAGGCGGTCTCCAAGGCCGGAAAGAGTGCGGCCTTGGAGCGCACCGAGCGAGAGAAGCAGGAGGCGCGGGTGGCGGAGGTACGGCAAGAGCTCAAGGCTCTCGTGGAAAAACACGAGAGTTTGGAGCGTGACTCGAAGACTCGAGAGTCCGAGCTTGCCTTGGCTCTTGAGAGTGCCAAGACCGCTAAGGCCGAAGACCGGAAGGCCCTTCAGGAGATCGAGGCGATGAAGAAGATAGCGGCGGGTAAGGCATTCTTTATGCAAAGCAAAAATATAAAAGTTAATTATTTGCTACTTACCCGAATCTGGAGCTCTCCAGGAGCATTCGCCGATCTGCCCCGTAGTGTGTCTGATGCCGCCGCGTACTACTGAGCTGAAGAGGGGAGCTCGACGGAAAAAGTGTTCTGGTCTCAGTATGCTGAGGCCGAACATCCGGTGCTCCTGAGCGACCAGCTAAAGCAGCTGGTCAAGCTCCACAAGGTGGCCGAACAGGCCATGAAGGGCCTCATAGCTCGGCTGTGGCCTGGAGAAGTAATGCCTGGGAGCTACTTCGGTCTGGTGCGGCGGCTGGTGGACGCGTGTCCGTGGATTGAGGTCATCAAGCGCTCCGTTTGTATTGGAGGTGCCCGTCGGGCCCTTGCCCGTGCTAAGGTGCACTGGGGCAAGCTAGATGCGGAAAAACTGTTGACGGACGCGCCACCGCCGGGCAAGGAGTATCGTACACCCGAGATGTATTATAATGGCGTTCTAAAGGGTGCCCGCCGTATAGCGGATGAGTGCTCCAAAGATGTAATTTTTGAGTAGACTCGCATTTGTTATCCTGTACGCTGAAGCTTTGTTAATATGCATTAAGCAACGCTTGTTAATTTAAAATATTACCTTCTGTGCGGCCGTTTATCAAATCTGAGAGATGCAAGTCGTCGGCTTCGACCGCCATGCCACGAGTGCTGGGGTGTTCGGGATAAACCTGAGCGCTCTTATTCCCATTCTTGGGTCCATCTAGGGAGGCGTTCAGCACAACGAACCAGGCCGTCGGACTTATAATGCTTTATCACTCTCACTTAGCCATAGAATTCTATAATTTTAAATTTCGGCGAAGCCCCTAGTATTCGGAAGACCGAGTTCGGGGCGCTATCCACGCCTAGGCTGGATAAGTCCGGTTCCTCGCTCGAAGCGGCATAAGTCTTTAAGGACTCGAAGAAACCTCGCGAACAGCGACCGGTCTCTCGCACTATCATGACAGTCAGTTTTAGCTTTCTCTACTGAGGTGTTAACCCAGCTCAACTGGGGCACAATCGCAGTAGTTCTCCCAGCGCTACCTTAGCGAACAATGTGGAACGTAAGGTACCAAAACATGGGAGCCGGGCAAACCCAACTATTGACGAAAGACATGATTCAGAGCCGATGCATATAGTGCTATAAGTCGGGGTGCCGCACTCGTGAGAGTGTTCGGTCTTCTCACACCATGTTATGGGGTGTTGTAAGCCCCTGGTGTATTGTCTGCACCAAAGTGTACGGTTGCAGAATGTCATGACTGAACATATTTGTATATAAAAAATAGATAAGTACAATAATAGGTAAGAGCTGTATATTGTTTATTAAAAAGGGCTGTTGCGAAAGCAGAACGATAAAAGAAGTGCAGTAAGCAAGAGATGGGAGTATTTGACATATTCCCCTCCAGGGGCAAGCTGCGGGATTGTAAGTAAAACAGGTATTAAACTCGTTATAGAGACCACCTGGACTTTTAACGTGGCTTGCTCTCTCCCTGGCTGTTGCATCGTGGGTTCGGCGAGTGTATTGCCGGACAGGCCTTCCGAATAGTTGGGTCCTGAAAGTGTGTAAAAAGGAAAACGGCGAAATAGGGAGCCCCTTAGTGCGGTTGAGCCGCATTCTTGGCGTGCCGTTGTTGTGCCCCTCCCCTTATGCCCATGGTATCTCTAAGGCATAATTATGTATGCGTGGTACCAGTATCGCCATTTGGTGGGGGCTGGGGTTGGGGCTGCATTGCTATGCTTGCTCGGAACGTGCTAGCCGGATTTGTTGTAGGTTACTTCGGGCTCTCTTGACGTTGTCCAGACGTTCGACGCCTGGATTGGAGAACTGCCTTGAGAGGGTACTCTGTACTTCTGCCGCTAGGGCTTCCATGTGCTCCTCCGTTCGGAGAGAGCGTTTGGTGTTTCCTTTACCGTGATGACTCCGCAAGGTCCTGGCATCTTGAGCTTGAGATATGCGTAGTGCGGCACCACATTGAATTTTGCAAATGCGGTTCCTCCAATAAGGGTGTGATAGCCGCTGCGGAATGGGACTATGTCGAAGATTAATTACTCGCTCCGGAAGTTATCCGGGGATCCGAAGACCACTTCGAGTGTAACCGAGCCAGTACAGCTGGTCTCTACACCTGGTATGACACCTTTGAAGGTTGTCTTTGTGGGTTTAATCCTTGAAGGATCGATGCCCATTTTTCGCATTGTGTCCTGGTAAAGCAGGTTCAGGCTACTTCCGCCGTCCATTAGGACTCTGGTAAGGTGAAATCCGTCGATAATTGGGTCTAGGACCAGTGCGGCGAATCCACCGTGACGGATGCTGGTGGGATGGTCCCTTCGATCAAAGGTGATCGGGCAGGAGGACCATGGGTTGAACTTTGGGGCGACTGGCTCCAACGCATAGACGTCCTTGAGAGCACACTTTCGCTCCCTTTTGGGGATGTGGGTTGCGTATAACATGTTCACCGTCCGAACTTGCGGGGGAAATCCCTTCTTTCCTTTGTTGTTCGGCGGCCGGGGCCCCTCCTCATCATCGCTATCTATCCCCTTGTCCCTGGTTTCAGCACTTAACTTGCCTGCCTGCTTGAACACCCAACAATCCCTGTTGGTGTGATTGGCTGGCTGTTCGGGGGTGTCGTGTATCTAGCACGAGCGATCGAGTATCCGGTCTAAGCTGGATGGGCCCTGAGGGTTTCTTTTGAATGGCTTCTTCCGCTGACCCGGTTTAGAGCCTCTGAATCCGGCATTGATTGCCGTATCTTCAGTATTGTCACCGTTAATGCGGTGCTTATGCTTGTTGCGACGTGACCTGCCGTTGTTATCCTTGGTATCCGAATTGCCGGGGCTCTTGGTTATGTTATTGCTACGAGCTAGCCAGCTGTCTTCTCCCGCACAAAAGCAGGTCATGAGTGCCATGAGGGCTGCCATAGATTTCGGCTTTTCCTATCCTAGGTGCCGGGCAAGCCATTCGTCTCGGATGTTGTGCCTGAAGGCTACAAGGGCCTCGGCATCCGGACAATCGACTATTTGGTTTTTCTTGGTTAGGAACCATGTCCAGAATTGTCTGGCCGATTCCTCTGGCTGCTAGATTATGTGGCTTAGGTCATCGGCGTCTGGTGGTCGCACATACGTGCCTTGGAAGTTGTCAAGGAATGCGGATTCCAGGTCCTCCCAACAACTAATTGACTCCACTGGCAGGCTGTTAAGCCAATGTCGAGCTGGTCCTTTAAGCTTGAGCTTAGGTATTTGATGGTGTGTAGATCATCACCACGGGCCATGTGGATATGAAGCAGATAATCCTCGATCCATACCGCAGGATCTGTTGTGCCATCGTATGATTCGATGTATATGGGTTTGAAGCCCTCGGGATTTGATGATCCATTACTTTGTCTGTGAAGCATAGTGGGTGTGTGGCGCCCCTGTACTGGGCTATATCACGACGCAGCTCGGACGAGCTTGGTCTGTTGTATTTGGCCGGGCCATACTTATTATGTCCGGCGTGACGGCTAGCGTCACGTGAAGCGGGGCGCCCATGCGATCCATAGATCGATCTTGTTTGCCTTGCCTTATTCTCTAAGATGTCTCACAGGTCTGTTGCGTCTCCCCGTACTCTGGTATGTTTTGAGCGGTGCCGGGGTGCGGCTTGGGTCGAGGGCCTGAAGGCCTCTCTATCGCGGCCACGGGGTGGCCGATCGGGCGCATCGTACGCTAGTGATGTAGGTTTAGTTGCTTCCTCCTCAAGTTGGGGTAGCAGCCTACACTTTGGGTAGCTCTTGGATGGGCGTTCTAGTTTATACTCTTCGGACGCCAGGACTTCGGTCCATCTGTCAGCTAGCAAGTCTTGGTCAGCTCTAAGCTGCTGCTGTTTCTTCTTGAGGCTGCTTGCCGTGGCTGCGTTTGAAACGCTCTTGTTCGACGGGATCCTCTGGCACGACGAATTCGTCGTCGTCGAGGCTTGCCTCATCTTCGGAGGGAGGCATATAATTGTCGTCCTCATCCTCTTTGTCGGCCGCTCTCTGACGAGGGTTGGTTCCTTCGTCCTCCTACACTGAATCCTGCTGGAGGGGGTTGTCTTCGGCACTGTCCGGCGTGTTGTTATCTCCGGTGCCGGAATCGCCATTTTTGCTTTGGCGGGACTTAGAGCGGCACCGCTGATGTCGGCACTTGGGTTGCTTCTTGGAGGGATCATCCTCCGTTTTCTCCTCGCCATCCCCCGCTTTAGGGGTGTCCACCATGTATATGTCATATGACGAGGTGGCTTTACAGTTCCCTATAGGTGCTGGTTCTTAATCGTCTCCTTCATCGGTGTCCATGCCGTCAATGTCTTCGGAGTCAAAATCGAGCATGTCGGTTAAATCGGCAACAGTGGCTACAAAGTGGGTGGTGGGTGGGCTTCGAATTTCTTCATCGTCCGCATCCCAACCGTGTTGGCTGTAGTTCGGCTAGGGCTCTCCTGACAAAGAGAGAGACTTTAATGAATTCAGGATATCGCCAAAAGGCGAGTGCTCAAAGACATCCGCGGCGGTGAACTCCATGACCGGAGCCCAATCGGGCTTAATCGGAAGAGGTGCAGGATTTAAGGAGTCCGGATCGGAGTCCGGCACCTTGGAGTCACGGGCCTTACGAAGGACTAGGCTGGTATCCGGCTCTATCGTCGTAGAGGTTGCAGCTTCCGGGGCGGCATCCAACCGTCCGTCCCCGACTGGCGCAGTGGGCTCCGAGCTAATGGTCGGAGCGGACACCTGAGCGACGCTCTGGGTGTTGTCCGATGGCAGAGCTAAATCATGCCCATCGTGATAGTGCGGCCCGCCCGGTCATGGCTCGAATCCGTCGAAGATCAAGTCCCCGCGGATGTCAGCCGTGTAGTTTAAGCTTCCAAACCTGACCTGATGGCCAGGGGCGTAGCTTTCGATCTACTCCAGATAGCCGAACGAGTTGGCCTGCAGTGCGAAGCCGCCGAATACGAAGATCTGTCCGGGGAGAAAAGTCTCATCCCGGACCGCATCGCGATTGACGAGCGAAGAAGCCATCGGGCCTAAAGGCGACGACACAGAGGAACTCTCAATGAAAGCACCAATGTCGGTGTCAAAACCGGCGGATCTCGGGTAGGGGGTACCGAACTATGCGTCTAGGCGGATGGTAACAGGAGACAAGGGACACGATGTTTTTACCCAGGTTCGGGCCCTCTCGATGGAGGTAAAACCCTACTCCTGCTTGATTAATATTGATGATATGGGTAGTACAAGAGTGGATCTACCACGAGATCGGAGTGGCTAAACCCTAGAAGCTAGCCTATGGTATGATTGTTGTTCGTCCTATGGACTAAAACTCTCCGGTTTATATAGACACTGGAGAGGGCTAGGGTTACACAGAGTCGGTTACAATGGGAGGAGATCTTCATATCGAATCGCCAAGCTTGCCTTCCACCCGAAGGAAAGTCCCATCCGGACACGGAACGAAGTCTTCAATCTTGTATCTTCATAGTCCGGGAGTCCGGCCAAAGGTCTTAGTCCGGCCATCCGGACACCCCCTAATCCAGGACTCCCTCACCAACTGAAATAGTACATGTGGCCTCCGTAGCTCATGAAGAAAATCCTTCTTAGCATCAAGTGTTAGAAGAATGTGAAAATTTTTAGTTTGAATGACAAGCTTCTCCTGCCCATGTTGAACCAAATGTTTTGGTTGCTCCTTCTGCTCCTCCAACAACTTCTAAATCAAATCCTCAACAGCCCCCAGTGGCTGATAAAACTACGGTCCCTATTCATCACCTGAACAAGTGTCTAATCCTTCCCCTCTACGAATATCACTCACTGTTGCATGAAGAACTTCAGATGTTGATCCTTCTGCAGCAAAATCAGCTTTGGGTCATCACTGAGACTCAGCTATTTATGCTGATGAAGTGATATCTATTGAAGATAAGCTTACATATCCTTATCCTCACGAGCGTTTGTCACTGTTTTCAATTGGCATTGGCGTCAAAGGGCCACTCTTCAATCGAAACACTCAACCTGTTTCCATTCAAGAGAGTCCATACAGCAAGCCCCACACTTTTGAATCTCCTCGGTTCTGGACTTAGGAACAGGCTACATACTATTCGTGGATTCTTTATAGGGATATTTGGTTTTATGCCCTTAGTTGTGTCCCACTCGACAGGATTGCCCCTAATTTCCAAAAGCCAGCGGTTCTGTCCAACCCACTTTGGTCGTCTTATGCTTTTACCCTTTGACCGTTTGACCATCACATTGAAAACTTCATAACTAGTTCATACAAAATCAGAAAATGCAAATAAGAGACCAAAATGTTCAGAAAAACATCACATGTATGTCAATGTCACCTGCATTAATGACAAAAGTGTTGGTAAGTGCCCATCCGAGTTGTAGCTCTTATCACACCACCAAGAACAGTAAAATCTTAAAAAGTTCAAAAAATCCAAAAAAATTGGTGTCAAAGAATGAAAAAAAAAATTAGTGCTTGCCAAGTTTCATTAGGGAATGACATTTGTGGAAGTCATGGCAAAAAAAAACAATCAACATTCCAAAATAGATTGTTTTTTTCCATGACTTCCACAAATGTCATTCCCTGATGAAACTTGGCAAGCACTTAAAACATTTGTCATTCCTTGACACCAATTTTTTCTGGATTGTTTTGAACTTTTTAAGATTTTACTGTTCATGGTGGTGTGATAAGAGCTAAAACTCGGATGAACACTTAACAACACTTTTGTCTTGAATGCAAGTGACATTGACATATAGGTGATGTTTTTCCAAACATTTTGGTATCTTACTTGCATTTTCTGATTTAGTATGAATTAGTTATGAAGTTTTCAAAGTGACGGTCAAATGGTCAAAGGACAAAAGCACAAGACGACCAAAGTGGGTTGGACAGAACCGCTGGCTTTTGGAAATTAGGGGCAATCCTGTCGAGTGGGACACAACTAGGGGCATAAAACCAATTATCCCTTCTTTATAACAGCCTCAAGATTTTCCCTCATGAGTTCTCGGATATTGCTCTGATGAGCATCGATTGTTTCAACCAAATACTGCAAGACATCAAAGACTTTGGTCTCACGCATGTTTTTGCCTATAAGCATCCATGGAACAGGGAGATTATTCTTCAATTTCATGCAACACTATATATATCCGGTGATGAATCTGACAGCACAAAGTGGATAATCGAATGGGTGACTGAAGGAAAGAGAATAAAATGCTCTGCCATCTCATTTTCATTTCCCTTGATTTGAACATGGCAAGACTGAGATTCAGGTTCATAACTTTGATGCAATCTCTGATGAAGATTTCCAATGCACAGTGGATGAAGATAAAATTTGTGAGTACAATGGTCCTCCCCTGCCTGAGCACTTGACATTCGACAATCAGACTTTGTATCATATCCTCACGTACACCCTCTATCCATTGTCTGGGATGAATACAGACAACACTAATTATAATGTTCTTCAGAACACCATCCATGCTATCTCTCAAGGACTTATATTTGATGTTGAAGATATGTTCCACCACATTCTGATGGATTCAGCTCAGTGCCCAAAAACTATCAAGGTATTTGCACCCTGGATTTAGAAAGTGTTTTACTATGCAATGAAGACCGAATATCTTGCCAAAGTCAGTCACAAAAGCTTCATTCCTCCAGTTCGTGATACGATAAAAATAATGGAAGATTTTTCCTTGGGAAAAGCACTGGTGTCAAGCCCTCCTAATTATCATCACACCTTCAATGGGCTAAAACTACCTAAGCATTATCATCAACCAAACACTCAACCTCCTTCACATCATTAAGTGAGCATGCGCACTCAACAGCTTCTGCTGAAGCATATGGCCAAAGGTCGCCAAGAGAAAGAGCACCTGGTTGCTGAACTTAATGCAGTTGACAACCGAACAAAAGTTCTGCACATGATCACAGCAGAAAACAAGAAGCGTCTCTGGAAATTGCTTCGGAAATTCTTTTCAAAGAAGCAACTGAGCCACTCTCATCTCAAAGAATTCTATGAGTATATTGACCAAGGGTTTACTGCTGAATATTTTCAAGATCGCAATACTCCACCTTTGGTAGCTCATGAACCAACTACAAATTTACTTCGGATACAGCTGTGCAAATTGCTCAACGAATCAGAAGCCACTTCACTCATTGGGAAACCTGCTGAAGGAAATACTCTATCTCGCATGACTCATCAGGCTGATCCCAATGTGCCTTCATCTTCTCAACCCCAAGCCAGTCTTGAAGGATCTGCTTCTGCCACTGACGATGAAGACATACCAGCAACATCCGAATCAGAAACTTCTTCGGGTAGTTCTTCAGGTGATGCCTCAGAGTGAATCATATTCACCTTTCCTGCAGTGATGTTATTCGTCACCTTTTCAACAATAGTTGACAAAAGGGGGAGAATCACATCGAGAGTTTTAATAGATTTGGTCTGTTGGTTTTGGTCTTCGTGTTTATTTGCAATATCTTTTGAGACTATTTATGCAACTTTATGTGCTCTGATGTAAAACTTCTGTTATGGGTTGTAATATTAATAACCCTGCATATTGCACTATATTCTCTTGAATCATTTGTTTTGCAGGTGGAATCATTGATAGAAGTCATGAATGATTGCACTAAATTCTCGTTGGATTATCTATCATCAGTGCGAACCATTACCTTGTATGATTGAAAAACCCTCCTGATACGTGATTAATTTGCAAGGAATTTCATTGTATATCAATTGACCCTGCATACATCTAGGGGGGTATATTTCATCATCGACTCAACTAACGCAAGTTCACTCTTGTTCGATTCACATTTCCTTATCTATCATCACTTTGATGATTATTTGTTTTGTCAACAACCGTCCAAAAAGGGGGAAATTGTTGGTGCAAAGATAGGCCCCTTATGTTTTGGAGTCTTTTTGACATAAACAGTGTGCCCGCCACTCGTTCCACTTCGTGTGTAGTTTGTCATCAAGATAGTGCTCCTTCATCTGCATTCTTAGAATCCAAGTGGCACTCCTGAAGAGAGCATCATTCCCTAGGAATTTTTCGCATAGGTGTGCATGAATGGACATGCAAGTGATAGCATTGGGAGCGAAACCTAGCAAGTGAATCTGTAGGATTTCATGACCTCTATGAAGAAATTTAAGAAAGGCGGACAGAGCCCACCATAGAAATACCTGGCAAAGAAGTGGAATTGGTTGTCCGCTAGATCAGCCGACCCTGCGAGGACTTCTGTAGCCGGATGGTTATCGGTCTTGCTTGACCAGACATGCGAGTATTTCTTGTTCAGATCATCGGTCGTTAGCACTAGTAGGAAGAAGGCCTTGTCCCGCCGCTGTTCCTCACTCTCGAGCTTCTTCTTCTCCGCCTTTGGGTCCACTGCCTTCTTCGCTCTCTCTGGGGCCATGGTGAGTGCGGTACCGAGGGGGTTGAGGAATGGCGCGGTGGATCGATGGCCAAAGGAGCAGCTACTCTGTTCTTGCACAAGGAAGAAGACGAAGGAAGCGGCTGCTAGATTGGAAGTGAAAGGGGTAAATGAGCAGCGCCTCTCGTGGTTTCCTTTTTATGGGGAAGGCATGAAGGCTGGCTCTTTTCCATCCTACGTGGCTATGCTTTTCATGCGCACTACCCCTAGCAGCCATTTCGTTCCACCTCTCCCACGTCCCGCATTTAATGCCTGTCGTGGGGGCATGGTAAAAGAGAAGATTATGATAGTTATTCTCTGCCACGCATGACAGTGCACTGTTTGTGCCTAGCCCAATGATGCCTCCCATGCATGCATGGCCCAGGCCCAGGGGCTCCTATCGATGTACTAAATTAGGGGTCCCTTAGTACGCCAGACTTGTGAACTGGCAGTTGCAGCCCTCCAAATGACAAGGCCTTGCCGGAGGATAACTCGACCCAAGCCTCAACTCTTTGGTACTAAGATCATGAAGAAGACCTTCAGGAAGGTGATCAAGAAGTACTAAATTAGTACCAAAGATCAAGACTCCAATTGCCAGCAAGCCAAGACCCGGCAAGCTCCTTGCGAGAATGTTCTCCCTCTCACCCTTTGGGCCGCTCCACCTCATCGACCAGCTGATGGCTTGTCAAGATTAGGTGTCGAGTAGGCAAGCGGCCTAAGGAGAGTCAATAGGACGTGTGTCAGCATGTCGCATGTAGATCAACTTTATTGACACCTTTCTGGTGGACGTGTCGAGGAGATAGTCTCATAAACATCGACGGCACAGAAGGAGAGACACCTTTTTTCCAAAGGATTGCTATTGGTCCACAGCACATTAAATGCCCTTGTCCTAGTCTAGCAAGATTAGGTTGGATAGCATTAAGACCATTTGTTCACATACATGTAATGACAATGTTACCACTATGATGACCCCTTTTTGTCTATAAAAGGAGGCACATGGCTACCTTGGCATGGGTCGACACCCTGCTCGCATTTACACAGTAGCTGCACCTTGGTCATGTTTTTTCGGCAAGCTGTGCTTGCCCCAAGTCAAACCACCCAAAGACATGAGTAGGGTTTTACGCCTCCACAGCGTCCCGAAACTGAGAAATCCTCACGAGTGTACTATTGGATTTGCTTTTTGTGCTCGTCGATCAGCCCAGCCGAACTACAAAGGGATCCTCGTCGGTCCGATAGATCGTCGTACCCCGACAATGACAACAAAATGAATAATCATGTCGTTAGAGTAATAACTAGAGGTGGTAAAATGACTCAGGATCCTCTATATCCTGAAGGTCATCCTAAAAGAACCAAGCAAGATTCTTAGTGAATTAATAATGATGCACCTAGTTCACCTAGGAAGAAGAAAAATAAAAAGAATAAAGATAGAACCTTGCATACTTCTAGTGAACCTATTATCGAAACATATTCTGAGAATCCTAATGATGTTTCTATTTTTTTATGCTGAGACATAGTTTATAATGAGCATTCACCTAGCGATGATGATAATGATGATGCTAGTAATGATCATATTGATGCTCCACCAAACAATAATAAATAATTTGATAATGATGTAGAAATAGAACCTCAAGTTGAGCTTGATGACCCACCGCCTAAAAATAAAAGCTATGATGAACGAGAGTTCATTGCTAAGAAACATGGTAAAGAAAGAGAACCATTGGTTCAAAAACCTATGCCTTTCCTAGTAAGGCTTCAAAATACATAGATGAAGAGGCCTTTAATCGCTTTGTTGAAATGCTTAGACCTTTGTATTTGAGAACACCCTTGACTGAAATTATGAAAATGCCTCAATATGCTAAGTATATGAAAGATATTGTTACAAATAAAAGGAAAATAAATCAGGATGAAATTTCTACTATGCTTGCATACTACTCATTTTAAGGAAAAATACTTTAGAAGTTAGCAGATCCAGGAATTCCTACTATATCATGCTTTATAAAAAACAATTTTGTTAGAACGGCTCTGTGTGATTTAGGAGCTGGTGTTAGTGTTATGCCTTTTTCTCTATACAAAAGACTTAAATTGAATAAGTTGACACCTACTGAAATCTCTTTTCAAATGGTTGATAAATCAACTGCAATACCCATGGGTATTTGCAAGGATGTTCTAGTTGTTGTTGCTAATGTTACTATCTTAACAAACTTTGTTGTTCTAGATATACCCGACAACGACAACATGTCGGTTATCCTTGGTACACTTTTTTTAATATTGCAGGGGATGTTATTGATTACAAAAAAAGCAAGCTCACTTTCCATGTCAACAATAATGAGCATACGGTATATTTTCCGAAGAAGCAAAACAAAGTGAATAGTATCAATTCTATTGAAAAGGTAATGACAATTACTATTGGTGATTTTGAATTCCCTCTTCTAGCTATCGAAAACAAATATCAAACTCTTATTGTTGGGACAATGCATATCCCGGTGGAGGTAACCTAGTGCTATACAAAAGTTCTTCAGTTTCATGACACTCAGAAATAGTTTGTTAATAAGACTTGATCAACCTTATTAATGAATTCTTTTTTATGCGCATGCGGTCCATGAATTCCGTAAGCACAACCTATTGTAATCCTAGTCTGCTCTCTGTTATTTATAGTTTAATAAAGTAAAATGCCATGATTATCCTATTTTCTGAATTATCTGTGCAATAAAAATGACCCAAAAATAAAAGTGACCAGAATGTCATAAAAATTTAACACATTTTTTTATCGAATATTTAAGAATTTTTGGCACTAGACACACCCTAGGGGTGCACCTACTATCCACAAGACAACCGGTCGTGCCCACCACCCTAGGCGCAACATGATGTCTTGTGGGGCCCTCAGGACCCCACTCACTTAGTACAACTCCCCACTTCTTCTTCTTCCTCCAGAAAAAATTGTGGTAGCTCTTGTTCTTGTGTTCTTGCCCCGAAAACTAAGATTTTCGATCTCTTTGATCTGAGCTAGATTTCTAAAACTGTTTTCGGGGGATTGCTCCTCGGTATGTGACTCCTCCATTGGTCCAACTAGTTTTTATTTTAGTGGATTATATTTTTCTTATTTTGCTACTGTTGGTGCCATTGAAAATGTGCTTGCATGTTGAATTCATTTGGTTCTAAGTAGTTTGAATGCTTGAATGCATGATATAACCTCTAGATGCTTATATGAGTAGTTACTACCAATTTTGTCAAGTTTTGTTGACATCTTTTTGTGGTCCAAAAAATTTAGAATGTTTTAGGAAAATAAACATGTTCAGGAGGAAGTCTTCTGGAAGCTCCTCGAGCCAAAGCTCAGCACATCGGGCAATGTCATGAGCCACACGCAAGTTCAGTGCGAGGTGCTGAGGTGAAATCATGTCAATGGCCATGCGACACATTCATGACAGGTGCCTGCATCAAGCAAGAATTCGATCAATATATTGAGAATGCCGAGCTAACCATCTTCGTAGCAGATAAGTGCACACATCATTACCACCTTACCAATTCATTCACTCTTAAATTTAAGTATCTTCCAATTTCCGTTTTATTTGATCTGATAGAAATCTTTTAGTATTTCTCTAGAATAATTCCATGATGCATGCAAAATTCCATATTGTGGTTTGCTCGCCAAACTACGGAAATCTGGTTATGAGACATTTCTTAGTGTTCTTTGCAATGGTGAGGATAGGGGTGTGACACAATCTAGAATTAGAAGTATTCAGTTTCCCTCTTTTCGTTACTTTGCAATTTTTAGTGGGAGGTGTGTTGTTGGAAAACATGATTGTGGTGCACTATGTGCTCCTGATTTGAGCATCCTTCCTGCCGCTGTACATGGAAATAGACATTATAATTTTGAGGCCATTATTGTAGGTGGGCTAAGCCAAAACACAGAGGATGGTGATTAATATGGAGGAATTTATGCCTCCCGCATAGCTATGAAACTTGAGGTATCCATTAGATCCAATGATCTATGTGATAAGTACTTGGAGTTTGAGGCAATGCAACGCCACCAGCTTATTAAGTATGAGACTCATAAATATGATTACAACTTGACATTTAATAAATACCATGATGTCTCTATTATTTTGTCTGCACCTATACTCTTTGACTTTTAGGAAAAACAAAGGCATTTTGTCTATGAGGGTGACGTCCGTGAGTACAGCACAGCAGTAGAAGCTGCTCACTTCTCTTAGTAGGCGGCAAAGAACACCGTCCCGAGCTAACATTACGTCTACTATCCTGATCAGTGGTGGTTATTACCAAGTTAGGCCAAAATCCTAGGCTTGGGGGAGTACGTACTCTCACCGACATTATATTCATGTTCACACATTCATTACAACTCTTGGTTTTCATCATTTTCATAGTATATCCATGTTTTGCTTATGCTTTCCTTTTGTGTGTTTGAAAAACTTCAAAAATCCAAAAATATTTCTTGCTCATTTTTGGTCTTTCTTTCTTGTTTAATTAGTTTGTAGTAGTAAAATAAAACCGAGAAAGATTTCTTGTTTCTTGTTTTACTGTTTGTTGGGAGTTCTTCGATGTAAATAATTTTCCTCGCTTTTTGTTTTTCTTCTTTAATTTGCTTTTCTCAAGAAAACTAAAACTCCAAAAATATTTCAATGTGTTTCTTTGAATTTCTTTTCTTTCTTTGAGTGGTCGTATGGAGAAGACTTCATAAGAATTGTTGAGTGCCTTCTTGTTGTTGACCTAACGAAGGGCCAACATTTCCTTGTCTTCTCCTTTGAATAAAGTGTTTGCAGATTTTAGCTTCGTCCAGGGCACACTTGCACTATTATTATTTTCACAGTATTGGGGCATGCAAGTGAAAGGAAATAATGACGATAATTTGATGAAGTGACTGTGGCAAAGAGAGGTTGGTATGGGCTCTTCTTGTTTTTGTTTTTGTAAATATGTTTACTCGGTAGCCCTAATCCAACATATTACGAGTAAACATGTTTGTGACGACAATAGAGATAATAGTTTCTCATGCCATGCTTAAGTAGCTAGGAGTGGATAATGATTTATCTTGAGTGTCAACATGCATTAAAATGATGATGATGTACTATGTTAGGATGCTATCCTCCTTTGAAGAATTCAAGTGGCTTGACTTGGCACATGTTCACACATGTAGTTGATTCAAAACCAATGCACCCTTTATGATATTTAAATTCAGAGTGTTTATATCCTACTTACGCTCATGTCCATTTTTAAATATTCGCAATGCATGATTATGACCATTGTCGCTCTCTAGTTGGTCTCTTCTCAATCTATTTGCTAGTCTTTGCTTGTAGTAAGCGGGAGTACTGCTTCTGCATCCAAAATCCTAAAACCCAAAGTTATTCCAAAAAGAATCCACCATATCTAGTTATACACGGTATTACCCTACCGTTCCAAGTAAATTTGCATGTGCCATCTCTGATCATTCAAATAAACATCTGTTTTGTGTTCCTATAAAGCTCATGGAGCGACGGGCCAGTCAATATCTTCGATGTTAAGTGGGTTATTCTCATTACGGGAGTTTATTCACTTGCATTTCACGAGAGAGGCTGGTGGGAGGCCCAATCCCATTAAACAAAAAATAAACAAAAATAAAACAAAACTCCCCCTAGAAAGATGATTGTTTGGAGGGAACCCGTGGATGTGGATCTCCATGGCTTGTGTTTGTATGCTTGTGGGGGAGTTAAAATTTTCATTTCTGCATGGGAACCGCCAATAATGTATTTAGCATGGAAGATGTTGAAATCCTTTGTCATAACATTGATAGGAAAGCCACACCACTCAAAAATGTATTCATATCTGTTTTAAGCTCTGAGCTCTGGCACCTTGCAAATTTCTAATTCCCTTTGTGAAGGGGCTTTCTATTTACTTTCATGTTATTTAGTTTTATTGCTGAGTCATCACCTTCTCATTAATGCACCAACATATAGTCCAGTCAATGTTGGATGTGAGCATGAATGGATCATCTACTATGAATTACAATGTTTAGTCGTTGCTTGAACTTCAAAGGCGCTCTGCATTTATGTTTTGCAGTCTCAGAAAGGCCTAGTGAGTTACCATGTTATCATATTATATCATAATTATATTGAAAAATTGTTGGCATTTTAGATATTTTATTATTCCTTGCTAGTTGATTATGCCATTGATATGAGTAAATGTGAGTTCTAAGTGTTATCATTCACATTGTTAGTTAATGATCTTTGCTAAAAACTTGGTTAGTAGTTAAGTTTATATATGGCAACATAAACAGAAGAGTTTGTAGAACTTTTTTTCTTTATCACTTTCAGTCATCAACTGGTTTGCTTAAGGACAAGTAATGAGTTAAGCTTGGAGGATTTGATACATCTCCATTGTATCTACTTTCGCATACACTTTTCCTCTTGTTTTGGACTCTAATTCACATTGTTAGTTCATTTGAATGAAACTAACCTGGACTGATGCTGCTTTCAGCAGAACTACCATGGTGTTCTTTTCTATAGAAATAAAAGTTCTCGAAATCAGGTGAAACTTTGTGGAGATTTTTTATTAAATAAATTAAAAATACTGGAGCAAAGATCTACTGGAGTGGACCCACCTGCTACACATAAGGTAATGGGGTGCACCTACCCCTCAAGGCATGCCCTGATGTCTTATGGGTCCCACCAGGCTCCTTCTGACCTAATTCCAAGCCTATAAATTCCGTCTTCATGAGAAAAAAAATAGGAGAAGAAGTTTCATCATGTTTTACAATATGGAGCCACCTCCAACTCCCGTTCTTCATCGGGAGGGCTATTTTGGAGTCTGTTTGGGGCTCCAGAGAGGGCGATTTGTCGCCGGCGTCATCATCAACCTTTCTTCATCAACAATTCCATGATGCTCACCATCGGGAGTCAGTAATTCATTCGTAGGCTTGCTGGACGTTGATGGAGTTAGATGTGATTTGTCATGTAATCGAGTCAATTTGTTAGGGCTTGATCCCTAGTATCCACTATGTTCTGAGATTAATGTTGCTATGACTTTGATATGCTTAATGCTTGTCACTAGGGCATGAGTGCCATGATTTTAGATCTGAACCCTCTATGATATCATCAATATATTTGAGTTCTTAATCCTATCTGCTTGTTGTATGCACTTGTTATTGATCTGCTGAACCGTAGACCCCAAGGTGACAGTAATTGGGATACTCTCTGGGGATGACTGTAATTCGAGGAGTTCATGCATTCACAATGTGTTAATGCTTTGTTCCGATCTCTATTGAAAGGAGGCCTTAATATGCCTTAGATTTCCTTATGGACCCCGCTACCACGGGAGGGTAGGACAAAAGATATCATGCAAGTTCTTATTATAAGCGTGTATGACTATATACGAAATACATGCCTACATTGAATTGATGAATGCGAGCTATTGTGTATCGCTCTAGGTTGTGACCATTACATGATGAATGGAATCCATACAAATATGCATCGCTGATCCAATGCCTACACTTTGCTCATATTGTCTTTGCTAAGTTACTATTGTTGTTCCCGCTGTTACAATCACTACAAAACTGCTACTGTTACTATTACTGTTACTATTGTTGTTGTTACCGCTGCTATCAAACTATCATACTACTGTGGTACTAAATACTTTGCTGCAAAGAATTAACTTTTTAGGTGAGGTTGAATTGATAACACAACTCCTAAGGCTCATAAATATTCTTTGGCTGCCCTTGTGTCGAATCAATAAATTTGGGTGAAATAATACCCTCGAAGACTATCGCGATCCACTATATTTGTGGGTCATCTCCCATGTTCTTTAAACTAAAGGGTATTGTGTTAAAACAAAATGGCTTGTATGGAGTTATGAAAGTTGTAGCGGCTTGATCAAATTCATTCATCTTTATTTGATGATACTCTGAGTAGGTGTCCAAGAAACATAGTGAATCATGTCCTGCCATGGCGTCCACAATATGGTCAATACTTGGTAGGGGGAAGGGGTCCATTGGGCAAGCTTTGTTGACATCCTTGAAATCAACACAAAGGTGACATGACTTGTCCTTCTTAGGTACCATGACCAGGTTAGCCAACCACTTGGGGTGTTATATGTCTCAGATGAATCCGACCTCTAGTAACTTGGTCAGTACCTTGCCCATAGCTTGCCTCTTCGGCTCAAAGAACCGGTGGAGTGTTTGCTTGACCGGTTTAAAGCCCTCTTTGATATTCAGGTTGTGCTTGGCAAAGTGTTTGGGAATTTCTGGCATGTCGGAACGGTGGAAGCAAAGATGTCCCAATTTTCTCGGAGAAACATATGTAATGCCTCATCCACAATTGTGTCAAGCTGTGTGCCGATGGCCATCGATTTGTTGGCGTTTGTGGATGCACTTGAAATTGGATTATTTCATCATCTGGCTTGAATGACATAGGTTTAGACCTCTTGTAAAGGATGACATTGTTTCTATCAACAGTGGCGCGCAGAGCTGTTAGCTCTTTAGCCACGAAGGCCTCTAAGGATTCAAGGGTAACTAATGATGCCTTGTTCTCGGCTTTGGGTGCTCTATCAAAGTTGCTTGCTATATTGATCACGCCATTGGGTCCCAACATCTTGAGCTTCATATAAGCGTTGTGTGGGATGGCGTGGAATTTTGTGAATGTGTCACAACCTAGAAGAGCATGGTAACCACTTCTGAAGGTAATGATGTCGAAGGTCAACTCCTCTAAGAGGTAGTTGTTGGGAGTTCCGAACACTACATCAAGGGTGATTTTACCGCTGCATCGCGCCTCCTTTCCTGGGATAATCCCCTTAAATGTGGTATAATTGGGTTTGACGCGTGATTTATCGCACTTCATCTTCTGCAGAGTTCTTCATATATGAGATTTAAACTGGTGCTACTATCTATTAAAAAAATTCATAGCAGATATCCATCTACTATGGAGTCAAGGACTAGGGTTGCCATTCCTTGTCTTGAGCCAGTCTTCGGCTGATCCTTTTACACAAAAGTGATAGGCATGTCTGACCACTTATCCGATGTCGCTACCTGATGGACATGGCTTGTCTCGCGAAGGGCTCGCTTTCTTTGGTTCCTTGAAGGATGAGTTTTGTAGATCATTAAGATCTCACATTCGTCCGAGGATATTGTCGCGCACTTATTGTGTGTGTCTGTACTATTGAGATGGTGTTCCCCTCCCTCAATAAAACAAAGTGGATGGGCATGGTTGATCCACGAGTTTATCGATCACAACTCTTGGGCCTGTTATGGGTTTCTTTCTTTTTTGCGATGGTTCTTCATCCCTGAAGCGTCGAGAGCGCTCATTCAGATATATATCCCTATTGCAGTTTGTCGTGTCAATATCGATTGAATCCCTCTACTCCTTTTGGTCCAACCAAGCGTCTTCCATTACACAAAATCTTCATACCAAGTCTGATAACTCGGAGCAAAAAGCTGCTTAGATTTCTAAGTCATAGCTATCTGGGATTTTGTTCTTGACGAACAGGAAGCGTATCCAGAATTCTTGAACTATCTCGTGAGGTTGTTGCTTGATGTAGATTAAATCCCAGACATTGGGTTGTCCCAAACTACTTGGGCAGTACTCAATGTGGGGGTGGGTGGGGTCAAAACTTTAATCCCAGGCTATTGTGGTTTTTCCGCTTCGAAGTACTCCCCCCCCCCCCGCCCGAGGTTGTAGTGCTGAGGCTGAACCAGTAGGGTTGACTTTTGAGTTCGAGCTCCTGGCTTCCTCTCATTGGTCATGCTTTCCATCCTCCATCGCTTGGTGTGTGGATTTCGAGTTTATCTGCACGTGAACATCCTCGATTGAACTAGGAGATAGAGCACGAGGCTTGGCTATGGTTTCGGGACCATCAACCTTTGACTCTTGAGAGAGAAGGGGCGTTCTGACGTCCTTGGTTTTTCGTTGAGTCGATGACTTGCGAGTATGGTGCAAAAGGTAGACCGCTTTTGGTCCAATCGTAGTCAATGTCTCCATTATTCCGAGGCAACAATACAGCGCGACATGTATGGGCCACCAAAGTCTATGCTAAAACCTATGGATACCGGGTAGGGGGTCCCATGTTGTAGGTCTAGGAACAATGGTAAAAGAGAACGAAGGGAGCCGATGTTTACCCAAGTTTGGGCCCTCTCGAAGAGGTAAAACCCTATGTCCTGCTTTGATTATATTGATGTGATGGAGTACATAGTACAAGATGATCTACATCGAGATCGTATGATGGTGTTCTAAACCCTAAGGCTGGTAATCATGTCTCTAAAGACTAAACCCCTAGGATTTTATATGCACCCGGGGTACTTAGGTTATACATATGGTCGGTCATAATATGATGGCTAGAGAGCAATCCTTGAAGTAGTCTTCAGAGGTTTCCATCTTGATCATGTAGTGGTTCGTAGCTTCGGTAATCCTTTCCTTTAGTGATCGGCGGGCCATGAGCCTGGCCCATGGACTATAGGCTGTATAGGTTAGCAGCCCTTAGTCCAGGACATTGTCACCTAAAACCCCCGGTATGTTACGTAAGCCAGGGGTCGAGGTAGTCATAGTCAATCCCTTGATACTTTACATGTACTTTGTACACATAAGAAATTGAATAAAGTCACTTCTCAAACCCATGGAATAATATGAAGTACAATATTGTGGACATGTATACAATTACATATTTGCAACAACCCAGTGGGCTGCTTGGCTGTGTGTGGATAGACTGGGCCGTGCCGACCCATACTGTAGAGTATTTAGTCTTATAGTGCATTGTGGAAGGGCATCGATGAATTGTAAAGGTTGTAGTCATCTTATCCTGTTGACTGTATCTTCTTCTTCCCCAAGCGAACTTCCTTCTTCTCTCTGAATCTCTCTGTAATTCTCTCTCAAACTTTGAGATCTCCGAACCACACCCTCGCCCTGGCAGGGAATGATATCTGTACCGTAGCATTTGCCACAATTTTTTTGTCAACTCCGCTGCGTTCGACCATTCATTTGACCCCTAATCCCTGGCAAAAGGTGTGGATTCCATCAGAAATTCGCGCAAAACACTGGTATACATGCACTGGGTTGGGACAAGTCGCGAGGTTCATCCACAATGACATCCTGGCTTCCGACACTATAGGCCCGCATGGTGGCAGTAGAGCTCATGCTAGTTGAGCTCCACCAGCTCGTGCAAGCAACGATTGCCCAGAGCAAAGTGGTCTCCGTTATGGGCATCCACAACATGAAGGGGTTGGAGGAGCTATGCATCGTAGTTGATTCGTATGCGACCTCATCGGCCAAGGCATTCGATGCACCGGTGCAGACAACAACTGTGTCCCTCAACCAAACAGGGGCGACGCTGGGGCGCCTTCTTATCTCCACCAACGGGCTCGATGCAGCTACTGAAGAGATGAAGCAGTCTCTCGGCGACGTGCTGAAGTGTGTCACGGTCCTGGAGCAAGCACCACCTCTGACTGTTCCTCCACATCAGAACATCGGGCCATCCCATCCCTCTGGACCACTAGACACACAACAATCACATCACAGGACGTAGATATGCGTGCGCATCGACCACTAAGGCTCACCCTGGGCCATGGTGAGCACATCTCGTCACACACCCCTCCCTATGAGGATTTTTCTGTTGAGCATGATGAACTAGAATATTCTCCAAATTCTCGCTCAAATTCTGCTTACGGTCGTTCCAATACTTGCATTCCTCATTTTGATTTTCCCAAATTTGATGGCGGCAACCCACGGTGGCGGAAACGTCAGTGTGAGAAGTATTTTCGCATGTATTCCGTTCAGCCAAATCTCTGGGTCGCCACTATGCACTTCGCTGGCAATGCAGTGCTCTAGCTCCAAACATACGAGGCTATGCACAATATCCAGAGTTGGCCCAAATTGTGTGTTGTAGTGTTTGCAAAATTTAGTCGACAGAAGTACTCTAGACACATGAATACATTCTTCACATTGCAGTAGACTAGTTCTGTAGATGAGTATGCACACCAGTTCGAGGAGTACATGCATAAAATTCTGATGTCTCTTCATTCTAGTGCAATGGGTGGCCACTCGGGCTTTCAAGCCACTTATCGAAGGATCAAGGCCCTTTTCTCTTGGCCTGCTATGAAATAAGGCATACAACAATATGTTAAAGACTGTCCAATCTATGAACAAGCAAACGTGGAGCATATCGAGAAACCTGGCTTATTTAGTCATCTGCATATTCATACAGAAGCATGGAATGTGATTACTATGGATTTCATCAGCGGCCTACCTAAAATTAAGAGTTATGACACTATTCAGTCATTGTGGACAAATTTGCAAAATATGGGCACTTCATTCCCATGTCCCACTCATTTACTACCTTCACAGTGGCTCAGACTTATTTAGATCATGTATACAAACTCCATGGCCTTCCTCAAGTCCTGGTCACAGATCGAGACCCACTATTTACAAGTACTGTCTCACAAGAACTCTGTAGGTTGACTGACACAAAGATGAGAATGAGTACAACAAACTATCCTAAAACTGATGGACTGTCTGCGAACTTAAATCAGCGCCTGGAGACTTTTCTGTGTTGCATGGTTCATTCAGCTCCCAAAAAATGGGTCTACTTGCTATCTCAAGCTGAGTACTAGTACAATACTAATTACCACTTCGGTTTGAAAAAAAAACATTTTCAGGTGTTATATGGCTACAAACTGAGGCACTCGGGCATTGCTAATCTGCAATCTTCAACATTGAATGATCTGACTACTTGGCTAGCAGAGCGCAATGCTATGACCACTGCTATATGTGAACACCTCTTACGGGCACAATAATAGATGAAGACTCAAGAGGACAAGCAGCGTTCTGACAAAGTTTTTGAAGCGGGCGATTGGTGTTTTTGAAATTCCAGCCTATATGCAGTAGTCTGTAGCAAGGCGCACTAATCACAAGTTGGCTTTCAAATATTTTGACCCTTATCAAGTGCTCGAAAGAATTGGAGAGGTTGCCTACCGTCTACAACTTCTGGCCTCAAGTAAAATTCACTTAGTTGTGTATGTTTCCCTACTGAAACCAGCCGCAACACCTGAGGAGCAGACACCTACATCAACATCGCTATAGTATGCTCAAGTGTGCCTGCCATGGCCAAACCATGTCAGGTCCTAGAGTCTTGGCTAGTACGCTTTGGAGAACGCACCAGGAAGCAGTTCAAGGTTGTCTGGAGTGGATTACCGACGACGGTGGTGACTTGGGAATGGACGAGTGTGCTATCTGAACTAACGGCAACTTGAGGACAAGTTATTTTCAAGGAGAGGGGAGTGCAACAACCCAGTGGGTTGTTGGGCTGTGTGGGGACGGACTGCACCGTGCTAGCGTGTACTGTAGAGTATTTAGTCTTGTCGTGCCTTGTGGAAGGGCACCGATGAATTGTAATAACTGTAGTCATCTTATCCCCTTGATTGTATCTTCTTTTCCCCAAGTCAACTTCCTTCTTCTCTTTGAATCTCTCTGAAACTCTGAGATCTCTGAACCACACCCTCCCCATGGCAGGGAATGCTATTTGTACCGTTGCATTTTTTTTTCTAAACTTGTCACACACATCTGAATATCTAAGAACTTAAAAATGGAAATTATATAAGGAACAAACCTTGCCGGTGACCTAGAACATTTAATTTGACAGCTCGACCCTGAGTGTTCTAAACGGACCTGCTTGGTTAGTGCCCGTCGGGAAAAAGTAGTGCGTGACCACTGCCTGAGATGTTGAAGAAATTTTCCTGGATAGGCTAGCTTGTGACATGTGTGTGTGTGTTGGTGCCTGTTTGGATAGTAGTTTTAATATAAGTCAAATACGATGTGGTCCAAATAAAACATGAGTAATAGTACTATGAGAGGTCTTGGTTGTCAGGACGCGTCTAGTGGGCGGCCCGCTGCCCACTAGTGCGATCGAGTGGCCAGCCCAAAAAGGTAAGCCATGTCCTCCCATGGTACAAAAAAGGAAGGGGACAGGCTGCCACCAAACCTGATCGAGCGGCCCGCACCCCACGCTCCCAGCGCCTCCCACGCCCGCTTGCCCCCACGTCCCAGCGTACCTACCCAGCACCCCCACGCCCCACGTACCTACCCAACGCCTCCCACGCCCCATGCTGCCTTCTTCTTCTTCACGAAAGAAACGGATCCAAGTCCTTCCTTCCTCCTCCTATACAGCCGCCATGGGAGAACCAAAGTAGAAGAAGGATCTGCTTGAAAAAAGAAGATCTAAGGGCAGGGTGGTCAGAGCCATATCAGGCAACAACATCAAGTAGGTAATCCCCCTCTGCCCCTCTTCACTTCCCCCCTTTTTCTGCTGCATATGTAGGCATATGTAAACCCCCTTCTCCATGGATCTAGGACAAATCGATGGAGAAGGTGCTTCAAAAAAGAGGTGAATCTGGCACATCACACCAGCCTACTTGATGTTACTGCTGGATGTGTTAAACAAGCCAAAAACTACTTGATGCATGCCAAACAAGTTTCTCCCACCTGGATGTGTTAAACAAGCCAACTAAAAATGAGTTCTCTGGCCAATTAAAACATGATTAAAGCCAACTCAACAAGCATTGTAGCCAAAAACTAAACATGCATTCTACCAACTTGTAGTTATTGTTTGCAAATGAACAAATTGACTGTCCAATAGATATGTGCAATGAAAAATTCTTAAATGTGCAACTGAACATGCATCCCAGCCAATTGAACCTATATTTTGGCAACTCGGCATGCATGCTAGCCAAAACTAAAACATGCATTGTACCCCACGTGTACTCGGCATGCATGCTAGCCAAAATTGTAGTATATGTGCAAATAAAAACATGTTTTCCCAACTAAACATGCATGTTGGCCAAAACTAAGAAAATGTATCCTGGCCAACTGAGACATCTATTCTAGCCAACTGAATACATTAACTGTCCAACTGAACATGCATGTTGGCCAAAAACTAAAATAAATGCAACCTGGCCAACTGAGACGTCTATTCTAGCCAACTAAAAACATTGAATGTCCAACTGAATATGTATGCTGTCCAAGTGGAAAAATGCATCCTGGCAATTGAGACATCTATTCTAGCGAAACCAGAAATCTGTAGTGCGACAGCAAAAACACAAGAACTTTTGTCCATGGCTAATGAAGCCACAAAACATATTAACATATTCACGCATATAATCTTGTCCCACACATATATTCTGGTCCCACACCTATTGCAAAGATATAGTGGAAAAATATGTTCAATATACCGGAACTAAAAACATAACGGTGATGAAAATATATAACTATAATCTGTCCTCCAATTCTTCTTTCTTGTTTCACCTGGATTTTCCGTCTCAAATGTAACATCAAATTATGTGTAGAAAAATCTGAAACAGCTCCTTGCCAACATAGAAAACCTACACATCATTGAAACAAAACAAAGGGAAAAAGTCAGAAAACTCTGTAGTAAAAAGAAGTCATGCTCTTGCCAGCTATTTACTGCAAACTGTGCAACTAACATAACAACTATGTGCAAACAAAAAAATTCATAACTGTTATAATAAAGATTATGCTACAGTCATGTTGCTTTTAGAACTAATATTGTCACAAAATGGTGTGCAACTGCCTATTTACTAAGTTTTTAGGTTGTTCGAAATACTCTTTTCTGTGGTTACCAATAGATGACATCAATTTCTACTTTTTTATATGTGCAGGGAGTGTGTGGCAGCATCCAAAAAAAGGAAGAAAAAATGCTTGATCTCAATGAGTTGCCTCCTGATCTCAATGAGCTTCCTCATGATACGGATCAGCAGCAACCCAGCATGCAACAAGGAAAATGGACAGAAAATGGTCGATCTGTTTACTACACGCAGGCAAGTCATGATGGTAACCCTATGGGCCATGACAATGTGGCAGGCCAGTCATCAGACCGTGGTGCCCCTGTAGTGGTGTCTTTGCAGTCAGAGAGCCATGCTCTAGATGACACGGGAACCGAGGCAAATGTTCCTGGTCCAACCAGGACTGAGCTAGGAGCTGGGGCTGTTGACGGAGCTGTCCAAGGAGAAGAAGGAGAGGATGGGGCTGGTTCTCAACCTATGGAACCCTATGTTGGCATGAGGTTTGACAACCTTCAAATTGCTAAGGATCACTACAACAGCTACGCACTACGGATGGGTTTCTCTATCAAGATGAACACATCTAGACGGACACCCTGCACCAATGAATTGATAAAACAACAGTTTTGCTGCAACAAGTTCAAGAAGCCCAAAGCTGATGATGGAGGAGCCGAGGCTCCTCCTATCCTGGACCCTATTCCAGATCCAAAATCTGTTGACAGTGATGAGGAGATGGAAGTAGAACCTCCAATATTTGCTGAAGAGGAGGCTGGTACTAGTAAGAAGAAGAAGAAGCGCAAACGCGAGATAATAAAGCAGACTCGGTGCAAAGTGAAAATGTTGGTGAAGCTGATAGATGGGCGATGCGAGGTGACGCACTTTGTTCGGGACCACAATCATCCGCTCGTGAACAAACCTTCATTATCCAAATACTTGAGATCCCACCAAGGCATCTCACCTGATGAAAAGGAGTTTCTGCGCATCTTGTATAACTGCAACTTGACTACAGGTGTGGTGTTTTTCTATATCCCTTAAAGAATTAAGTTTTCCTCTAGGCAGTCCAGTGTGCAACTGTTATGGTACTACTGTGCAACTGAAATGACTTAACTATGCAACTGGTGTCCAACTTCCCATGCTGTTTGTATATCACTTTTGGTGCTTGTTGTGCAACAAGATTGTCTTTACTGTGCAACTACACAATGTCATGTATGCAAAAGGTGCAAAAGTGTTTTTAAAAAGGTGCAACTAGGTGTCCATTTCCTGCGATTATCTTCTGTGCCAACACATGTCCTATTACTGTGCAGCTGGATGTGCGCATTCGTGCAACTAAAAAAGGATATACTATTTGTTTTTGTATTATGCAGGACGTATGATGCATGTAATGGCAGAGTTCTATGGATCTGAGATGATGGTGCCATTTGGACCAAAGGCAATAACAAATCTTTGTACAAGTTTTCGTAGAGATGACACAAAGGAGGGTGATCTGATTGAGACAATTGCACACTTCAAGGATATACGAAAAAACCGATCCAAACTTCTTCTATAAGGTGAAATATGATGAAGAGGACAGAGTTGTCAACATATTTTGGGTGGATGGCTTAGCTTGAAAAGCTTATGCGGAGGCGTACCACGATTGCATATCATTTGACACCACCTACATGACCAACATGTACAATATGCCGTTAGCGCCCTTCATAGGAATAAACCGACATGGCCAATCTTTCATGCTGGGTTGCGCGTTTGTGATGCAGGAGTTGGCATCGAGCTTTGATTGGGTCTTTGGTGCATTCCTAGAGGCTATGGATGGCAGACCTCCTGACAACTTCATCACCGATCAGGATGGTGCAATGAGGCAGTCAATATAGAGCATCTTTCCAACCACCGTGCATCGCTGTTGTCGATGGCACATCATGAAAAAGGCTCAGGAAAAAGTTGGTTGGCTATTGTGCCGGAATCCAGGACTCTCTGATGATTTCAACAAGTATGTTGACTTCAGCTTCACTATAGACGAGTTTGAGCAGAATTGGGCTGGGTTAATGGTGAAGTACGAGGCTATGACACACACACACTTTGAGAAGTTGTACGAATACAGGTCAACTTGGGTGTCGTGCTACTTCAAGCACAGGTTCTTCTCGTTCCTACAGTCTACATAGCGTAGTGAGGGGTTCAACGCCATCCTGAAAAGATATGTGAACCCACACAACTCAATGCTGAACTTCGTCAAGCAATATGAAAAAATCCAGAACCACATCCTTGCCAAGGAAGGCTGCAATGATTACAGGATAGAACACCTTGAGATTGAGCTGTGGTCCAACTTCCCAATAGAGAAGCAAGCTTACAAAACCTATACTAGGGACCTTTACCACAAGTTCAGAGAAGAGTTTGAGCTAATTGGACGTTATAATGCATTCCAAGTTGGTGCTGATATATTTGAGCTCAGACCGAACCAGGAATTTGTTGCCAAATATGGTTCTCGAAACTACTTGGTGCAGGCAAGGGTGGAGGAGGGTTCCTATTTGTGTGAGTGTTGTAAAATGGACAAGGACGGCATCCTCTGTTGCTACATCCTCAAGGTGTTCACCCATATTGGAGTTGATGTCATACCGGAAAGGTACCTGCTAAGACGGTGGACACCTACTACTGTACCTAGTGCGCCAAGGACTGGTTATGAGCAACCGGATGAAATGCCTCCTCAGTCAAAGAAGCAGATAAGGGAGAGGAACATGATATACGATTTTCGGAAACTAGCAAAGTTTGCGAGTGGTTCTGATCCAGCACAAGCATATGTGCGCAGCACGTACAGAGATCGGCCACCTGAACAAGTCCAAGAAAAAGAAAAAAAACACTGTTGCCACGGGGCCATCAGATGATGGCAACCCTCGAGAACCTCCTCCACCTCCAGGAAGCAATCAGGGGGCTCATTATCCAGGTAATTACCTGCCCTAACTCCTGATCTAACTAGGTGTGTAACTTCAGTTGCACACATCATTGTGCCAAGTTGCACACATCTTGGTGGCCAGTTGCACAGAAACAGGCTGCCTAGTTGCGCATGCTGTGTTAGTTCAAGCATCGAGATAACACAACTAACTTGTTTTTCCTGTTCTGGATATAGATGATGTCAACCCTCAAGGACCTCCTCCACCTCCTGGCTGTACACGGCATCCTCTGCCACCTCCTCCCCCGCGTGCTCCTCCCAATGGCCCTACAGGCAGCACTCAGGGGGCTCATCGTCCAGGTAATTACCTGCCCCAACTCCCCATCAAACTAGGTCTGTAACTCCAGTTGCACACATCATGGTGCTCAGTTACACAGAAACATGCTACCTAGTTGCACACGCTGTGTTAGTTCGAGCAGCAAAGATAACACAACTAACTTGTTTGTCCTGTTCTGGCTATAGGTGATGCTAACCCTCAAAGACCTCCTCCCCCGCTTGGCCCAACTAGCAGTGCCCTGCGTGCTACTCCCAATGGACCTATAGGCAGGACTCAGGGGGCTCATCACCCAAGTAAAATACCTTCCCCAACTCCCAACAAAACTAGGATGTGTGACTTCAGTTGCACATATCATAGTGCCCAGTTGCACAGAACAAGCTGCCTAGTTGCATGTGTTGTGTTAGTTTGAGGATCAAGCTAAAAATCTAACTTGTTTTTCCTGTTCTGCCCATAGGCGATTACAATCCAAGTACCATGACGGGTCGTGCTACTATAGGTGTTTTTTTTCAACTTAACTTGCACACAGCAACCAGTTAGTTGCACAACATGGGCTGTGTGGTTGCAGAGAACATCAATACTGGTTGCACAACAAAAAAATACTAATTTTTTTATATGATTATTACACAGGTGATCGTGATGGTCCTACTGCCCCGTTGGAGGCTGCATCCCCTGCACAAGCTTCTGATGATTTTGTGCCCAGGGATCCTCCAAGGTCTACTACAAAGGGTAGGGCAAAGAGTCGACGGTACAAATCGGCGCTGGAGCTACACCCAAAGAAGAAAAACAAATGCAGCCAGTGCCAATCTACAGAGCACACTACTGGTGTGTGTCCACTCAGGCTACTGTGATTCTGTTTCATCGTTTGTAACTTTGAGACAAAAAAGAAAAAGAATGATGTTTTTTAGCAATGTTGGGACCAAGTGGACACATTCAGCATCTATGATTTCTCTTTATCTAATTTATGCTCATTGAATTAGTTCATGCACTGTGTAAACAAGGTTGCTATTTGTGCCTTTGTTGGCAACTGGTTAAATATTTAGTTCTTGAACAATTGTATGTCCAGTGCTCTTAATGTATCAACAAAAGTGATGATATTGACTTGCAAACGGAATTACTACTAGTGTGCAACTACAAAATCTGCATAGAAGTTGTGCAAACCAACAACTTCCTCCATGGAGCAGAGAAAGAAAAAGAGTACTGACCTAGTCCTTGTCGTATCTCAGCAACTTCCTCCATGGGGCGGTGTTGTGCACGCTGATGACCCAATCATATGCCAGCTTCTTCCTAATGTTGAGTACTTCCTTGGGTTCGTAGTTGGGCAGTTGGCTATCGTTCCACTCAGTGGCGTTAAGCAGTGCGAACAGCCCACACTCATTACTGTGATGGGCAAGAAAGAAAATTTGTCACATAAAATTAAAACCAATAAAGATAATGCACTCTGTGCAACTGCTTATGTTCTACTGTGCAACTGTTTATGTTCTACTGTGCAACTGCTTATGTTCTACTGTGCAACTGTTTATGTGCCACTGTGCAACTGCTTATGTGCCACTCTGCAACTGGCTATATAATCCATTAGAAACTCATAAAAATGATAAACAGATTGCAGACTAGTACTGTGTCTTAAAAATCTAAAGATTGCACATGTAGAAAAATTTAAAAACTACAAAATGATGGTAAGAAATTGAGAAGAGAGCCATGCTTATTGTCTTACTTGCCGAGTTGCTTATGTACGTCAATGTCAATAATCTGGAAGTGCTCGATGCTGAACTTTGGGTAATGCTTCCTCCATAGCTGGCGTACTGCCCACGCGATGGTAGAGGCGGTGGTCATCAGCTCAATGTTGTCCAGCGTCCTGTTTGAGTCAAGAACTTTGAAGCGTCCGTCCCTCAAGTTAACATTGAAGACCCAATAATGCCTCCCTCCCTCCTTATCGGTTACATCATCGCACTCGAGCACCGGCAGCATGACCTGCAAGCGTGAACGATTTCAGACACAGATACAGGCTGTAGCTAAGAAAAAACAGTAAAAGACTTGGTCAAGTTAAAAACAGGTTGCAACAAGTATGTGCCAACTAACAGATGTGTCATGTGCAACTGAACATGCTATGGGTGCCAACTAAAAGAGATGGATCATGTGGGCACAACACTCACCAAGTCCTTCTTGTCGAGACGGTTCTTGTAATCAAACTTCTTGTTTCTCTCATTCACGTTGTGGGTCCCTGCTGTAAATTCATCTGCAGAGATTATAAAGCATGGCTCAAACTCCTTAGTAGATGAAAGGCCTCCCTTAATTGGTCAACAAAAAAGTGCTACAGAACAAAGATGAGGGTAAAGAAGGTTTTGGAAAAACTTACAGAAAACCTCAGTGGCATAACAACCTTCTTTGACCCTTCTGGTAAGTTCCCCATGCTGTGTAAGATTCCAGTCTCAATAACAATTTTTGACAGCCATTGAACTGGCTTCATCGAATCAACTAACTCCTTTAAAGAAATGTAGAAATCACCATACCTGATTATCTCAGGGCTGAATTTTTTTTTGAAAGCAATAAAAAGACAAGTTAGCTCGAAGGGTCACAGCAGCAAAAAAAAATGTGCATGAAATTGAAAACAGAAAAGTGTGCAACTAAAAGCCCTGTTCTGTGCAACATGCTATGCTTTCTGTGCAACTAAGTGGATGGTCCTGTGCGACTGAAAAAGATATGTATGTAGGCCATGGGGAGTTAGTTTACCTGGTAGCTTCATCATTTGCTCCTTCGTGATGCCTAACCCAATACAAGAGGGCAGTGTAAAGCTTGTTCACTGCCTCATTGGAGCTGAAAGTCTTCTTCTTGTTGTAGTCAATGAATGGAGACCTTTGAGATGTTGCTGGCCTTATTACCCTCCTCTGTCTTCGTGCAATAGGTGGTCCCGAAGAACTGCTCGTGCCAACTTCTGGTTCTACGCATATCGGGGTGTGGCAATTCTCTAGTGATCCAACATCTAGCTCTTGAGCTATTACCTTGCCAACATCAGCAGCAGCGCATCCTTCATTCACAGCTGCTGGGTCCAACTCACACTCATCAATAGAAATCACACCGGCTTTCGCTGTTTCTACTGCTAGAGCAGGTGCTGGAGCATGACCATCTATGCCGAGGTTAAAAGATGGTGCATCACAGAACCCGTCACCATGATAAGACTTTGATCTTCGTATGGTTCAAGGACCAGGGCATCTCCTTGCGGCACAAACATGGGTGCATCGTTCACTGACTTGGTTCACGATAGTGTTGTAGTTGGCGGCCTTGGAGGCTTGCACCTACTTATAATCTTGAACACCTCCTCTTCTATTAATGGTTGCTGAAAGCCAACTCTTGGTGATGGAGGCTTGCTTGGCTGCTGTGTGCTGGCTCTTGGGGACGACAATTTGGTAGTAGGATCACCTCCTTTTGTGTTTGGCATTGAATCATCTCTATGAGTAGGCACCTTGGGGCTTGCAGTTGCAGTGGTGCCTTCATGAGCAGTTGTGGTGGTTTTGACTGTGACCACGCTGCTAACTGACACATCAGTTGGCACACTGGTATTTGTAGTTGGCATCTTTCCAATCAAAGTTGGCAGCAACCTAGCAGAACTTGGCACCCCTGCATCAATGGCTGTGGCTCGCAGTTCTCTCTCGTCTCTGAACCCCAAACCTCCTGTGGCCTGTTCCCCTTTGTGCCCCTGGCAAACTTGACAATCTTTTGCTGCTTAGGTGGTTTTGGTGGGACTGTTGAAAGGGGAGTCTTCCCCTCGATCTGTTGAACTCCTGTGATGGTGGTTGGCTCTCTGCTCACTACAGTTGGCATATCAGTTTGAAGCATAACTTCTTTGACCATATTTACTTCAGCATCTGCACTCACCATCTTCTCCTTGGTTTGAGGCAACTGCCGATTCTTCTTCATTGAAACTGCTTTACGCTTCTGGACCACATGAGGGTTTGCCATGGATGTTGCCTTGCTCTTGCCGGAGCTTAGGTCTGGAAGCTGCTTCAAATATTCCTTGTATTTTTCCTTTGAATGAACCCAGTCAAGACCCTTTCCTGCTTCCTCCATGTCAATTTGATTCTTTTCAGGTACACTTGATAAAAACAGGCTCTTGTCAGTGGCAAAGTTGATCTTCTCACACATATCTTGGTCGCTAAAATCTGGCACGGGAAAGGTGGTTGGCAAAGCTGGCTTCAAGTTGTAGAGCTTGAACATATCAATGTTGTCCTGAGACTCTGCTTCGTCATTTTTCTTTGACTTTGACAAATCCTTGCCCTTCCAGCAAGTTTTGTTAATTAACACCTGTAGTGTGCTCCTGCTACTCAATGAATTGTTGCTGCTGGCAGGGGTGGCAGAAGTGCTAGTCCTCCTGGATGCATTGCCGCCTGTATCACCAGAACCAGGGGTGTTGTCATCATCATCGTCATCGCTGCTGTCGCTGCCTCCATTGGATCCCACTTTATCATCACCATAACCATCCTCGTCTTCTTCATCGTCATCTTCTTCCCTCTCACTGCCATCAACTGCTGCGCCTTTGTCTTCTCCCCTCTCACTACCATCAACTGCTGCACCTTTGTCCCCGTCCACCTCTTTGGCCTCACCTTCTTCTTCCTCCTCCTCTGCCTCACTATCTTCTTCCTTGTCCTCCTCCTCTCCTTTGTCCTCTTATTGTTTGTCCTCCTCGTCCTCCTCCTCCTCTGCATCTTCTTCATTGTCATCCTCATCCTTGTCCTCCTCTTCTGATTCATCCGCATCTATGTCGTCATCATCGTCAACATCTATCGCTGCTTCCATTTCCTCATCTTCTTCTGACTCATCCTCAACAAATTCTTCTTCTTCTTGTATAGTTGACCCCCGTCTCTTTCTTTTTGGAGCACGACATGATGCCCCGGTTTGCATTGATGGTTGCTGTACGTAAGGATCAATATTCGGTTCCTCGTCATCGATCTTGGCAACTGCTTCAATGAAGGTGCCAACCTGTTGAGTTACAGCCTTGCACATGTCATTGACCACTTCCGCAATCTTTGCATTTTTATGCATCAACAAAAAAAAAGATTCAGTACTGATTTAGTTAGAAAAAAATAAAAAGTAAAATGTTTGTAACTGACCATGATGTGATAAGCAAAAACCGACTAATACACACTTTCTGGCCAACTAAAAACATGATTCTAGCCAACTACACATGCACTGTGGCACAAACTAAAAACATGCATTCTGCCAAGTTGATGTCAATGGTTGTAAACGAACACTTTGACTGTCCAAAAGAACATGTGCAACTATAGAAGCTTATATGTGCAACTGAACATACATCACAGCCAACTGAATCCTGTATTCTCGCAACTACAAATGTTATACATGTCCAACTGAACATACATCCCAGCCAAAAGAAAATGTTGGTAAGTGGTACAAATTTCTGTATGCAAAACACTATCCTGCGGATTGTAGGTTATTGGTAACTTGGATGCCACGAATGCTTCAGCTTGCAAAATTCCACCAAACAGTGGTGTCTGCTCCGTGCCTCTATACTCCTCTTTAAGCTGATGTAAAAAAAGAGAAAAAGAAAAGAACAAGGTTATCAAAACAGATTTGTGTGTTGAATGAAACCAAACATTATGTGCAACTACAACAAGATACTGGGGTAGACAATTCGACTATACATATATGCAACTGAACAAAGACACAAAAACTGTGCAACCCACATGGCACCTAAAAAAAGTTTCTGCCAACTGATGCCGCACATCTGTGCAACAAGATTAGTAAAACTGTGCAACTTAAAAAGATGGTGTGCCAATTTAAAATGAACATGTGTGTAGATGCCAAACTTAAAGCTACAAGTTGTGCAACTACATGCATTGTTGTGCCAACTGATGACAGTTTTTTGTGCAATTTCCAAAAAAAGTGACCAGACATCAAAAGAACATAAAAAGAAGAAACTGTTGGAAAAAAACAAAGAGAACTCACTTGTAATTTGCCGAACACACCAGGAGAGATGGTATCCTTCTTGATCACCTTGGCAATTAGAGTACTATCCCATGCATTCGATCGAATCACGCAGTTGCTTACTGGGATGTCATGGACAAGCGCATCAAGGTATAGTATCTTCACCAGACCCAGCAAAAGAAAAGCCAAGTTCAGTTATTATTATGAGTATTTCAGCAAACTATAACTACACAAAAAGAACAAGAACAGATGGAAGTGGTCGTTTTCACTAACCGTCAAGTGATACAAGCAGCAGCAGACAGTTTGCTTCTCCTGGTCCATGTTCCGGAAAGCTTCGTTAATGTGTTCTGCTACAAAAAGGCAGATGTTTGTGTTCTTGAGGTTTTCATGATCTAGCACGAGTCCGTAGCACTTTGGGTTGAGCTTCAAGGTCGTGGTTGGTGCTAAGAAAGTGCTGAAGGCAACCGCAAGACATGCCATAAAGAATGTGTCATCCGTTCTTCCCCCCATATCCTTAATCATCGTGGTCCATGTACTGATCTGGGGATGAGAAGTTCCAGTTATGTTGAAGGTCTCTCTGAATCTCCTAGTTGTATCCTTGTCAACTTTTAGACACCTGTTAGGAAGATCAAATACCCTTTGATCACTGTCAGCATCGACACGGATCCTTCCCCTTCCTGGGAAAACCATTTCAGAGGTCTGTGGCTGGTAGGACTACACCAGGAACTTAGTGAGGTCCGCTGGAAGTGTGTCTGATAAGTTCAATAGCCCCCCGAACAACCTCGAAACTAGCTCTGACTTCTGTGGTGGGGTTAGAGAGGCGTTGAAATTTGCAAACCACGCTGGTGATGCCCTTATCCTGCCCGCTTGTGATGGTCGCTCCACATCTTCCCCTGCAGCCACCTCAAGTCCTTCACCACTGGCCTATTGATGAGAATATAAAAACATTAAGAAAACATTAAAAACAAGAGAAAAAACAAGAATGAAAAAAATGTAGCAATCATCATTTGGATTAGTATTGGAAAAAGCTATATATTCATAAAATGGATCATGCCAACTAATATGATGTATTTGTGCAACTAATAAAGATCATGAGGACAACTGAAGACTGCCAGTGTGCAACCTTCAAAAAAAACTAAGAAAATATATGATACCTGGCAACTACAAAAAGTTCTAGCGGATGTGCAACAATAAGAAATGATATTGCAACAAGATAACAGCAACTAAAAAAGGTTTGCAAGGAACTATTCAATAGCTCATAAACACACACAAAAACCACATACCTCGGCATCTGTTGCGGAAGATGCGACAGCTCCTCTAGCAACTGCTGCCTGCACACAAAAATGACCAGTGATGTCAACTATAAAGAAGCCAACTTGTCAACTACAAGATGTCAACTAATGCCAACTAATGTCAACTGTATTTAGATCAAGATGACTAGAGATGTCAACTACAAGGTTGTTATTGACAAACTAAAAACAAAAATGGTGGTGAGAACTGCTGCATAATTTCATCAGCGTCTAAAAAGCGAGAAACACTTATATTCGAGAATTTACTTACCCTAGAAGATGACTCAACTCCCTTTCCAAGTGTTGCACGTCTAGTCCGCTTTACAACATGGAACTGATCAGCATCCTAAGAAAAAATAAAAAACATGAGCATGGGAAAAATAAAAAAATGTTATATGGCCCAAACAAAACGGAAAAATGGGCTTGTGCCATCAGCATGCCACTTACCTCAACATCCTCTCCCTGCTCAACACTCCGCGCAGGTTGTGACGCCCTGATAATTACGCAACAGTAATCCCACGTTAAGGATGCTGAATCACCATGATTACTGTTGTTAATCTCGTGTTAGTTCGAAACCGATTCAAATTCAAAATTCAAAATCAAGCAAACAATAGAAGTTTTCCAATATTAGAACTAAAATGTTCAATAAATAGTAGATAAATCAGAGGCTAGGATAAAATTGTAAACAACATTATTAAAATTTGATAAGTCATTTAAACAACCTCAAACAGTGGCTCAATACATTATTTAATAACCTTTTAATTAATTCTAATCTAATGTGAAAATGGTATTTCACCTAGACTAGTTTTTGGTGCTAGGATCTAATGCACTGCAATTTATGAGCTAGCTCCCATATTTTATAAAAATCAATTAGGTGCTAAACATTTTTGAAAAACAGAAAAAGGATAAATAAAAATAAAAGAAATAAAACAAAGCAAAACAAAAACGACCCCCCCCCCGGCGCTGGGCCTTAGCCCAGCTGGCCATCCAACCAGACCGGCCCAGACTTGGCCTATATGGCCCCCTCACCCAGTGACCTAACCAAACCCCTCCCACACGATCCC
>NC_041387.1:256834637-256841999 GCF_002162155.2 Triticum dicoccoides
CCGGTCCGCCCCCTCGTTCGGGCGCCGCCCCGTTAAGCACCACCGATGCGCCCGCTAAGGCCTTGGGCCCATGACACGAGGGGCCCACGCCCCAGAACGTTTTAAATAAAAAAAGAATTAAACATAAAAATAAATAAAAATAAAAAATATCAATTAATTAATTAACTTAATTAATTCTATTTAAATTAACTAATTAAGAATAGTTAACCTAATAACTAGTTAACCTAATTAAGTACTGTTAATTAGCTAAACAGTCCCAAACAGGTGGGACCCACCTGTCAAGTTGACCAGGTCAACGGTCAACGTTGACTGCTGACATCGTGCTGACATCATGCTGAAGTCATAATTATCATTTTCTAATTAAATTAATTCTCTTAATTCTAGAAAAAGATAAAATCCTTTTTAAATTAATATAAAATAAACCGTAGCTCGGATGGAAAAACTTTGTACATGAAAGTTGCTCAGAACGACGAGCCGAATCCAGATACACAACCCGTTCATCCGCCACGCGTCCCTAGCATAGTGAACCTGCAACATTTCACCTCCGCTTCAATTGTCCGAAAACGTGAAACACCGGGGATACTTTCCCGGATGATTCCCCCTTTCGCCGGTATCACCAACTACCGCGTTAGGGCACACCTAACCCGACTCATTGTCATGTCATGCATCGTCATGCTTATGTTTGCATTGTATTTACTGTTTCTTCCCCCTCTTCTCTACGGTAGACTACGAGACCGTCGTTGTTGCTGCCCAGTTCGACTACGGGGTTGACGACCCCTCCGACTTGCCAGAACAACCAAGCAAGCCCCCCCCCCTTGATCACCAGATATCACCTATTCTTCTCTCTACTGCTTGCATTAGAGTAGTGTAGCATGTTACTGTTCGGTTACTCCTATTTCTGTTGCATAGCCTATCATTGTTGCTACATTCATTGATACCTTACCCGCAATCCTAAATGCCTAGTATAGGATGCTAGTTTATCATCACTGGACCTACATTCTTGTCAGTCTGCCTTGCTATACTATCGGGTCATGATCACTCGGGAGGTGATCACGGGTATATACTATACACATATACATACTATACAGATGGTGACTAAAGTCGGGTCAGCTCATTGAGTACCCGCAAGTGATTCCGATGTGGGGGCTGGAAGGACAGGTGGCTCCATCCCGGTAGAGGTGGGCCTGGGTTCCCGACGGTCCCCGGCTGTTACTTTGTGGCGGAGCGACAGGGCAGGTTGAGACCACCTAGGAGAGAGGTGGGCCTGGCCCTAGTCGGTTCCCGCGGTTACATCAATTAACACATTTAACGAGATCTTGGTATTTGATCTGAGTCTGGCCATTTGGTCTATACACACTAACCAACTACGTGGGAAAGATATGGGCACTCGACGTCGTGGTATCAGCCGAAGCCTTCTTGACGTCAGCGACTGGGCGGCGCACGCCAGATTGGACCGTGTAACGTGACTTCCTTTGTAATGGAGGTTGCTAGGTCTGCTTCCGGCCGCCCACGCAACATGCAAGTGTGCAATGGGCGATGGGCCCATACCCCTGCGCGCATAGGATTTAGACCGGCGTGCTGACCTCTCTGTTGTGCCTAGGTGGGGCTGCGACGTGTTGATCTTCCGAGGCCGGGCATGACCCGGGAAAGTGTGTCCAACCAAATGGGATCGAGCGTGTTGGGTTATGTGGTGCACCCCTGCAGGGAAGTTTATCTATTCGAATAGTCGTGTCCCTCGGTAAAAGGACGACCCAGAGTTGTACCTTGACCTTATGACAACTAGAACCGGATACTTAATAAAACACACCCAGACAAGTTCCACAGACAACTCGGTGATTGCTTTTCCACAGGGCGACGAGGGGAGGATTGCCGGGTAGGATTATGCTATGCGATGCTACTTGGAGGACTTCAATCTACTCTCTTCTACATGCTGCAAGACAGAGGTTGCCAGAAGCGTAGTCTTCGATAGGAGTAGCTATCCCCCTCTTGTTCTGGCATTCTGCAGTTCAGTCCATCGATATTGCCTCCTTACACATATACCCATGCATAAGTAGTGTACCTCCTTGCTTGTGAGTACTTTGGTTGAGTACTCACGGTTGCTTTGCTCCGTCTTTTCCCTCGTTTTCCTCTTCTTTTCGGATGCCGCAACCAAATGTTGGAGCCCAGGAGCCAGACGCCAGCGTCGACGACGACTACTACATTGGAGGTGCTTACTACTACGTGCAGGCTCGTGGCGACGACCATGAGTAGTTAGGAGGATCCCAGGCAGGAGGCCTGCGCCTCTTTCGATCTGTATCCCAGTTTGTGCTAGCCATCTTATGGCAACTTGATTAACTTATATCTGTACTCAGATGTTGTTGCTTCCGCTGACTCGTTTATGTCGAGCACTTGTATTCGAGCCCTCGAGGCCCCTGGCTTGTAATATGATGCTTGTATGACTTATTTTACTTTTAGAGTTGTGTTGTGATATCTTCCCGTGAGTCCCTGATCTTGATCGTACACGTTTGTGTGTATGATTAGTGTATGATTGAATCGGGGGCGTCACAAGTTGGTATCAAAGCCGACTGCATGTAGGAATCCCCCTTCCACACTCCTAGGCTGAAGTCGAGTCTAGTCACTACAAAACTTTTACTAACTTGGCTGTGTGCCTTACGGGCCCACGTCGCCATTGGGTGGTAGTAGGATCTTTTATTCCTCGACCTATACTCTGGGACTCTGACATCTCTTCTATTCGGGTTAAACGATTTTACTAACTCTAACTCTAGGTTCTCGATAATACTTTCTCCCGAAGAGCCCCTAATCACAGATGATCGCCTACTGCGTCAGAAGATTTCGAAGATACTCTATGATGTTCTCTCGAGACTTTGTGCCATCGCTATTGCAATTCCCTTCCATCGATAAACCACTATGGATAACCACGTGCACTTGCCATCGATACAATCATTCCCCGTTGATCTTGTTATTACAAGATACCCCGAAATTCTCTCTATTGTTCCGAGAATACTTTCTGCCTACTGCCTTGCAGTTCTTGCCACATGAATACCCTCTACGGATAATTCCTCGCACTTACCGAGTATCCGCTCAACCCCACTGATCAAGTGTTTTGCAAAAGACTTCGAAATACCATTCGATCTTCCGAAAATCCTGAGCAGCCTATTGTTCTTGAAATTCTTGCTTGCTTGCATTATGGTTAATCCCAGAAGCATAATAATCTTATTGGCATCCTTTGTCACTATCATTTTTGAGTCCATTGATTCAATAAGTTGTGAATGTTCACAATCATCAGTCGAATCCTAGGATTATCCTTCCGGCTCAGATGACATTTGGATATGAGCTGGTTCTTGACCAATCAATGCCTTGATCGGTTGTGCTTCTAAGTCTATCGAACTTATTCATTTTCGATCAGAATGATTGCTTCTGATCCCTTAATTTGGAAATCATAAAATTCTTTGCATTAAGCTTGGAATAAGTCAGTTGTTTCTACAATCTGATGCCTTGGCATTCCTTCTTCCTCTGATTGAGTACCGATACTCACATCAGCCCCATTGTGGACCGCCATACCCATTGCCGGGTTATTATTTGACAGTGTCCTTCACAACCAAAATTCTTATGAGTTCTTTACCCGATACATAATGCCTTTGGTAAATTGTATCCTCTACTTTTGTCAACCATGCTCTACTTTTGAGCTTGTGTTATTTACTCTTGAAGTTCATGGTATATGTTCTAAGAAGCCCCGGTGGGTTGAACCTATGCCTTCCTTAATCTGTGTGAACTCAAAAGTTTTCACGGGTCATACTCCTCTGGTAATTCACCAGGTAGGTTTTGACACAGAAATCATATTTATCTAGAGCAGTGAATGAAAGGTTATGCATTGAAGGAGTGGGAGTCGACCTCGAACTTTGTGTTCATGCCCATGGACACGATATAGATCCTATCATGGAAGCTACTTTCAAATTAATTATTCCCTTGGTATAAGTTCATCTTATATCTGGGATCTAGTCTTTTGCAATCTTGGTTCCGGCCATATTGATATTCTTTGATTCCTTTTCTCAGACAAGTTAAAGTACTTGTCTTCTGCAGATCATTACACCTATCCAACCTCTATTCTGCTCTACCTTTGTGTATACCCTCTGGTATCTCGAGAATATCACGGAACTACATAACTTCTTATGAGTTCTTCGTCAACTATTATTCTCGTCGATTCCAATTTCCCCCGGAGTTTTGAGTTATTAGTCACTCGAGAACACCGATAAGTGAATCGATTCCGCACTCCGATTCAATACTCTAAGTAATTTTCGTTGCTTATGAGTTTAATAATCCTTCAAGTCATTCCTAGCCTGATCGGCTATATCCTTATCGTGCAACTTTTTAACTGTGCTACCTGGTCCTTATTTCCGGAGCACCACTTTCGACGATGAGCTAAGCTTACGTCGATTTTCCTTGTCATATCATTTCGCCTTGAACAGCAAGCTTGATTTTGAGTTTGTGTCGTACTCGTGGTTCCAATAACCTTTTGCTTCATCAGTCCTTTGACTTGATGTCATCACCGATCGATTACACCTTCGTGAAATCTGTCGACAATTGTGTCGTGATCATCATCAACATTTTGAGCTCTTCTAGAGTATCGATTGAATTCTTGATGAGAAATACCACCCTTGCCCCTCTATGATCTGTGTTATCATCGACAACATTATTGCCTCCCCTCTGACACAAACTTGATCATGTTATGGAGCTCCTTGCTATCCAGCTTATGTTATGTTCTACCTTGAAGTATTACTGTTCCTTATGTCAAGGATGTTGCAAGGATGACTCCACCCCTTAATAATTCTCGGTATTGTGATGCCTCTCGCCATCACCCTTCTTTTGGTCCCCATGTTGCTTCTAACCGGAATACCAATAAGCGAAATCTGCCATGAGACTTCAGTATTATTCTTAGCAACCTTATTGCTTCGGAGTTAATGGAAAATAATTCCAACTTAGTGTGCTGGTTATCAAATCACCATTCTAACTTTGATCATGCTACCTAAACCCATATTTTGGGTGGACCTTTCAACCAATGTTTAACTGAGTATGTTTTCCTCGAGCATACCTCTTTATATCATTTGATCTGACAAATGTTATCTTCTTTTTCACATAAGTGTGGAAATCCATCTTTTGAAAATCTCAATGAATTGTCGCTGAGTCAATCAGCCACCTCCTCACCTCTCCTTGAATTAATGATGAACTATTGTTTCGGAACTCGCTCCCACTGCTCAATTCCCGAGAATCTTACAATGTCATCTCGACAATTTGGTTGCACCTCTCTTCTCAGGCATCCCGAGTTTGCGTTATCCTGACGCCAATCGGATCTGGATCTCGGTCAGATATAATGGTTGGAACATATTTCCAAGAATTATAACATTGGTCTTTATATGACCCGGTAAGATGATGTCATGCCTAGCACACCTGGACGGAGGACCTATTGTTATAGTTTCCTTTTTGGCAAGGTTAGTCATTCTTCCATGAGCAAATTGTAAGACTTATTCTATAAGTTGTTCCTGATGGATACCTTTTGTTTCCAAAGTCTGATCTTCACCTGTTGACCATGTCAATGCTATCTGGAAGCATGTCTATGGTACTCCGATTTTCAACAGGAACATTTGAAGCCCAATGCTAAATGTTTCCTGCTCAATTATCTAAACACCGCTGTATGGGTACTGTCATGAAAATTCTCTCCCCTACCTAAAGAGTTTTCTACATTATATCCTGTCATGGATATCATGCTATGCTTGTCCTTGGGAAGGATATACCCTTGATATATGTGTTTAAGCACATTTTCCTTTCCATTGTTCTGTTTAATCTGATAATTGTATTTTCCTTTCCACTCGTTGGTTTAACGTTTCTTGTGATCTATATGATCTAAGCAATAATATTCTCCTGCTTATGTAAACACCTTGGTGTACAACTCTATTAGTAAGACCCTGTTACTATTGTCGATGACATTCCGGTAACCACCGATGGACGAGAACTTTACCTATTGGTCCGCCTCGTTTCAACGAGCAGGAAAATGGTTCTCTTCGTCCCTCGCCCTTGGTATCGATGTTGTTGCCGACATAACTGACATGCTACCCTCTGACATGCCTTGCTTACATGATCATGTAAGACGTCATCGCCTTCCTAGTTTTAACGCACATGGTGGGCCCATAACCCACAGTTCCACAGGATCGAAACCTGACTCTCTTGCACTCCTTGTTCCCAGGATTGTTCCTCGTGTGTGGCCTCGTATGTAATTCACGAGCTACCTTCCGAGAGATCATCAATTTTGATATGAAACACAATACTTATTCCCGTTGCTCTAAACCCCTTTCACACTCTGTTTCCGAAAACGAACAATTGTCTATCCGCTTGAAACTTCTTATGGTACCATCGAACTTTACTCTCGATGTGTTTTAATTGTTCAACTCGAGAGGTACTCATATGCTCATTCATGGGTTAATCCCAGATTATTACCCTTATAGCATTCTGTCATTGCTGATCTGCCCCATTGCCTATTCGTCAGTACGAAGGGACCCCCAAAGAAAGGATGCTGACTTCATCTTAATGACCTGAAGTAGAAAAATGAAGACATCAATGTAATGGATCGACCACTTCGAGAAGAGCAACCAAGGCCGAGAAGATCCGCTAGAATTTCGTAACTAGACCTTCCCCCCCTTCTCTACCTCTTAAATCTCGGGACGAGATTTCTTGTAGTGGAGGAGAATTGTGACGCCCGGATAGTTACGCTACAGTAATCCCACGTTAAGGATACTGAGTCACCATGATTACTGTTGTTAATCTCGCGTTAGTTCGAAACCGATTCAAATTCAAAATTCAAAATCAAACAAACAATAGAAGTTTTCCAATATTAAAACTAAAATGTTCAATAAATAGTAGATAAATCAAAGGCTAGGATAAAATTGTAAACAACATTATTAAAATTTGATAAGTCATTTAAACAACCTCAAACAGTGGCTGAATACATTATTTAATAACCTTTTAATTAATTCTAATCTAATGTGAAATGGTATTTCACCCAGACTAGTTTTTGGTGCTAGGATCTAATGCACTGAAATTTATGAGCTAGCTCCCATATTTTATAAAAATCAATTAGGTGCTAAACATTTTTGAAAAACAAAAAAAGGATAAATAAAAAGAAAACAAATAAAACAAAGCAAAACAAAAAGGACCCCCCCCCCAAGCTGGGCCTTAGCCCAGTTGGCCATCCAACCAGACCGGCCCAGACTTGGCCTACATGGCCCCCTCACCCCGTGACCTAACCAAACCACTCCCCCACGATCCCCACAATCCCCCCCGCATGGATCTGGATCGCGCCCCGGCGCGCCC
>NC_041387.1:256842478-256853645 GCF_002162155.2 Triticum dicoccoides
CTCCCCCCCGCTGCGGCCCGGTCCGCCCCCTCGTTCAGGCGCCGCCCCGTTAACCACCACCCATGCGCCCGCTAAGGCCCCCCAGAACGTTTGAAATAAAAAAGAACTAAAAATAAAATAAATAAAAATAAAAAATATCAATCAATTAATTAATTAACTAAATATTTAACTTAATTAATTCTGTTTAAATTAACTAATTAAGATTAATTAACCTAATAACTAGTTAACCTAATTAAGTACTGTTAATGAGCTAAACAGTCCCTAACACGTGGGACCCACCTATCAAGTTGACCAGGTCAACGGTCAATGTTGACTGCTGACGTCATGCTGACATCATGCTGAAGTAATAATTATCTTTTTTAATTAAATTAATTCTGTTAATTCTAGAAAAAGATAAAATCTTTTTTAAATTAATATAAAATAAACCGTAGCTCGGATGGAAAAACTTTGTACATGAAAGTTGCTCAGAACGACGGGACGAATCCAGATACGCGGCCCGTTCGTCCGCCACGTGTCCCTAGCATAGTGAACCTGCAATATTTCACCTCCGCTTCATCTGTCCGAAAACGTGAAACACCGGGGATACTTTCCCGGATGTTTCCCCTTTCGCTGGTATCACCAACTACCGCGTTAGGGCACACCTAACCCGGCTCATTGTCATGTCATGCATCGTCATGCTTATGTTTGCATTGTATTTACTGTTTCTTCTCCCTCTTCTCTACGGTAGACTACGAGACCGTCGCTGTTGCTGCCCAGTTCGACTACGGGGTTGACGACCCCTCCTACTTGCCAGAACAACCAGGCAAGCCCCCCCCCTTGACCACCAGATATCGCCTATTCTTCTCTCTACTGCTTGCATTAGAGTAGTGTAGCATGTTACTGTTCGGTTACTCCTATTTTGTTGCATAGCCTGTCATTGTTGCTACATTCATTGATACCTTACCCGCAATCCTAAATGCCTAGTATAGGATGCTAGTTTATCATCACTGGCCCTACATTCTTGTCAGTCTGCCTTGCTATACTATCGGGTCGTGATCACTCGGGAGGTGATCACGGGTATATACTATACATATATACATACTATACAGATGGTGACTAAAGTCGGGTCAGCTCGTTGAGTACACGCAAGTGATTCCGATGTGGGGGCTGGAAGGATAGGTGGCTCCATCTTGGTAGAGGTGGGCCTGGGTTCCCGATGGTCCCCGACTGTTACTTTGTGGCGGAGCGACAAGCAGGTTGAGACCACCTAGGAGAGAGGTGGGCCTAGCCCTGGTCGGTGTCCGCGGTTACATCAATTAACACGCTTAACGAGATCTTGGTATTTGATCTGAGTCTGGCCATTTGGTCTATACGCACTAACCAACTACGTGGGAAAGATATGGGCACTCGACGTCGTGGTATCAGTCGAAGCCTTCGTGACGTCAGCGACTGGGCGGCGCGCGCCACATTGGACCGCGTAACGTGACTTCCTTTGTAATGGAGGTTGCTAGGTCTGCTTCCGGCCGCCCACGTAACGTGCAGGTGTGCAATGGGCGCTGGGCCCAGACCCCTGCATGCATAGGATTTAGACCGGCGTGCTGACCTCTCTATTGTGCCTAGGTGGGGCTGTGACGTGTTGATCTTCCGAGGCCGGGCATGACCCAGGAAAGTGTGTCCGGCCAAATGGGATCGAGCGTGTTGGGTTATGTGGTGCACCCTTGCAGGGAAGTTTATCTATTTGAATAGTCGTGTCTCTCGGTAAAAGGACGACCCGGAGTTGTACCTTGACCTTATGACAACTAGAACCGGATACTTAATAAACACACCCAGACAAGTTCCACAGACAACCCGGTGATCGCTTTTCCACAGGGCGACGAGGGGAGGATCGCCGGGTAGGATTATGCTATGCGATGCTACTTGGAGGACTTCAATCTGCTCTCTTCTACATGCTGCAAGACGGAGGTTGCCAGAAGTGTAGTCTTCAATAGGAGTAGCTATCCCCCTCTTATTCTGACATTCTGTAGTTCAGTCCATCGATATTGCCTCCTTACACATATACCCATGCATAAGTAGTGTACCTCCTTGCTTGCGAGTACTTTGGATGAGTACTCACAGTTGCTTTGCTCCCTCTTTTCCCCCGTTTTCCTCTTCTTCTCCGATGCCGCAACTAGATGTTGGAGCCCAGGAGCTAGACGCCAGCGTCGATGACGACTACTACATTGGAGGTGCCTACTACTACGTGCAGGCTGCTGACGACGACTTGGAGTAGTTAGGAGGATCCCAGGCAGGAGGCCTGCGCCTCTTTCGATCTGTATCCTAGTTTGTGCTAGCCATCTTATGGCAACTTGATTAACTTATATATGTACTCAGATATTGTTGCTTCCGCTGACTCGTTTATGTCGAGCACTTGTATTCGAGCCCTCGAGGCCCCTGGCTTGTAATATGATGCTTGTATGACTTATTTTACTTTTAGAGTCGTGTTGTGATATCTTCCTGTGAGTCCCTGATCTTGATCTACACGTTTGCGTGTATGATTAGTGTATGATTGAATCGGGGGCGTCACACAGGTCGTGGCTCGCGATTAGCAGGACTCTTCGACCTCCGGTGAAGCGACTGACTTCCAGAATGCTGATTAAGCAGCCCAAAAAGAAAACATGAAAAAGGACATTAGTACACGTGCATAAGTTGAAAACAACTCAAAAACACAGAAAAAGTGAAAAAAATACATCTTCTTCACTGCCATCCGCATCTCCTCCTATTATAACCATCTTGCCCTGCGAGAGGAAATACAACAAAAGAAAACATAGTTAGAAGATGCGGAAACAAACTAGAGAAATCATAGAAGGTTGCTTTGATCTGCAAACATCTACACATAAGCAGGACACAAAATGCAAAAAACCAAAAAACATGTGGACAACCAACTACTACAATGATGCAACCAACTGGGCAGTAAACCTTGTGCAAACTGGACAACATATAAGCCAACTAACTATTTTCTGCCTAGGTATTACTTGCCAACTGTGACAAGTAATAACTAGGCAGAAAATAGTTAACTAAAGGCAACAAGCTCAGTAAGATAACTTGTGCAAACTGGAACAAGCAAAAAATGCAAAGCAGAAAATCTAGCAAAACAATTGGGTATACTATATTGAAAAATTAGCAACCGTCAGTGCTAATTTGCAAAAATAAGCGTCCCTAGTTGCACATGAGGGGAAACGCATGAAAACAACCACATCCACAACAAAGACTTGCACATTGAGAAAAATTAAATTGGAAAATTGGCAAGCATTGGTACTAATTTGCACAATCAAGGGGCCCCTAGTTGCACAAAGCAGGAGAAAACACATGAACCACCACAGCCACCACAAGGCTGATGGATTAGGTAGACTATATTTGAAAACTGGCAAGCATTGGTGCTAAATTGCACAAACAAGACTCCCTAGTTGCACACAGCGGAGGGGGAAACAACAAAGTCAACTAAACAGAGCAACTAGCACAAAGTGTATAACATATGAACAGCCAACTAGTAAAAGTGATGCAGCCAACTGGGCAGGCAACTTGTGCAACTGAACACCGTATACACAACCAACTAGTACAAAAGTGAGCCAACTGACCAAAACAACTGCTGCAACTGCAGAGCATATGGACAGCCAAGTACTATATGGACGCACCAACTGGGAAGAATTTTGTGCAACTAACCACCTAAATCTCTGAACACCAACTACAAATCAGCCAATGCATTGCATACATCATTGCACACATCTAAATACAACTTGCAGAATGACTAAGAATCATGAACAAATCTCAAACCCCTGCAAAATTGAATGCAACATAAACTAAACAGCCAAATCGCCCTAAAATCGTGCAACGGGCGCCGTGGACATGCATCCCCTGCTACCTAATGACTACCGCGTACCGTGGCGAACTACACGTTGACCCTGGCCAGCCACCCCGTGCCGTGAACTACGCGTCCTTGTAGATCCCGACCACCGTTGGGTGCGTGCTACGAGAGAGGAGAAGGGACCTCAACATGACCAAAATCGAGGATAAGCTGGGGTAGTTCGCACCGTTCCCGAACCCTAGTGAGCATTCCCCTCACATTTCGGCACCATCCGCGCTCCGCGAGATAGAGAGAGGGAGGAGAAGCATGTAGAAGTCGCAGGCGAGCATACCTCCGACGGCGAGGAGCAGCAGTGATTCCCCCGCGCGGAGAACCACCCGCAAGCCGCCGTCGACCTGAGCACTCCGCCGCGACTCCCCCGTATCGCGCCCGTTCGGTGGAGAGGATGGCGAGGAGGAAGACGAAGATGGAATGGGGAGAGAGCACGCTGCGGGCGAGGGATTTCAGGCACTGATTTCGAAACCGCCGCCCACGACCCCCACTACTCCCTCCTCTACCGCTTACAGGTGGGCCTAGCCACGTCCGGATATGGACAAACCGCCCACGACCGCGGCGCGGGGCCAATCCAGACCAGGTGGCACCTGGCGGATCCGGGCGCGATCGCTGGCGCGATCGTGCGGCCAGGAAGCGGCCGCTCGGCTGTGTTAGTTGGTGCACGGCCACTTCTTAGATTTTAGGAGTAGTTTTAATATAAGTCATATTCGATGTGGTCCAAATAAAACATGAGTAATAGTACTATGAGAGGTGTTAGCTGTCAGGCAGCGGTTGCATCGTGTCCAGCGGTTCCAGTAACGGCTTTAACTAATTTCTGCCTCCTCCAGCAGATCGACCCCTTCTTAATCCATTCCGTATTTCTAAACCCCCAAAATCTCCCCACTTCTCTCAGAGTTGTGGTTGGGAGTTCATGTCTGGCTAGGGGGGAAACGAATTCGGCCACATCTCCGGGTCGATCCACTAGAGGTAATCTCCGCCGTGATGCTCTAGAAGAATTTGTTCAATCGATTTGGGAGCTGTTTCCTTGTTCGCATTTCTTGCCCTCTAATAGATCTATCTCCTGTCCGTTTTCTTGGAATTGAAGGATTTGCGGTGTGTGGGAGAGGCCCATGGAGGTGCACAACGAGGTAGATGGATCAGGTGTACCCCTGGCCGTGCTCCTCAAGCGAGAGCTGTGCAACCAGAAGGTGGAGAAGCCGGATATCCTGTTTGGGGAGGCGAGCAAGAGCAAGAAAGGGGAGGACTTCACGCTTCTCGTGGCCAATTGCCACCGCACTCCAGGCGAGGGCCCCGGTGACAATGCAGGCGGCGATGACACCATCTCGATGTTTGTGGTAATGCTTCGGCCCTCAATGCTTTGGTTCTCCTTAATTTGCCGATACGTTTTTGTTTTTGCAATAAGCCCATTGAGACAAGTCAAATAAAAGTGTTGTTCATACATACTCCAATTCGCATAAAGCCTGCCTAACTAGACCTCACAGCCTCACAGTGATGCCTTTGAAATCGATGAACCATGTGGCTGTTTCATCTTTTGTAACTTAGAATGTGTTAGTGTCAATATGTGAAAAAGGCGTCATTTCTCAACCTCTTTGAAAGTTTTGATCCATGAATATTTTTTGCTTGCTGTAGTCTAATATTTTGACTTTTACATAGAGGACCATGTCATAGGCCTTATTTTGCGGTGTGTTTGCATCAAGGCACACGGGGGCATTTGTCAGCTAATATTTTACTGGCCCTTCATTGTTATTTGTCTGGTCATTTCGGTAGTCAGAAGGTTATTGAGTTTAGGTACATTCATAGTGGACACCCTAGCTTTGCTAGATCTTTTAGGCTTCCAGCAGTTCTCAAAAAATCTATTTAGTCCTATTAATTTTTGTATATGAACTCAGCAAGATCCCTTGGCATTCAATAATGGCAAGCCCAAGTCACAATGAATTTATTCCTGTAAAAATGCAGTTCTACACTGAGTTTATCACTATACTGTCACCTATTTTTAAGTTGTGCGTACACCAACTGAAGTGGTTGCTAGTCTGACTTGAGTTATTATTCTGGCTTCTTCCTAGATTGTTGATGGCCACAACGGACCTGCGGCTGCAGTATACACTAGGGAGAATCTCCCAAACAATGTGTTAGCTGCTATTCCTCCAAATCTTACAAGTGAGGAGTGGACAGCGGCATTGCCAAGGGCACTAGTTGCAGGTTTTGTTAAAACAGATAAAGACTTCCAAACAAAAGGTATTGTTCTTTCATTAGATTTACACTTTTAAGTACTGCAAGGGATGATATATGTACGCATGATCATAATGTGGAGGTTTATAGCATTACCCGCTCTTCGAAAATGTATCTTCCCTTTATTACATGTTCTTATGTAGAAGTACTATTTGCTTAATAGGATATCAGTTATACATATTTATCATCCATGATAAAACAATAGTTATCAATGTCTGGGTGATCTTTGCAAAGCTAAACATATTACTGTTTGTTGCATTGATGGTACCTTTATGATTTTTAGCTGCTTATATTGCATAGTATCATCAGTATTGTTGCTCTGCAGTGTGAATTGACTGCAACATTGTTTTCAGCTGCACGTTCAGGAACCACGGTAACTTTTGTTATAATAGATGGATGGGTTGTCACTGTAGCATCAGTTGGTGATTCGCGTTGTATTCTAGAATCTGCTGAAGGTTCAGTTTACTTCTTGTCTGCTGATCACCGCCTGGATGTCAATGAGGAGGAGTATGTTCATACATCCAGGCTTCATTGTATTCATGTAATATCCTTAGCTTTGGGATTAAACTAAGGTCAATGACTACAGGGTGGAGCGTGTAACAGCAAGTGGTGGTGAGGTTGGGAGAATAAATATTGCTGGAGGTGCTGGGGTATGTTCTTTTCATTTGTGTATGTTTGTCAGTTACCAAGTTAACAGCTGTCTCCTAGACTGTTAATTATAATTTTTTCTTTCCTTGGATATACCGTACTGCAAATGTAGTTCCAGTGACTATTTTTATTTTACTTTTTCCCTCTGCAATCATTATTCAGATCGGTCCACTAAGATGTTGGCCAGGCGGATTGTGTTTGTCAAGGTCAATTGGTGATACCGACGTTGGAGAATACATAGTTCCTGTCCCCCATGTGAAGCAAGTAAAGGTGTTAAATCAACAGACTTTTTTTTATATTAGAGCCACTGGTGGAAAAGATTCTGTCATGTTATAAATAATATCTGACACCAACAATACCATATAAAGACCAATGATTTCTTAGATTAAAGCAGCTCATTCTTGCGATCATAACAGATCTGAGATTTGATGCATCCAAACTTATTGCAGCTATCCAATGCCGGAGGGCGGCTTGTCATTGCTAGTGATGGTGTGTGGGATGCACTGCACTTTCAAGAAGCCCTGAACTACACCAGGGGGCTACCAGCTGAAGCTGCTGTGAATCGAATTGTTAAAGTACTGAAATTTTATTACACCCAGGTGTATCCTTTCCTGGCGTAGTGCATATCTTGGTACACTTATAAGCCATTATCTTATGTAGGAAGCTGTGAGCTCAAAAGGACTACGAGATGATACTACCTGCATAGTAGTCGACATATTACCTCCAGAAAAGCTAAGCCCTCCATTGAAGAGGCATGGGAAAGGAGGCATCAAAGCATTATTCCGATGGAGGCCCTCAGACGAATTATCTGAAGAACAGACAGACAATGGGTGTTTTGAACCTGATGTTGTAGAGGAACTATACGAAGAGGGGTCCGCAATGCTTGCTCAAAGGTTAGCATTACTGTAATACACTGTAGAATTTCGAAGTTTGTCCTAGAAGAGTATATTGGGTACATGCATCAGTATACTATATTAGTGTTATCATATATGTCCCGGAGATGTCCTCTTAGGTGTCACTGACACTTGTTAGTGCATTCCTGTCATCTTACTTTCATTTGTCAATAGATGTAGGTGAATGTGTCAACTTATTCAGGAGAGCTCACGATCAGATCAGCCTATCGTCGTTTCTTCTTAGGGGCTGTTGATTTTGAGCCATGGAAGGAATTTAGCAAACTTGGGCTCCACCTCGTTGCAAAATTTTCATTTAGCTGGCCTCTCTAAATCGATGTTGGACTGCTGATCGATTGGCTCGTCGAGGTCTTGACCACCCTGAAAAATGTGTGCTCTATGACCAGGAGGAAACCATATAACAATTGCTCACTGCATGCGTGTTCTCTAGAGAAGTTCGGTTCTCTGTGCTGTCCTTGGTTGGGTTACACAGCACACTCCAAGGCCAAACGATCTTGCGTTTACTGATTGGTGGCGCCAAGCAAGGCAGCAAGTGGTTCGACAACACCGCAAGGGTTTCGATTCTTTAGTTGTGTTGGTAGCTTGGTGGATTTGGAAGCATAGGTATGGATGTGTTTTTGAGGGGGCTCTTCCTAGTCTTAGTTTAATTATGCAGAACCTTAGGGATGGGGCCCATTTGTGGTGTATGGCCGGGGCCAAAGGGCTGCGGGGGACTTGGCCATAGGTTGTGTGGTTTAGGGCCGTGGTCGAAGTAGTTTCTTTCTTTCTTTCTCGGTGATCCTGTGTATTTAAACGCTGCCCCATTGGGCTTGTAAGAGTCTTATTAGACTCCTTTCTTTCTTAATATAATGATGCACAGCTCTCCTGTGCATTGGAGAAAAAAAATGTGTCAGTTTATTTGGTTATTCTCCTGAAACAAGGAATCTCTTCCTTGTATTAAGTTCATGTATCTACCCCAAATTGAACAATTGTTTTCTCCTTATTCATTTTAAATCATATATACTTGATGACTATTTTCCGCTATTAAGATTTCTAACTAGGATATGTACTATGCAAATAATTTCTTAAAGTACAGTCTATCACTTTTAACTGGTTTCCAGGTTGAATGTAAACTATCCAGCCGGAAATATGTTCAAGCTGCATGATTGTGCAGTCTGCCAATTGGAGATGAAACCTGGTGAGGGTGTCTCTGTTCATGGCAACATGCCGAAGCATCATTCACGGGTTGACCCCTGGGGCGGTCCTTTTCTCTGTTCATCCTGCCAAGTGAAAAAGGTGGCAATGGAAGGGAGGCTGCATTTGTGAAGTATGAATATCTTTAATCACGGGCTTGAATCATTTTCACATTAGGACAATAAATGCTGAATCTTCATTCACCTCTTATTTCCAGATTCTCCATATACAGTCCACCCTGCCCAAGTAGCCTTTCTCAGTGGTTTTGTATACTTCGTCAGACAAGCTAATATTACTAACAGTGTTAACTTATAAAGCAGACTTGTCAAGATCACCCATCAGTCACTGGTAAACAGACTTAAGGACTGTTCTCTAAGACTCTAACTCATCTCAACTTGGAAGATAAAATTGGGCGTCAGTGCAGATGATTAAAATTTGTGCAATCATTCATGTGAAGCACCACATTTATTTTGTTGAAGGTGCACTCTATTTATGCGAAGAAACAAGAAAGGATCCCAGGTTCAAATCAACCAATGTCCTTAAGGTGTGGATAAGTGCCCTTGACATCTGTTAGCACTTGTCAGGAACCCAGGCTTGGTCCATTTGTCAATACCAGGCTTTTCTCATGTCACTCTGTGATAAATGACCCAATCTCTTATGTGATGGTTTTCCTCTTGTTCATTCTTCTTACATGTCCATTTTCCTTGCACCCTAGTTTTATTCGTCGCTGTGCATAGCCACACGGCCCAAAACTGACATATTTTCTGTATTGATACCACAATTCCATAGTTTTATCATAGTACTTATAGTTTTTAGCATATATGTATTACATATAGTGGAAGTTCTACCTCAATTTTGTACTTGCTGTCATTAAATTTTAATATAATTCTTAAGTTTGTGCTTATTGTTTGGTGCTTATTGGTCTATTACATATGGTCTATGTGTATTCTTCAAAACAATAGACATGCAAGAACTATTTGAACAGTAAGGGAGTTTTGCTCTGACAAATTTGGATGCTGGTTCTTATGAGATTGGGTTTGGTTTATTTCATGCCGTAACCCACTGCACTCTGCTTCTTTAATTGGTCGTATGGTATGGTTAAAGGGGGCCCTAAGGAGTTGAGGAAAGGGCTAAACTACCATGTTATACTGGTCGCCAGGAGCGGCGCCAGCATATAGTTGTTGGGTTCAGTTGAACCCAACAATTTTTTGGTGGCTTGTACATAACTTTTATTTATATAACGAATGCTAGAGTACCCGCCTCCTGAAGGCCTTCGAGGAATTATTTTTTGGTGTCTCGTATATTACTTCTCTAAAGGATGTTGGGATACCTGCCTCCTGGAGTCCTTGGAGGGAGAAGAGTGCCTCCACGCCGTCCCTTCCCAGGTGGCGTGGCGGCTCTCCGTTCCGTTTGATCTGCTCGGACAGTGCGTGCTCGGGTGTTCTGCCTTGGCAGTCCATGATGGGTGGACTGCAGGCGCTACCGGGGCCACCGTCAAAGGTGATTTCGACCGCGCCCGCGAGAGCCTCTTCTCATTGTGTTCCACGTGCAATGGCTTGCTTGGACCCGCCTGTCGACGTCCCTCGCCTTGTGTGGGCTGGTCCAGTCGCGTTTGGCAGGGCATGCGTCGTGCCCGCCTGCGCTGGCTCGCGCGCAGGGCCCCGCTGTGAGTAGCACGGGCCCGCTCAGTGGTTCGTTGTTGGTGCTGGCATGTTTCCTTATGCATACCCAGGCACGCGCGGGCACCTGGTGTGCGCGCCTTGCCGGAATGTTCCGTTTGCACAACCCAGATATGCTTGTGCACCGCGTCACTCGCACGAGTCGGTTCAGGTGCGATTAGGGGTGTGGTTCGCTATTTTGCTCGCTATTGTGCGCCTATTTCTTCGGTCGACCCGGCCACCTGTGAGCGCCCAATGCGATCGTGCCATGTCGGGTTGTTTCAGTCGTGCGACCCAAGTAGGTGCGCACGTTGCATCGCTCGTGCGAGTCATCTGGTGATAGAGGCGGGGTGTCCCGATCTTTTGATGAGATGATAACTATCGATTTCGTGGAGTGACTTTGACAATCCGACTACAAACGTGCATAATGTTGCGCCTTAGCAATCGCTAAATCAATCTCCTGAGGTTACTGACGATGTTGGAAGCACGATCAGCCTGACCGAGAAGGTCTATTCCTGCAGGCAATCGAAAAACAAGCAAAAATATGATAAAGCAATCTAAATATTGCGAATATATATGAAGTATTAATAATATGTTTTCTCAACCTTGAAAACACTGTATAATTAAATTAAAGAACAAGAGTACAAGCTTTACAACAATGTTACATGGTTGGG